>NC_081411.1:496809492-497122270 GCF_030272615.1 Cryptomeria japonica
TAAAAATGTCTTCGGCGGAATATCACTTTCGATAAATGAAAGCAGCCGCTCATCGATACTCCTATTTCATCGAAAAGCAAAAAGCAAAAGGCAAAAAGTGATTTCGATAAGAAACAACTGCCGAAGAAATTCAAAAAGCATTCATCGAAATGCAAATCTCATCGATAGCATTGTATCGAACAAAAACAGAGGGGTTTTATCGATGAGGGGGATGTCAAAGAAAAATGACTTTCGAAGAGCTTGCATGAACTTTCACCAAAGAATAGAACTCATCGAAATATGATTTCGATGAAACTTGCGAGTAACTTATCGAAAGAAAGTTCATCGAAGAAAAGATGATTTCGAGGAGACTTGAAAAGGGTTTTTTGACATAGGCTATTCACCGATGAAGTGATATCGAAGGAAGTGAGCTTTCGATGAAAGGTTAAAGTATCCGGCCGAAGACAAGGGTTTCATCGAAAACTTGATTTATGATCATTTCAGTTGAACATTACTTCCTGCGAAAGAGTTAAAAGCCCAAGTGAAGAATGTCACATCTGCAATTAAGTTTAAACATTTGAATAGCCGTTATAGATGCAAAGGCATTAACTGTGCACAAGTTGCCCATGCAATTATAGCTAAACTGATCGAATTTTTCATAAGAACCAGATTGATGCTAAGAAACTAAAAGCTACAAAGAGTTTGCTGGAATTCGTGAGCGACAATCAGAGAAGCTAGACAAATTTTCCAAGTAAGTTTGATTTTTCGTATTTATTATGGAACCGTCTTCTTCTTCTAAAAAGAGTAGGAAAGGGAAAGAGCTAAACCCTGAAGAGAAGCCCAAAAGACAGAAAAAGGAAGGTAGAGCTTTGACTCAGGATTTGCTAGACCAGTGCCCGACATCCAGCGTGAGGTCTAAAAAGATCAAAAGTGAAGAAGAAGGATTGGAGGATAGATTTGAACATCTAGGAGACATATGGACCGAAATCAGGGGACATGAATTGTTCTTGTTTAGTTACAAAAGAAGGGATGCTCCTGAGCCCATAAGTAATCTATGGAAGAAAAACTTAGGGAAATTGGTAGTCCCAAATGTGTTTGTGGATGTTGAATTAATGAAAGCTCTAGTAGATTGCTATAATCTGAGAACCAAAACCATATGCGACTACCAAGGGAATCCCTTGGTGGTGATTAACAAATAGACTATTGATATGGTGTTTGATCTAGACTGGGAAGTAGAGGAGAAAATCAATATGCAGAAACTGTCGCAAGAATTCTTTAGCTTGGAAAACATCTACAGAACATGGAGATTACCTATTCACCGGCCGAAAGTGGGCGGGTCCATTGTCCCATTCAGCAAAAATGACAAGGTGCCATTCGATGTCAACCATTTCCATCCGTATTTTAAATATACATACTATGTTGCAGCCCAAGTATTAGGCTTAGAGGCTCATCCTCTCATGGATATTGGGGTTATGGTTCTGTGTGCCGATTTACAATCGAAAGACCCTAGGTCATTTGATTATGCCACTTATGTTGCAGATGCCCTAAATCATGGTTTGGAGAAGTTGAAAGGAGACCTTGTGAATATCCATTTTTCATTTTACTCTTTATTGATGCATATTATTCTTTATTGTGGACAAGAAATCAATTTCTGGTCAGATGATTTCTGCATCAGAGCTTATGATAAGAATGGTTTGAAGAAACCAGTTCAGTTGTGGGTTTCTGCATGGGATCAAAGATTCATGAACAACCAGTACTGGCACTTTCAGGAATATTTTGTGAAACCCCTTAGTGCGGCCTTTGGGCAACATAGAGATTATACTTTGTCCCCTGAAATTAAGAGATTCCTCAGGCCAAAAGACTTCTCTCCGGAGTCCTAGATTGATCACAATTGGGGTGACTGGTATTGCCACAATAATCATATAGAAATCAGGGTATTTGGGTATGAAGGAAAGCCATACATGCTTCCAATTACAGTACCAAATAGGGTGGCTAGCCTGGAGATTGTGAGACAGTTATCTACGGTCAGTGCCAAACATCTTACGGATTTTGGTAAACAGTCCATTGTTCCAGGGTTATTGGTTTTTTCTGATTTTATTGTTAAAAGTTCAAAAAGCTATCATCTACTTCAAAATAAATTAGATTATTATGGCATGACTCTGGGTGAACCTAGAGAGAACTTTGATCCTGAGGGATATATAAGAGCTGCCAGGGCGTCACAAAAACTAAAGGCTGGAATACATGTGGCTAAAATGCCAGATGACTTGATCAAGAACCTTGAAAGGGAAGAGGTCAGGGCTTTGAGAGAAAAAAGCGAAATGACTTGGGAAGCCTTCAAATGGAAAAGAGCAAGGGGGATGGTGGATGGAGACTTGCTTGGAAACCTCCAAGACCTTGTGGAGATAGCCAAAAGGCTACTTCAACATGAAGTAGAGATTATGCATAGGGTTCCCCCCCAGTTCCTTCATTTTATCAATACTGAAAAGGATAGTCAACCATTGGCTCACATGTCACCAAAATCAACTGCTAGTAGAATCCCTGCTGACTCTCCTAGAGAAGATTATCCTCCGGGTTTTGAAGCAGAGGTGGATGTAGACACTGGTGAATTCAACATCAAAGATGTAGTTGACATAAGAATGACAGAGCATGAGGATTTCATTGCTGATGACGGATTCGCCTCTTCAAGGGAATTCCTTTCATTCTTGTACCAGTATAAAGGGGCCCATGTGAAACGAAGCATGGCTGGAAGACCCGAAGAAGAAAAAATGAAAAGATTACAGGATGAAATCAACACCCTCATGAAGGATATGACCCCTGAGAAAGGGAGGAAAATGTTAAAAGAAGCTGGTGTCATCATCTTCTCTGGTTGGGACATAAATTCTACACTTCTTTTTGATGGATTCTTGAAAAAACAAGATTTGAATCAACAGGTGTTGCCTCAAGAGGTAGATAAATTGTTCCTAGGCTCTGGGTATGATCTTGATCACAAGGCTCTCCTACAATGGGCATTATATGCAAAGGGAAAAAGACCAATTATTGTAGATATCGAAGAAACCTTTGGACACCTCATGATTCATCAGGTTGGAAAGACTGACCCTAGGGTCACTGCAAAGTTGAACCTGAATGTAGCCAAATTAAATATGGATCAGACGAAGTTTTTGGTCAGAGAAAATATTACTTATAAGGGCTTATATGAAAAATCTAAAGAAGAGAATCAAAAGTTGCAAACAAAAATATTACAACTTGAGACAGGGATTCCTTTGAATTAATATGCCTCGTATCCTACAGGACAGAGCTTGGACAATGTTTTTGACGCTCTATATTGGAAGTATCAAGCAGATAAGGCTACCAAACAGATAAACAATATCCAGCAAAAAATGGATAAATTGGTTAATGACATCATTGAACACCGATTCAACACCATGCTTATACATGTCGAACATTACTGGAGGGTGTACACTAGAACCATAAAAGCATTAAGAGAGCATGAAAGATTAAAAGCACGATTGGATGAGGTGATAAGCAGTATTGATGTGATGACGCCAGAGGAGAAGGCTAAAGGGACTTCACACATAGAAGATCATGCTAAGTTCGAAGATATGCTAAAGCAAGATCTTAAAGAATTGGATGATGGGAGCCCTATTGGAATGCCCTCATTTTATAAAGAAGGAGGAGCACTGTCCATGGAAGATTTGTGGAATGAGCTTATAAGCATCAAGGATTGGGCTCTGTCAAGATTGGACCGAAGCAAAGACATGGCCCCTACCGTCAACCAGATGATCTTCGAATACCTTTCACAAGGAGAAGAATTGAAGAAACAGAGTGTTAAGATCAAGACTTTCAAAGAGGATGATTATATTCATCATTTAGGAATTCTTAATCTCTTTTTACTTAAGTTTGTTAGGAATATTCAAATTAATGATTAACATTTTGAAAAGACACGTCTTTTCATATTTGGCTCTTGCTCTCATATATATGTGAGAAAGGCTTTTTGTAATATAGTAACAAGTTAGAATAGGAACAAGATAGCAATGTATGCCCACCTGTAAGTTCTCTGTTATACAAATTTTGATGGAATACATGCTATGATCAGTTGTTTTCTTTGCGTATGCATTGTGGATTATTTCATTTTGTTTTGGCAATCGCTTGTGATATTATCTAAAGAGATAAGGTTATTCATATTCTTGGAATGAAATTTATGTTATATGTTATAAAGTTGAAATAAAAGTTCTGCTTGTGAATTGTAATTGTTCTTCGTAGTGCTTACTTGAATGGTCCCTTAAGGGTAGGGTTAAATTTGTTTAAGCAACTTATGATATAAGCATTCAATTGATCTCAAAAGATATAATAACCGACAGGTCCATAAAGGGGTGGGTTAAAAAGTTGTCTCACAGGTTCGCATAATAAGTCCTGAAGAAAATATAATGACTCTGTAGCCCAAACAGCGAAGAAGGCACTGGTTATTTACAGATTACACTTATCACCGTATTCGTCATATGTCATTTTAAAAGCAACAGGAGTAACTAAATAAGAAACATAGATCAAATAGCTTCTACAACAACAATCTTGAACTCATCTGCTATATCTCCATCCTAGGAATATATGCCATCTTGAGATAGGAGGGAACCAGATCAAAACACTTAATCTACTATAAAAAGCACCGGTCATTAAGAACAACAGGTGAATAGGTACACCCGCCTAGGTCCTGCAGAGCCTGAAGTGAGAGAGTTAGTAACCAAATAGGTTCACTCTATAAGTTGGCCAAGTCAATTGGAGGGTTTGATCATAGGAGTTGGCATTTCCTTAGAACCTATCCAATTTATTGATTTGAGACCCAACACACCTTACCTCTCAAAGTTGGTCCAGTTACGAAGGATGTGGTTTGTCAAGTCCTTGACCTCGATCTCACATACAACATATTGCTAGGACGTCCATGGATTCTTGAGATGAGAGCAGTCCCATCTACATACCATCAATGTATTAAGTTTCCTCATAATAAGTAATAGTTAATGGTGATCCTAACCCATTCATATATTCAAACAATCTATGACCTAGATCAGAAATAACAATCCTAGTCAATTGAGAGGTAGTTCCTTCATCAGCGTATTTTGATCCAGAATCCTTGAAAGCTTCTACATCAAAACAAGCAGAGATCAAAGAAAAGTTCAAGATTAAAGACATGGGATGTGGTGAGTATATCTTTCATGTTGATCAGGTCCCACTATCTCCTAAGACATTTAGTCGACAGGAACAACCTACAAACAATTTGCAATACCAAATAATTGGGTATGAACCACCTAGTGTTGTGGCTACTAAGCCTGAATGCAAATCTCCTCTAGTCGTGCAAGCATCTCTTGATATCAATAGTCCTAAGAGTGGTTCCAGGGAAGAATCTATTGAGTGTACTGCTAGCCCTCTTGAGAACTCACATAGCTTTACCATTTCATCCACTCATTCCATTTCCACTCATCTCCTAGACTTGGATCAACAAGAATTATGAAAGCCCTTACTTATTAGGGATAAAAAATCAAGCCTTGAAAAGAAAAATCTAAAAGTAAAAAATAAAGACAAGTCCTTTAGTCCAAATCAAAATCAAAAGCTATTAGACTCTGCAAAAATCAAATTCAAGGATAAAAATCCTATGAACGAAAAAGAAAAAGAGTTGATCTCCCCTAATATCAAAATAACTGGGGGCAAAATTTTTTAAATTTCAAGTAAAAAAGAATACTTGTTGATACTAAGTCTCCATCATGCTATCCTACTTTCACTTCTTTTCGCAATCATAAACCTTCATCACTCATCCACTTGTTTTGCACATCCTTTCCCTTCTGGCGATACATCATGGACCTTTAACGGAACTTCCTTGAAGGACTTTGTTGTCAGGGATGCCGGGATGCCCAGACTTCTTTAGGTGATACACATATGGGCCTACGTAGTCCACACGCTAGTAATTCTATCTCAGTTCCTTCATCAAGGAAGACAGTCACTTGAGATACACATCATTTAGTCAAGGAATGACATAGGTACAATCATAAGGTAAAGCCTCGCACACTTGAGGTGGGTGACTTAGTTCTCAGAGAAAATCCTAAAAATCAACAAGACCAAGAGAAGAAAGGAAAATTTGAGCCAAATTGGCTTGGTCCCTATGTCATCACATCAGTCTATGGATCAGGTGCATATTAGCTCTCAACCATAGATGGAAAACCTTTGGAAGATCCAATCAACAGCATGCACCTTCGCAAGTTTCACACATAGCTCTTCAGCATATCCTAATTCAAAAATACCAAAAAATCATAAAATAAAATAAATACAAAAAAATTAAAAGATATCAAAAATATCAAAAAAATCAAAAATATCAAAAATTAAAAAAAAATTTAAAAAATTAAAAAAATAAAAAATTGTTACTTGGTGAAAACCTGGCAAACAGGCGCCTTGTGACACAAAAAAAATTTTAAAAATCGAAAAAAGTACAAAGAAATAAATTCGTCCAATGGTGAAAACCACTTTGGTGGCGTCCTGGGCAAGTACCATGGTGAAAACCGGGTCACCGGCGCCATGTGTAGAGACATTGCTCCTCCCTCCTTTAGGATTCAATCTCATTCCTGCACTTTTCACACACTCACAGCCTATTCATCCATAATAAACTTATCCATTCCCATCATGGCTTTTTTTTTATCTACGCAAGATTGGTTAGCCATTCCCAATAAACCTCCCTTTTCACCCCTTTCCATCCATAATAAATCATCTCCTATCTATGGCTAAGGAAAATCCTAAGTCTAGTGATGGGTGTGGAACTAAGAGCATCACACGTTCTGAGGAATACAGTTTCTTCTAGTTTTCTTCAGTCTATCCGCACACAATCCACAATAAAGCAAACACTTGCATCGCCAATCCGCAATAAAGTTTTGTCTTCTCCACAATAAAGTATCAGTTTCATGGATTCAATTAGTTTCAAATGAGACACAACAGCAACAATGGGCTTTGACAAATCAAATCTTTCAACAGACTCAGACAACATTATGGTTCAGTGCTATCTATCCTTTTGTGAAAGTAAACATTGTGACCACAATCAAATAGACTTATACAAGTGACAAGAGACACTAAACTTGAGGACTACAGTGGATGTTGGTGTCGAGTCTTGGTTTTCTTTTAATTTTATCTTTTGGTGACATGTCTTTTAGCTTTTTCGGGATGTGTCTGACTAGAGATTTTATCTCTAGGATGTCTTTGACTAGAAAGGTGAGGACGGGGTATCGTCACCTATTTTTTTCCTTGTTGTTTGTGGATTGTCTCATAGTAATGCTATGAATTGTCCAAGGATATGAGGACACTGTGAGTCTAATGTGAACTAGGGCATTCTTTGTTTGCAACTGTTTGATCTCCATGCAAACAGGTACAATGACTTTTCGGGTTGAACATATATCTGGATTGTCATAACCTATTTGCCATAATAAAGCTCAATGATGATAACGCACAAGAAGCTCTTTCACTTCCACATCTTCTATCTTCCATCCCCTTTCTTGATTGACCTCCATCGTTCTTCTTGAGTTCGTGTAGTCCGTTATCACATGACTGAGTATAATGACATGCCAAAAATATCTGCATTTCATGTAGTTTGCGCCTGCATTACCACATATTAGCATTCCATGCATACATATAGATATCACAATTGTATCACATCTTGCACACAACACATGTTAGCACATTTAACATTCTCATCATGTAAATAGTTATTTGCATTATCATATTCATTTGCATTTCATACATTCACATTTGCATTTGCATAACATTTCAAAACATAAAAAAACAAAAATATTGCATTTCATCATGTACATATTTGCATTCATAAGCATCATATAGAATCATGCATCACATAGAAGCAACATCACATAGGTACACATGCATATAGCTACTGCAAAGATGAATCATCTCATATATATATCTCAAAAATCATAAGTGTCATGATACAATGATGTCAAAATACATATGGCTACAATCACCCGAAGGTGTCATCATACAAAATGGTACAAAACTGATACATAGGGAGCCCTCTAAGGCTATGATGAAATTCCTCCCTTGGAGCCGACTGGCCTTGACGAAGTCTGACCCCTTGAAGGACCTGCCCCAGGATCATCTCTCCTGCCCCCTCTATCTAATGGTGGTGGAGGACCCATGAACCCACCACTAGATGCATGTTGCTTGTCTCTCCCTCCAGTGGTCATCGTCATCCGCGATGATCTTTGAAAGCTCCTAGCCCGCTGATCTGGTGGTACTAGTCCATAGTAAAGGTCTCTCCAGTAAGCTATCTCCTCCCCTGCCCACATAACATAGGCGTATCTGGCCCATGTTTCCTCTATTTCCTACCTCCCTGCCCTCAATGTTGTCTCATCCTCTGTATAGCGTTGAATAGCCTGATCCCTCTCCCGCTCAGTATCCGTCAGCTGTCTCCTGAGTCTAGTTGTATCCCTCTCCAGATCCTGGATCTCATCTACCTATCCCTGGCAGATCTCCCTCAAGGATAGTAGCTCATCCTCCTCCTCTCTCCCCTCACCCTATCCCTGGCAGATCTCCCTCAAGGATAGTAGCTCATCCTCCTCCTCTCTCCCCTCACCATGTCCCTGTGGTTGCTCCTATCTGTATCCCCGTCCTTGTACCTTTCTGGGAACCTGTGCTACTGGCACTTGTAAAGGCAACCCACCTCTACCCCTCACTACATGAGCCTATCTCTCCTCTCTTCCCTCTCTCCTCTAAGCCACTCTCCTCTCTACCACTACACCTCGCCTCTGCCATTGGCCCCTACCTCTGCCATCTCCACTATCATCTCCATCATCTCCACCATCACCCTCTATTGGCTCCCCTGGATCCGTCAGCCATGGAAATGGATGCTCTGCCCAATATACAGTATACTCTGCATCCTCCACATCTACCCAAATGTCCCAAGACATGGGAACCATATCCTACAGTTGTCTTGTTGCCTGATCATAAGATAATAATGGCCCCAAATGCACCTGATCCCTCACGGTCTGCCCATACATCCCTAACCCCCATGCCATGCGCTATATCCTGCCAAACTTTGCATACCCTATCTATCAACTACCTCTCAATAATATACAGTGTCCTCCCTATCAGATACCTACTTCTAAATACATATGGCAGCTCTACTGCATCATCCTCCCACTCTTCACAGTCTCGGTATGGCCTCCATACCACACTATCTATCTTGTCAATAGCCCTGCGCCAATACTCTAGTCTCCCAATCTGTGGTTGTGAGGTAATCATATCATACAGGTACACATAGCTACACACCATTTCCCCTACCTCTAAAGTGTATTGGTCGTGTCATTGGCAAATGCTCATATGCCCATACCTGCAACAGTGTCACTCCACACCCCAATCCTGTTGATCCATGATATACAAACCGATGTAGCTCATAATAAAAGTGTGCTAGCAGACACAGCCCCCATGCAAACTTGGTGTGCTCAGTCACCAATGTCTCCAAAGTCCTCCCCCATCCCACTGCCAACCCTCGTGTCACCCTGTCTGAATAGAGGAACCCACTGATCACTCCTATTAGCATCATTGATAGTGCCAATCCTATTGTTGTCATGGTGTCCCAAGCCATATTTCTAGCCCTCATCTCTAGTCCTGGATCCTGAAACACGCATCTTTGTGCATCCCTATCTCCCTCTCGATCGTAAGGAACTAACTCCCCAATGATTGGTATCCTTAGTATCCTATATACATCCTCTAAGGTGACTATCATCTCACCCATCGGCAAATGAAAAGTGCAAGTCTTTGAGTGCCATCTCTTAGCTAATGCAGTCATCAATCCCATGTTCACCCAAAACTCAAGCACATACATAATGTATCGCAAGCCCATATCCTCCACTTCTTCTCTATCCTTGAATTTCAGCTCTGCTCGTAATCTCTGAGTCAAAGGGAATCTCTCTCGTGACTCTAGCATAGGTAGGTCCTCCTACAATCAAGCAAATCAACTGTGTCAAACCTAGTACTACTCCCTGTTCATCACAAAGTGCTTCTTTGATCCTATATTTTAGGGCACCTACTTGAGTGCAACCTCTTGAGTAGCTAATCCAATTGACAACGTATGTTCTATCACAGAATTGTCAATTTTTATGGTACTCCCTTCTCATCACAAAGTGCCTTGATCTATCCTATCCTAGGGCCTCTACTTGGGTGTATCCTCTTGAGTAGTTTCCTAATTGGCAACGTATGTTCTATCATAGGATTGTCAATCCTAACCCTATCCTAGTCTTCCCTAGAGGACCTTCTTGAGTGTATCCTCTCAGCAGCTTATCCAATCGACAGCGTATGTTTATCATAGAACTGTTGATTCGATCTTGAAGACATAAATGTGCATTCATGACAAAAACGTGCTTTCATACTGCACAGATGTTTCTCCCCTACACAAACGCACCCAAAACACACATAGGTGCCTCTGTTCTGCACAGATGTGCCTGCCCTGCACTTCGCAGACGCACTCACATATGACACAGACGCTACTGAAACCATAGAGGTGCCTGGCACCAACGCAGATGCCCTTAGCATTTTTTTTTACCCCACTTAGAATTTTTTCAACATTCCTTAATCACATTTATTACACTACCTGACATGCATTTATGACAAAAATCAATGCAAGAAGGTACAAGGAGGTTTTGTGGTACTTATCGGCTCTCCTGCCTCTGCTAGCCTCTGATATTGGCGAACGTGATCGAATCTATGCACCAATGCCATCACTGTTGACTGCACTCTCTTCTCTCTCTGCACTTTGATCTCTTCGATGTGTGGATGACAATGAGGATTTTTTCCCTTGTAGTCTATCTTATAGACTACCCTAGCCCTAGTCTCGCGAGTCAGTCTTCTTTATCCCGTGACTCTGTCACTCTATCATATCTTGTCAGTACTTTCTAGCCTTTCTTTCTTATCGAGAGATTGTGTGCAATCTTTTCAGACATTTTCATCCAATCTATCTAGGGGGTATATCATTCCCATCTTGGGGCAACTTTGTATCAGTTCATCTTATCTTTTTTGAAACAATGGGACAAGCTGCATTGTCTCAAAGAGGGGCAAAATGTAGACACCTAAAATTGTCTTGTCTAATTAAATAAATATCTTTCTATATTTAATTATTTAAGCCTAATTCCTCTATTAATTAAATAAATCTTAATTTTTTTAATTAATTCATTTATCCTCTTCTAAAGCTTTTCCTCATTTAAATAAATACTTTTATTTATTTAAATTACCCTTTTCCTAAATTAAATAAATACTTTAATTTATTTAATTGATTCCACTTCCTCTATTAATTAAATGAATCTTTATTTATTTAATTAATTCATTAACCTTTTCTACCCATGACACATGTCATTCATCTCTTAATTCCTACACTACCTACCCTCTTATTATTTTCTTATTTCCTCTACCTGACCTCTAATCCTAGCTGACCATTTATCTTTTACACCTCTTAATCTTATCCCTCCATTTGTATAGTGTCTTCTATATAAGGAGATACTCTCCTTCATTATCAACCCTAATCAATCCTTGAAGCATTCTAGCATTCCAACTTTCATATGCAATCTAGCTATCAATCACATTTCCGTTCTTTGTTGAGCTCTTGTGCACACATAAAATCTGAGAGCAAATATATCAAGCAAGATCAATGGAGATAGGAAGAATGGAGATCAAAACCCTATTGGACATGTGATGGTATAATCTTTATGATTTAATTTGATTTACATTTTCTTAGGTAATCTTCACATGTTATGGTGGATCTTTGATGTTGTTAGGCTAGGGTTTCGTGGTTGAATCTATTATAGTCTTTCAATATTATTGTTCCATTATCCATTTTTACCATAAACAGATACTTTGTAGTAGCATGTGTAAATATTACAATGGGAATGCACATGCATTCAAGCACACTGCCTAGAGCTCACTTCTCAAAAATAACAAAGGGAAACAACCTTGGGAAGGCTCACTGCCTTACAAAGATCGGACAACAATCTGAATTACATGAACTAAAAGAATAGCATCTTCAAATGCCTGATCATAGTTCCAGTTAAGCCCATTGTCTGCACAACAACACTTCTCTGCTCTTCTTCACTACTGAAAGATAAATTCTCTTGTTTTCACACACAATACTCTCCCAGATCATAGATACAACTGCAAACATACATCTTACATGATTATAATACTTATTTATACAAATCATCAACCTTAACCTCGAGGTTAGCTCAACACATAAGACCTAATTATAAAATTACATCACTCGATACATAAATCATTAACCAGTCCAATACAATGCCAACAAGGACATAGCATCGACCCAAATCAAATCCTTGAACATGCAACACAACCAATGACCTCGCCAAGATCATCTGCAACACGCAACAACCATCGGGTCGGCCAAAAGTTGTATAACACGAAGAATGCCACCGGACCAATGAATTCTTCAATAGAGCGCACCACAATCAATGCGGACAACCAAGTCATAAAGAAAACGATCAAAGAACATCAACAAGCAACATTAATTCCACCATAATAACCACATCAACTCGGATAACAAGAATCATCATTATTCCATCACCGAAGCTCAAGAACACCAACTGACAAACTGAAAGATATGCTTGTGAAGTTCCAAATCATGATCCATCTGAATTGAGGACACAAATTAATGTCCCAAACACTCTCCAAATTCCACACAACATATTGAATCAATTCTAGAGAAATATAATCCATAAATCACAACTCTGCAATACGGAACCAACAAAAAAACCAACCATCACACCGGATCACCATAACTCGACCAAATTACCTTCCGAAATGTTGAAACTCATATTGAATAAACTAGAGAAAAGTATCTCAAAACCCATTAATCTGCATCAGTACATCTGATCACCCAAACCAGCTCTCTGCAACAAACCAATTCTCTGCAACATAGGGATATGTGGATGACAATGACAACAACACATTCCAACAACTCTAATATCCAATAAGTACATATTGTGTTTTGCGATCATTGTGTATTTTAGAACAACATTGAGATCACTGGGTAATAATATTTTAAGTCAATTTTTCACACTAGAGGATAATTTCACGTTGTAGAACAACATTATGAAATGGTTCTTATGACAATGTCAAGATTATAAGAGTAGAATCCAAGAAATTTGTAAGTTGTCTAAAATCAACAAAGTGGAAACCAATTACCACTTTGATGATGAAATTTGACAATAAGTGAACAATTTTGTTACTTCCCTCTTTCTCACAAACATTTTGTTATTTTGAATTTGCATTGTTATGTGATATTTAGACAATGTTTATATGGAACAGTGATTCTACATATCCTTTGAGAAATAATTTTATTTGATAATTGGTGAAGTTATGATTTACTATTTATAAAAATATTCATACATGTTTGAATGTTAATGAGACTTCGGGCTAACTACATTCTTATGACCAAGAAGGTGCAGGTAACTCATCATCCTTCAAGAAGAGAGGGGGAGCATCATCAGGTAGAGGGCGTAAACAGATAAAGGGTTGAGTTTCCATCTCTGTCACTTAAGCTTGTAAGTATTGGTTGTCTCCAGATATGTTAATGTCTAGGGTTGTAATGTCGTGATCTAGGTTTCTAGTTGCCAAACCCTAGATCGACAATTACCCTGTTAGGGTTTCCTTCCTTATCACAAACTTATTATGATAATCTTAGCTCATATTTAATTAATGTTCTAAGTGAGAAAATGGATCAAGTAAATTGATGATGGTATATTGCTTTAAAAATTAAAACTCAATACATACACAGTCATGTGTATATCTAAACGATAAGTATATATATATGTATATATGTACGTATGTATGTATATGCTTTTACATGTACAATACGTGATGTAAGAACATGCATACATATATACATGTATAAGTATATGTATTATAGTTCATATATAGATACAAGTACGTATGTATAGTGCCCTTGCATTTCATTTCAAATTTATTTGAAATGTCATAATTATATATATATATAAAAGCCAGTAAAACCAATGTAAAAGAGGATTGAAAATAGCGAATATATATTTACTACAAGGCTAGCATAATGAACTAGCCGCCACCCTTGCTGTTTTGGGGGGAAATTTGTTCCCAACTCACCCATCGTGGCATAATGAAGTGAAATTCACTTGTCAAATGGAATTCGTATAACTATTTTTGAAATTAAAAATAGAATAGAAGATATTTTGAGCTTTGTATTCTTATAAAAAAAGGGGTTTGGAAAAATATCAGTGACAGAGAAGGTTGAGAGTAAGTACGAAGGTTGTGAAAAGTGCTTATAGTTGCAACCGACATTACTTGGCAAGCATATTATTCAGGCTTTTGTTTTCAGAAAACCAAAAATGGTGCTTTCGATTGAGTTTCATAGTTTTTCTTTCACAAAATTTATTATAGTTTCATTAAGCAAGAAGTATAACTATTTCATATTTTGAGGCCTTAGTTATTCTTGTTCAAGGATTTCATAATAATGAATTTTTACTTCACACTCTCTTCTTTTGAAGTTGAATGAAATAAGAATTGTTCGTTAAAAGACAGCATTATAAAATTCCAACACTTGAATCTGAAATGAATGCAAAGCTTTGAAATTTAAAATGAAAAAATTCTCTTAGTCTTTCTTGGAATGAGCTAATGCATTCAACTGAAAGCTCTTTTAACAATCTGACATAAGCTGAGAAATACTTGGAATAGTAACCACATTTGATAAGAAAATTCGATGCAAACAGAACTGTGAATACAGTCCTGGTCGTCAATTAAATAAGCATAAACATATTTTTGGCATAGGAATCCAAATACATTATAAACCATTATGCTAAGAAGAGCTATTGTGTACAACAAGTAGACTGCAAGTTGGGCATGATGATTGTTGCATATAGTAACAGAAAGAGAACTCTAAGTGTCTGCATATGGAATGCACGAAAAATCTTGTGTCAAAGAATTTAATATGGACAAAATGCATATATGATGAATCATTTAAATTAAGCATCGTTCCTTGATGTAATTATAACATTTAATTTAAAATGAGTATAAAATGAATTCAGATGAGGAAAGTATTCTCTCGAACGGTATTGAATATATCATGTCTATGTTCAAAAGGTAACCTAAAATTGTCTTATACTTCCATTGAGACCAGACTAACTATCTCTTAATGTATGACATAATACAATAGCATGTCAATAAGTCTATAACTCCTAGTCAAGGATATTGGAGCATTAAACATTGATTTTGTACTAACTGAGTATGGTGGTGAACATTCACTGCACGTTCAATCGTGCTTGCAGCTATAAAACCTTTGGTCAAGGTAGTGCATTAATTTGCATCCATCTGTCAATTCACATGATCTGGATACACTAGCTAGTTAGAGGTCATGCTAGTTAGGAGATACCTATAATGTATGACCGACTAGTGTCGTGTAGAGTCAAAACACAACGCTCATATCGAATTAGACCTAAAATTTGTTTACACCCTCATGAAGGGTAGGTCCACTTACAGAAGGAAGGTGTGCAGGGGGTGCCAAGTATATGATTGGAGGTATAGTGCCTTGATGATACTCTCACTCTAGTCAACTTGCAAAGGGTTATTAAAGATCACTATTGTATTTGACTCCAAATTCTAACGAATGTTTGTTGATATATCAACAAAATTTTATTGAATTACTGACGAAACACCCATGCAATTTTCGTCACTAACATTTCGTCGCTTTTTCGACAAACATAAATACGTCGAACCTCCGACGAATTATCATCAGACAGTGACACGATCATTGGAGCTGGTTTTTGTCAGTAAATCAACAAAAAGTTCATCCAACTTGCAATGAAAATAATCACAAAACATTGTGCAATGTCTCTTTCAAAGCATCAATATTCCAACAATATTGGCCAAACATTTTGTTGACTTTACGATGAAAAAGCACCAAATGTTCATCGATATTCTGATGATGTCGACCAAACATTTCATTGGCATTACGAAAAACTGATCGTCGCTTGTACATAAACTACATCGGACATTTTTTGTTTTTTCATTGGATGGGGTTCGTCGAAAGTGCGATTAAACCTGTAGTTTTCAACAAACAAAAAAATTATCCGTTCAGACTCCCTAGGTGCCTTCAAACCACCAAAGATTGGCTCCAAAAGGGAGTGGTTCACCAAGCCATTGTCTGGTAAGGGATGAGTGATGACCATCTTGAGATTAACAACTTGAGGATGGATCCTGTGGGAGGGTGGAATGGTTTCATTACTTTCTCTAAATGCATAAGGAATGTTTATTACAACAACACTGTCAAACTAAACCATCATGCAATTGTAGTTCTTGAATAGATTTGTTTGCTTGCTAATTTTGTCATGTGCTTGTATTTCAAATGCACAAGATAGTTTTGTAAGACTTTGCTTTGAAACTCAAATTATATAGTAGAAGTACCAGATATATACAAAAATATGTTATATATTTGACTAACAGATTGAAAATCGTGTTGTTCTTTATAACTATTAATTGTAAGCCACATGTACACCTAATTTTCTGAGGAGAAAAATGCTTTAATTTTCCTTGGTTGAGTAAACCATGAATGGAAGGAAAATATATGTAATTTGGGACACAAAAATTAAAGATTTCATGTCACAAAAATGATATTAGAATAGTTTAAAAGGGAAATTTATACTATATCATGTGTGTGCAAAAGTGTTTGTCACTGTTGGTGCAGGTCCTGAAGGATGGAAACCCCAAGTTCATCTATTTCTAGTATGGTTCTCTTACTCTCTTTGATTCGATCAGTAGACTAGTTAAGCCTCTCAGTTGACATCAATAATCTCCCCCTTTGAACTGTTGATGCCTGAATCATAACAAATCAACATAGTAATATAATAATTCAAAATTCAAAATGGAACATTTCTCCATATGTACAAATACTTTCTACATGTATTTCATAAAATTGAAAAATCATATACAAGCACAAAGAAGTAATGTGACAACCTTAATAGTTAAACCCAAAAAAAGCATTAAATATCATCCACCTAGTGGATTCATATAAAATTCACATTTAAAAGTAAAATTGTAGACTTGGAAATTGATAGATGGGTGATATTGATTATTGAAGGAGATGGTACTTAAACAACAAAAATTTACATAGTTTTGAAGATATTTTTGCAATCCCCAAAAAATCTACCTTTTCCTAGAAAGAATCTTGTTGTCGTGCAAAATTTTGCACCCTTGATGACCCAATAAACCTTGGTCATCAACCTTGTGAAACATTGAGTCAAGCTCTCAAGTGTGGGACCTTGCTAAATGTGAGGTTGAGTCTCCAAAGAAGGTCAGCTTCCTCTTCAATCTAAATGCAGGTGTTGGACCAACCCACCACTGGTAAAACTAATCTATGATCTGACACGGAAAAGGGACAGAGAGATGGATTACATGAAATAAGGGAAATAAGGATTGCACTTAGACTGAAATAATGATCTCCCCTGCCTATGACTAGATAAAACACAAATGAAACCACCCAAAAAATGCTCACTTTTCTACCCTAATTAGCCACCTAAGTGCAAGTGAAGGTTAAAATCTATGAAATGAGGAGAGGAACTAAGTTCAGTTCATAGTCGACATCCATAGAGGGATCGACACAGACACTTACAACTAAGGAAAACAAACAAGAATGTATTCAGAGAATGAGGTAAGAGAAATACACACATTATAAGAATTGAAATTAGGAAAAACAAGTGAAATTGATTAAGAAAAGGCAAGGCAATTTTCACGGGTGCAGAGAAACATGAAGAGTTCTACAGAAGAAAAAGAAGGAGAAGATCTTGATAATAGGCAACAAAATTATCTTTATAGTTCAGGCATAACTAAGATGGTTACCATCAACAAACCCTAACCCCACCCGAGCTAGGTTACAAAACATCTGAGAGCGGAGAAGATCTGATCGATAGATCTGATAGCATACTGCATCTATCCCTAAAAGCATCCTCTACCTCTGAAGAAATAAAAATCTCTGCAAATCAGGGAAAACCCTGCATCTGAATGCATTTAAGGATACCTACAAAGCCAAAATTCTTTGAACTACATTGAAGAAGGCATGGGCGACATCTTAAATTGACCTGCAAGGTCATATCTGGAGTTATGGCATTGAAATCCGGTGGTTGCACTAAAATTGGGTCCAAAATTGGGCACCGACTGAGTCCAAAAAATGTCCTCGACCATCGGGTCGACAACCACCCTGCATAGAGAATTCAAAACTCAATGGCATAGATAAAATTCAAACGTCCACTATCCATCTGCGAGATTCGTGCGAAGATGGACGCGTGAGATCTCTCTACATAGGCATTCAGCAGGCCCAATGCAAGATAAAAACATGGTCATCAGATCGGGCCTTTATGAAGATCTGATGACCGCAATTGGCTGACGTGGAACCCTGGGTCCACATTTTCCTTTCTGTGTTTGACCACTAAACTGCCCTGCATACCACATGGGATAAGAACGCTGGCTTCATTGTTTCTTATCTCGTAGCTCCCTTGCATTTCTTGTTTACCTCGCGGGATAAGCCTTCTTTGTTTTTACCTCACTTTCTTATCCCACGGGCCTTCTTCACTCACTGCTCAACCTCGTGGGATAAGGCTCATCTTTATCTGCCTTCACTATCTCTTATCCCATGAGCTCTCTCTTATCCCCTTTTATCCTCATGAGATAAGTGTTCCTTGTTTGTCTTCCTTGTTTGCTTATCCCGCGGGAACGTGCGAGATAAGAAATTTCATCGTTCCCTTTGTTCTCTTATCCTGCAGCATCATCTGTCTCAACTTTTAACCTTGTGGGATAAGGGAAAATGCCTATCGTTCTTCTTCTTATCCCACGACCCTTTTCTCATAATGTGCTACCCTCATGAGATAAGCTTTTTGATCTTTTTCATAACATTTTCTTATCCCACGTGACCTTCTCAAGCCTTCCTTCCACTCCGTAGGATAAGGCTTTCCTTGTGTGCTGAAAAATTTGGGTCCTCATCACCATGAGGGATAAGGGCCTTCCTCTTGTTACCTCCTTTTCTTCTTATCCTATGGCCTTTGCTTTACCTTTATTTTTGTTGTGTTGCCTTGCGGGCCTTATCTTGAGAGCCTTGGTTCATTGATTTTTTGCTCCGTGGGATAAGGGAAACCTCCGCTTTGTTGCCTTACATGCCTTATCCCACGAGCCTTGGCGATGATTTATTTTACCCCATGGGATAACGAGGAAACACATTCCTTGCATCATTATTCCTTGTCCTGCACAGTGTCGTTGTTGCCTTTTAAACCTTGCGGGATAAGAAAAAAGCCCACCCGCCTTCGTTGTTCCATATCCCATGAGCAACACATTGTGTCCCTTTTAACCCCCATAGAATAAAGAAAAAACACCTTCCTTAGTTAATTTCTTATCCCATGGGTTGACGTTGATGTCTTTCTAACCCTGCGAGATAAGAAAAAAGCCTATCACCTTTGATGTTTCTTATCCCGAGTGATCTGTCTGTTGTCTTTGAATGCATGTGGAATAAGGGAAAATCCCCTTTTATCCTAATTTCTCTTATCTCGCATGGCCTTATCGTGCACGGCATTTGTTCCTTTTATAAAATCCTGTAGGGTAGCGGGGGCTCCTCATAGCTACGAGAAAACCACCATCGGTCGGTAAAAGGAAAAGGGGGAGACTGGCCCACTAATGACAGGCAACCCTCTAGCTGGTAGAACCTAAGTGAGTTGACCGGCCGACCTGGTCAACTCAAAAATAGAATTGGGGCCCAAAAGGATGCAAGAGAAAAAAGATACCCCGTACTATGTTAACAAAGAAATGTGCATAACACATAGGTTATGCAGGATAGCATCTCTCAAATTGGATCCTAGGTTGATAGAAAAAGGGTCAACATTTTTGTGACTCGGATGGGGCCCTAAGCCTGCTCAGAGAAAGACCAGAAGTCTTCGGGTATCCATTGGGGACGAGTCAAGGCCTGAAAAAAATTACATACTATGCCCGTGCAACCTAGATTACATCAAAAAAATTTGCCATGCTTAAAAAGCAGACTGTGCTCTTGCACTTCTTGGAAGAAAACTGAAAGTGAAATACAATGTGCCAAAGTACTTGGAGGAAAATAAATCCTACACTACCCTACTCTAACCAATCAACTTGAAGGTGTTAAACAAAACCATTCATGGACTGGTTAAAATAGCTTTCCTCCCTAAACAAGGAAGGGTGATTTACATGGCTTTGGAGTAAAATACAAAGCTAAGTGAAGGCAGAACCATGAATAGTTACAAGAGACCCTACAACTTAGAAATAAAAATAAATACCCCAATTTATTTATCAAACACACTGCTAGTCTGAGATACACTTGAGACCTGGGTATATGGCTCTGCAACCTCCTTCTTGGCCCCAATGATGGAGAGATATATGATTAGGAAGTCCTTTGATATGCCAAAGGTTGAGCTCTCTTTGTTGGTCTGCTCTTTCTCAACCACTTCCACCATCAAAATCTGATCATGTTGACCAGATTGCTCCCCTCCTAAGGGGATGAACTCAACCTCATTGAGGTTGGCACAAAAAGTGTCAATTATACTTGACAATATGTCAACATCAAAGTCAAGATCAAACTTGACATCTGCCATATGTTGTACCTCAACCTCATCATCAAAATCAGAGAAAAGAAGATTTTCTCTCTCAATCAACTTTGATTCTTATTCTTCTTCACCTTGGACAACCACCTCATGCAAGACATCATCTTGACTTTCCAAAAGTTGAAAGTCTTCATTTGATTTCTCCTAAACCTTCATAGGACAAGGCAGCAGAGTGTCCAAACCTGAACAAAATCCTTCCAAGTCATCCCAAAAAGAGTCCTCTTTCAACTCCTCCTTTCTCTTAAAACACAGGGGATTGACTTGGGCATTGTTGCAGCTTTCCTGAGGGACTGAAAAAAATGGGAGTGGGAGTAGAACTAATTTCTCCCAATATCCTTCAATCACTAGGAATAACCTCTTCAAGTGTAGGCCCATCATGCAGAGAATACACCATTGGCTCATATGAAGGAAGAAATCCCTCATCCTCAATGAAGGAGGGAAGATTATCAAAATTGATCAAAGATTCCTCCTAGTTGCATTCTTCTTTCTTGGTGTTCAAATGCTGCAAGTTGTCATATTTTTTCTCCTGCAATATCTCAGGCTCCACCATGTCATCCTCGCTGGCAGCAGGCCGCTTGATATATATGTGGGGAGGATGAGTTACATCTGCCCTCCAAACAATAGGATCATCCTTGCAAAGGCAGATCTCTGTTAGGACCCAAAGGCAACTGAGAGGGGGGGGGGGGGGGGGTGACTCAGTTGTCTATTAATTTCAACCCAAATATAACTTAATCAAACTAGATACTTAATATCGGTAAACCAAACTTAATATCGGTAAGCAAATTCACAGTTAATATCAATACTAGTGAAACTTAATGCATGAAATAGAAAGAGAAACAACATCCACAACACATAACACAAAGATTTGTACGTGGAAACCCTGTAAGGGGAAAAACCATGGTGGGAAACCTTACCCACAATCAAATGATACTACTGCAGATAGTATGAGTATACAAATGGGGTTTGCACATGCAGAAAGGCCAGGTGCCTAGAGCTCACTGCTCAATCACAAAAATGGGAGTCTCACTAACTACAATTGGACGATTAAATCCAATGATAATGTACTACTCAAAGTAGCATCTCCAATGTTGGATTTAGTACTGGTTAAGCTCTAATTGTCTCCTTCAAACCTTCCTTGAATCTTCAAATGATGTTTGCGTGAGTAGCTCTACTTATATTTGCATATACCGAATTTCACAATCTTACCATACCATACTACATACATACATTAATCTCACAAATGAGATCTTACATATATACCAAAACCTAAGACCAAATGTGTAGGTCGGCTCACTAAGAATATTACAATAAAATCAATTACAACAAGTCAATATGTGATGCATCATGTCGGCTCAACAACAATACCAATTTATTAAACCATCTCCATAACGTGTCGTGCTGATCTTGAATAGATAACGCATGTCAGTCCATAGCCTAGACCAATTTGTCGATAACAACAAATATGTCAACCCGATTAGACCAATAACTAAATCATCAAAACCAAGTGTCCAAACCATGTCTTCAACATAACCAAGTGATCTCCAGATGATAACAAGTCATCCTTAGTGTCGGTGAATGATATAACCTGTCGATGAACCAAATATCGGTGACTGTGCATAAATCACTGAGCTTACCGGTGAACATAACCAAAGATCTCCAAAAGGATAAGTGTTGATATGTGTTGACAACAATGACAAAACCAATGCAACATATCCATAATACCAACAATCTCAACAAGACCAGAGTACTAAGGGGCCTGAAAGACAAGCTCCACCACATCCATAGCTGACATTCACATGGAACTTGGAACATTTAAATTAGAGCTCTCTTGGATAGGCTTAGTGTAAGGGCGAATCTCCTCAAGGACTAGCTCCTCAAAAGATCTAGGAGGGATCCCCTATCCAAAACTTGGGAATCATCTTTTAGGGGGAAAGGAGCAGAGGCCTCTGCCTGCATGATTTTGACCTCTAGGGTCACCAACTGTCTGATTTATTCCTCTTGCCTTTCATAAGAAAATTTGCTCTACAAGGAAAGCCTCATGTTGTTTTTGAGCCTCCAACTCTTATTGTTGATGTAGTTGAGCTTGGTAAGAAAGCTCCTCTTGTTGTTGTTGTTGGTAAAAGGCCTCCTCTTGCTGATGCTCCCAAAGTTGTTGCTTGATCTCATCAAGCTGCCTTTTGTAGCCCATCAAAGTGTCCTGCACCATATTTGCCATTTTGGCCATAGTAGATTCTACAAGAAGGGCTACCTCACTCTTTTGAGACTGAAAAGGAGGTAGATCAGGGGTGGGTGGGGGGTACACATTAGGGATATTCCCACCTCCTGCTGGAGAAAAAGTATTATTTGGGTTAAAACTAGGAGCAATCCTAGTTTGTTCATATTTGTAGGATGGGGAGGGTTGATTGGCATTTTCACAAAATGGGGATGCTTAAAAACTGTACCCATGATATGTGCTCATATTGACAGCATTTAAAAAGATGATCTTTGTTACATAAATGCTTAAAAGGCAAAATATCTTCCCTACCAAAGAGAAAAGGTGACATGCCAAGATCACCAAAATGTCTTGAAGATAGGTGCTTGAAGAATGACTACCTCCAAAGGCTTGAAACTGAAGAACACACCAAGTCTTCAAGTGTTTTGAGCGTGGGCCTACTTCAGAAATAGATATCTTCTTTGTAGAGTAGCCAGGTATGTGATTTGTTGCCTCCAAAGGCTAAGTTACTTATCCACACAGCAAGATCACCAAAGATATGACCAATGACTAAGAGTTTGTACCCCCAATGGCCATCTATTAACTAAAAGTTCAACGGTCCCATCGGGTGTGCCAAAAACTATGGTATGACTGCTGGCTTGAAGTCAAAAAGTCTAAAAACTCAATCTTATTTGAATTCTTAAAAAACCTATCCCACCGGGTATGCCAAAAATAGTTGTCACAAAAGTTTGCACCCGTGATGACCCAAGAAACCTTGGTCTTCAACCTTGTGAAACATTGAGTCAACCTCTCAAGTGTGGGACCTTGCTTTATGTGAGGTTAAATCTCTACAGAAGGTTGGCTTCCTCTTCAATCTGAGTGCAGGTGTTGGAACAACCCAACACTAGTAAAGCTAATCTATGATCTGATAAGGAAAAGGGAGAGAGAGATGAATTGCATGAAAGAAGGGAAATAAGGCTTGCACCTAGACTAAAATGATGATCTCCCCTACCTATGACTGCATAAAATATAAATGGAACCACCCAAGACATTCATAGATTTCTACCTTAATTAGCCACCTCAGTGCAAGTGAAGGTTAAAATATATGAAATAAGGAGAGCAACTGAGTTCAAATCTGTTGGTTAACAGATTTGCCCTTCCTTAATTTTACAGTAAATGACTCATGTATACTCTTTTTAAAAGGCAAATGAAACCAACAGTTGGGTGAACTGATTGTTGGTTTACCCTCTACATAAGGGTGCAGCTTCCCATATGATATTCAATAAATTTTTAAACATAAACGAACATTAACTTCACTTTTAACTAGAAAGTGAGAAAAACTCATTCCACATTCATTAGAAAACACCACATGAATGGTATAAAAATAAATACTTTATATGCAAAGCCCACATACTTACAATTAGATCAATTCCATGCCACAGAAATACCCCTATTAATGAAATCAAAATATCATGGACTCTGATCGAGTCTCTCTCATGCCTCAAAGGACAAGATGGGTCGGAATATCCAAACAAAAGTTAACAGTAAATTTTATTTATCAGATTCATTCATTGACTTATGAAAAGTGGATAATAAAAAAAGTAACATATTCTGCACATACAAACATATCCCAACAAAGCTTTGTTTTCCACATTCAAACACATAGATTTGAAAGTTGCAAAAAATGTATCATTTCATTCACAAATAAAAGAGTCTTCACTAAAAATCCACAACATGCTAAAAAAAAAGTGTACTAAATTCACTCAAAGTTTTTCAGGCCTTTCCAAAGCCTTATGAAAATGCATTTATAGCCACAACCTGGCCAATAGTTAATTAGGGAAACACAAAATTTTTACTTTCTGCCCTGCAGTTTCAAAGCAATTTTTAAAACAGAAAAAACTAAACCTAGTTCCCCAAACGGGAAAATCCAAGAATGAATATCAGGAGGACATTTGGCCGAGCTTAGGGGCACTTTTATTGGCTTCAAGAAACATGGAAGTGGTAGCTTTCTTCCAATTTGCATGATTTGCAGAGAACTTTTGGATAAGCACAGAGTGTGGGAGGCTGATGTGGGTGATCCTTTGTTTCCACACTTATTTTTCTCTGGGGGCCTGCTCTACCTGATTAGCGTGATTACCCGTGTTCAATGTGGAGGAATAATAGGGATTCGATTTTGGCTATGGTTTATAGGTCACTTCAATCCAAGGCTTGCGCCTGCTTCATATAATTGATCTTACCCTCAAATAATTTTGTTATAACTTCAAGACTTTCGATGGTCTTTCCATCTTCTTTTAAGCACTTAATCCCTATGCATTTGAGGTCATTCTACATTTTTATTATCAATTCAGCAAGATGATTCATCAACTTAGCCAACTCACCATATGCTTGTTGTATTATGGAGTTTCTCCAGTCTATGTTCTTTTTGCAGACATAGAGAACATTATCATCAAGGCTTGGCACTGGTTTTTCACTCAAGAACTTCATCACCCCATATGTTTTCACCTCCTGCATCTACATTGCTACCGTTACCCATTTAGATTCCTCCTTTTTCCAACATGTAATTTTTGTCTCCAATTCCTTCTTGACTAACTAAGCATCTTCATATACCTTGCTTAAGTTGATAAAATATTTTGTTCCCGATTTACGAATTCCCTCAAGCCAATCCATGAAAACCTCAGTTATCATTCTGCATTTTTGAATCTACTCAAGGGCCTTCTGATTTGCTGGTGATTTAGGGTCAAAGGAGGATTTTATTTGAGACAGAGGTTGTGGATCTGAACTATTGATTGCTTCTATGTATTCAGCCATGTGTCTTAAGGTCTCCTTTAGTTCTTTCTTATCCTTTTCATTGTTCCAAGTCCATGTGACATTTATTTTAGTCGATGCCTCTAGATGATAGACATTTGTTGTCATTGTTCTAGCTCCAAGGTTCACCTTTTCAATTGAAAAGCCTTTTGATCAAAGGCTTCTTGTGGCCGCATCTACATTAGGATGAGCACTTTTTGTTATCCAATTCTTAGTGTCTTCATCAAAGTCTATTCTTGACATAGTCTTCAATTTATTTACCTTTGGAGTCCTTCCCAAAATTTGTCTAGCCATATCATCGATTGGTACCGAGGCAGGAACTAAGTTCCTCTTCTTGTTGGTTAGGGTAGTGTCTCACCAATGAGAATTCTCATTACCAATTTCTTTTTCAGTCAAATGTTTTGTTGGGTCATAAGTGGGTACCATCATGTAGTTTGATATATCAGTCTCATTTGCTTCCAAGCCTTCCGCATTACCTGCTTCTACATCTGTTATCTCAAGCTCCCTCTCCACCATTGCGCTTTCAAATTCAAGGGATGATTCTAAGTCCAAAATCACCTGAGGTTCCTTCTTTCCTTTCCCTCTAGTTTTAGATCTTGTAACCCATGGTGATGAATGCTCTTCTAATGAAGCCTTGGCACTAATAGCTTCTGTCTTGACCTGTGAAGCACCTACAAGACAAAGCCCAACACGCTGATTGATGAAACTTTACATACTAGAACATGGTTTCTTCTAATGGTTAATTTTCTAAGTCTTTTCCGCCTTAACCATTCTTCAATCCTACGTATGACTGGGAAGGATGTGACCCTTATTTGATCTTGCTCATCTTGGTTCCAGTCAATTTATGGAAGCAGAGTTCCTTGTACTAATGCATGAGCATCCCCGACTCACAGCAATCTTGCATCAATCAAAAACATTTCCTTTATGTTTTGCTTTCTATTTGCAGTTTCAGTTTTCCTTTCTATTTGTCCTAGTTCTAGCTTATCAGATCCTATGGATTTGCATTCTACTTGAAGACTTGATCATCTTTCTTGCTTTCGGACCGCATCACATTTGGATCACTTTCCGGTAAGATATTGCTATCAGATTTCATGATAGTTTCTTGTTACCGGTTGCCTGAGTCCTATTCTGATGATCTATCGGAACCCATTCTAAAGCTTGTGGAGCCTTGAGCATCGATTTCGATATTCCTTGGCATGTGGCCGACCTTCTACATGTCATCCTTTGTATTTTTTAGAGGAATCTCTTGGTGGAGGCCAACCTTGTTCATTTTGCATGTTAGGTCTTTGGTTTTTGATCCTTTGGGTCAAATCAGTGAGAATAAATCAGAATATCAGATAGATAGATTGTGCTTGGAAGATAGATTTTTTGATTCAAGGTCCCGGTTGTGACCTATACCACCAGGCCTATGTGCTGGTATGTTGTAACTCAGTTGTTACTGGTTGGATGTAATCACATTTCATGCAATAAAATTATTTGTTCTGCATTGCCTCCATCATATCTATGTGTTTTTGTTGTGTTTACTCTTGTTGACCGGTATGGATTGATCTCTTTGAGGTCCCTCCTCACCGGTGACTGCTTCAAGTGGTATCAGAGTGAAATTTTCATTCTAAAGATTATGTGTCCTGAATTTTGTTGTAGGGTAGCGGATTATGGATCCAACCTGCAATTGCAAAGGACTAGCGTGATTTGACGATGCGAAGTGGAACTAAAAATGTTGGAGTGCATGGGAATGCAGACCCTGTTGCGATGGAGGTTATGAGCAATAGAAGCCCAGTTAGAAGCCATGTAGACAGCCCAAAGAAGAGGCTGACATATTGAAGATGTAAGCGAAGATGAAGGAGAAGAAGCCCCAGCAGAACAAGTAAACCTAGCGGTAGTTGATCCAGATGAAGAAAGGTTATTAAGGGTTTTAAGTAGGGAGAACACTAAACCTCATTTTACCCCACCAGAATATGATTGGAACTTAGATTCGGATGAATTGATGGATTGGATCTCAACAATGGAGAATTATTTTTCTTTTGAAAACATTTCAGAAGAGAGGAAGGTGAAATATGCCTATACCCAGTTGAAAGGTCATGCATCTCTTTGGTGGGAGCATTTGCAAGTTGATAGACAAAGATGAGGTAAAGAAAAGATTAACACATGGGATCGGATGATTTCTAAGTTGAAATCAAAGTTTGTCCCAATGAATTATCAAGTGGATTTGTTCCGGAAGTTGCAAAATATGAGACACAAGGAATCTAATGTGAAGGAGTACACTGAAGCATTTTACAAGTTGAACATTAGATCCGGACATGTTGATGATGAAGTTGAATAAATTTCAAGATACTTGAACAGATTGCATATGTCTATACAAGATAAGCTCGGTATGATCAAATTGGAGAGTGTTGAAGAGGCTTACCAGTATGCACTAAAGGTTGAAGAGAAATTGAATAAAAGACATGAGCAGAGATAGAGAAGTAGAGGTGGAAGCTTTATCGGAGGATGATTTCAAGGAGGAAGAGGATATACCAAAGGAATAGGAACCAGTATAGATCAAAAAAAGAACAAGGAAGTGAGAAAAGAAGGTAATTCATACTAGAAGGATGATAGAAATTTCAACGAGAGGAGAGAATTGGATGGTTACCAAACTGAGAACTTTGGAAGACAAGACAAGAGGATATTCAGAGGAACCTTCTTTAAGTGTGGAGGAGAAGGACAATGTGCATTCAAATGTAAGAAGGCAGAGGCTACCGGAAGAGCAGTAGTGGTGGAATAAAACCCCACCGGATCAGACAATAAACTGGAAGGTGAAGAACTATTGATGATGAGGAGATCTTTGTGTCATGCTGGAGGAGATGAGGAATCCTTGCAGAGGAAGAATCTATTCAAGACCAGATGTAAAGTATCTGGAAAGTGTTGTAAATTTTTTATTGATAGTGGTAGTTCAAATAATCTTGTTTTAGAAGAGATGGTGAATAAGTTGAAATTGGAGAGATTGAAACACCCTAAGCCTTATCAGATAGCATGGATTCTGGATGAACATAAGTTGTTAGTAAGTGAATAGTGTTTGGTAAAATTGAAAATTGGGAACTATCATGATGAAGTTTTGTGTGATATTATGCCTATGGATGTTTCTCATCTTTTGTTGAGAAGACCTTGGCAGTTTGATAGACAGGCAATACATGATGGGAGGAAGAATACATACACTATTGTGGCCAACGGGATGAAGAAAACCTTGTTACCTTTAAAGGAATATTTGAAGAATGAACTCTGTACAAATACCCAAATCTGTTTAGTAGATGGAAGGAAATTCATGGATGGATTGAGACATGAGAATGTGTGTTTTTCCTTAATTCCTAACAAGACTAAGAGACCGGAACTAGAAGGAGACTACTTGGAAGAGATAAGAGATTTGCTGACAGAATATGAGGACATCATTTCAGATCATGTACCTGATGGATTGCCACCTGTTAGAAGTATTAGTCAATGCATGGACTTGGTTCCAAGAGCTAGTTTGCCTAATAAAGTTGCACACCGGTTGACACCGACAGAGAATGAAGAACTAAATAGACAAGTGTAGGAGCTATTGAAGAAAGGTTTGATTAGGGATAATTTGAGCCCTTATCCAGTACTAGTATTATTAGCACCTAAGAAGAATGGAGAATGGAGAATGTGTACCGATTCAAGAGAAATAAACAAGATCATAGTGAAATACCAGTTTCCTTTGCCTAGGATGGATGACATAATGGACTGTTTGAGTGGAGAAAAATACTTCACATAGATAGATTTGAAGAATGGATATCATCATATCAGGATCAGAGAAGGTGATGAGTGGAAGACAACACTTAAGAAAAATGAAGGACTATATGAATGGTCGGTGATGCCTTTTGGATTGACTAATGCACTGAGTACTTTCAGGAGGCTGATGAATGAGGTATTGAAGAAATTCTTGGGTAAGTTTGTTATTGTGTATTTGGATGACATTCTAATTATTCAATCAAACAAGAGATGAGAATTTGTTGTAGTTAAGACACGTTTTGCATAGGTTGAGAGAAGAAAAGTTATTGATCAATATCAAGAAGTGTACTTTCATGAAGGTTGAGTTAGTCTATTTAGGATTTGTGATATCTGAGGATGGTTTGAAGATGGACCCTGAGAAAGTGAAAGCCATTTTTTAGTGGCCTACAGTGGAAAGCATTGGAGAGGTAAGATCATTTCATGGATTGCCTAGTTTTTACCGGAAGTTTATCATAAATTTTAGTTCAGTTTGTAACCCTATGACTAAGACCATGAGGGGAGATCGAAAGGAATTCAAGTGGACCATCAGAGCAAACAAAATTTTTGAATTATTGAAGAAGAAAGTGATTGAGCAGCCTCTATTAGCTTTATTGGATTTCAATAAGGTATTTCAAATGGATTGTGATGGAAGTGGAATAGAAATAGGAGCAGTTTTGAGTCAAGAAGGGAGAGCAGTAGCCTATTTCAATGAGAAATTGAATGATGCCTGGAAGAGATATTTAGTATATGCTCAGGAATTTTATGCCATAATTCAAGCCTTGAAGAAATGAAGACACTACTTGTTGCCTAAGGAGTTTGTGTTGTATACATATCATCAAGATTTGTAGTATTTGAACAGTCAGAGTAAGTTGAATCATAGACATATGAGATGGGTAGAATTATTGTAGAGTTACACGTTTGTGTTGAAGTATAGAAGTGGGAAATCTAACAAAGTTTTTGATGCATTGAGGAGGAGAAGGAATTTGCTGATTGAGATGAGAGCGACAGTATTAGGTTTTGAAGATTTAAAGACCTTGTATGATGAAGACCCAGATTTTGCAAAACCTTGGAAAGCATGTAAAGAAATGCTTATGGTTGGATTATTTCATTCGGGATGGGATGTTATTCAGAGGAGTTCAGTTGTGCATACCTAAGAGTTCCATGAGAGAGAACCTAATAAAATAGAATCATAGTGGAGGTTTAGCCGTACATTTTGGCATTGACCAAATAGTTGCATTGGTGAGTGAGTAGTACTTTTGGCCCCAAATTCATAAAGATGTTAAGAGATATATGAAGAGTTGTAGAGTTTTTTAAGTTGCAAAAGGTAGTAGTCAGAATGTGGGATTGTATAAACCTTTGACAATACCGGTAAGACCTTGGGAGGATATAAGCATGGATTTTGTACATTGATTGCCTAAGACATCGAGAGGGAATAATTCTATATTTGTGGAAGTGGATAGATTTTCAAAGATGGCTCATTTCATACCTTGTAAGAAGTTATAAGATGCATTACATTTAGTAGGCCTATTTTTCAAGGAAGTGGTGAGATTGCATGGATTACCTAAGAGCATAGTTTTAGACGGAGACCCTAAGTTTGTTGGCTATTTTTGGAGAACACTTTGGAAGAAGATGAAGACAGATTTGAAGTTTAGTTCTACTTTTCATCCATAGACTGATGGACAGATAGAAGTTGTCAACCGGAGTTTGGGAAACTTGTTGAGATGTTTAGTGGGAGACAAAACTAGAAGTTGGGATTTGATCCTTGCACAAGCAAATTTTGCCTACAACAATTCACTCAATAGAAGTACTGGAAAAACACCTTTTGAGATTGTTACCAGAGTGAATCATAGAGGAAATGTAGAATTAAGAGACATTAGCAGTGAAGACCAGAAGAGTTCAAAAGCAGAAGATTTTGCAAATCACATGGCAGCATTGAACCTTAGGGTTAAACAACATTTGGAAGACATGAACAACAAATATAAGGAGAAGTCAAATGAGAAGAGGACACACAAGGAATTTGAAGTTGGCGATAAAGTGATCGTATATTTGACAAAAGAGAGATTCTCGATTGGAACTTATAATAAGTTGCAGATGAAGAAGTCTGGACCCTGTAAGATTTTGAGGAAGTTCAGTTCTAGAAATGCATATGAAGTGGAGCTACCGGATAGTCTCAGTATTTCACCTCTATTCAAAATTCTAGATATTCATGACTACCATGAACCAGAATTCAGTGAGGACAGTGTTGCAAACCTTGAGAAATAATTTCCCCAGAAGGAACCAAATCAGATTGAAGAGATTTTGGACAATAGGATTGGGTGTAGTACTCAGAACAGACAGTATAAATTATATCTTGTGAAGAGGAAGAGAAGATCGATTGAAGATTCATCTTGGATTTCTCAAGTAGAGATAGACTACCTTGGTTTCCCTTTTACCCCAAAAAAGTGAGAGGCTCACTTTTTCATTAATCTTGGATGTTTCATTAACCCTGGATGTTTGATGCAGGAGCATCCTCAATTCACAGCAATCTTGCGTCAACCAAAAACATTTCCTTTTTGTTTTTCTTTCTGTTTGCAGTTTCAGTTTTCCTTTATGTGTCTTCTGGTTTTGGCTCACCAAATCCTATGGAGTTGGATTCTACTTGAATAATTGATCATCTTTCTTGCTTTCAGACCGCATCGCATTTGGATCACTTTCTGGCAAGATATCGCTACTGATTTTCATGACAGTTTCTTGTTATCGATTGTTCTTTTGTTATCGGTTGCCTGTGACCTATTTTGGTGATCTACTGGAACCCATTCTGAAGCTTGTGGAGCCTTGAGCATTGATTTTGATGTTCCTTCGCATGTGGCCATCCTTTTATGTTTTATCCTTTGTATTTTCTAGAGGAATCTCTTGGCGGAGGTCGACCTTGTTCATTTTGCACGTTAGGTCTTCCGGTTTTGATCCTTTTTGGGCCGACTAGATCCTTTGGATCGATATATATATATATATATTTGTCATCATGCTTTAGAATGTAATCATTGAGAATAAATTAGAATATCAAATAGATAGACTGTTCCTAGAAGATAGATCTTTTGATTCAAGGTCCCGGTTGTGACCTATACTACCAGGCCTGTGTGTCGATATGTTATAACTCAGTTGTTACCAGTTGGATGTAATCACATTTCTCACAATAAAACTATCTATTTTGCATTGCCTCCATCATATATGTGTGTTTCTATTGTGTTTACTAAGGGTCTACTAAGTCTTCCTTTGTATCTTCAATTTCAGAGATGTTCATTTGCAACCCAAAAGAATTTATCAGATATACAGTGAACTGAGAAAACATTCTCCTACGTACTTCAAATTCATCGGCATAGTTTGCCCAAAAATCCTCTAGTTCAGGTACATGACTGAAACCATCTCTGAGAACTAGATGCTCCCATGCATATCCCTTACTATCAAAATTTTATCAGGGGACATAGTATTTGAGATTTAACTTCTTAAAATCAACTTCTAAATTCAATGCACCTGACACTGTCTTGCAAATATAATGACCTAGCTCCACTGGAAAAGCAACTCCAGAATCCTTCCTTCCTATAGTCTTTTTATCAATATGGGCTAACTGTCAGTAGATTTCTATCAACACAAATCGATCCAATGCATACCTAAGAATTTTCATGGGTTCTCCCTCAAAGCCACCAACCCTAACATAAGTGAACCAAGAAACTTGAATGAAATGACTCCCATAGGAACTAACTAATTTTTTTGCTTCCTCAGACATATGCTGGTTCACATTACCCTGCAACTCAATAATCAACTTGCCAACAAACACATCATGAACCCGCTTGTAATTTTCATGACACCTCTTCACCTCCTGGTGCAGGTAATAATCATAAATTAGCATATTATCAACAAAAGGTTCATGATAGAGTCCAAGCCATGGGCTAACACAAGCTAAACAAAAAAAAGATACGAAGTTATGTAGAAATTCTTGCTTCCAAGAATATTACTCAAACTCTCATGAAGTCCATCTACAATCATGCTCACCCACTCAATGTACCTGTTTTGGTCTAAAATCACTTGGATAAAGAAATACATCCAATCCTCCCAAAAGGAGGCATGTTGACTACCTTTAACCTTATGCAACAAAATTACAATGTCCCTAACCTCCTTTATCATATGTTCTCAGGTTAAAGGTTCCAGAAGCTTGGAACCTCCCTTTTGAAATTTCAACAACCAATTCCTATCTATAACACTTCTATATTGGGGTTTCTTCTTGCTAAAATAGCCATAGGAAGTGGTGATGGTCTAATTTTCGTAGGCTTTTTGAGTAGGAATTGTAAACACAGCCATAATGGTTTTTATGTTTACATTCAACAATACTCCACCATTGGCATCCCCAATTCACTTGTCAACTGCATCATATTGGTTCATACATTCCAAAACTAGTTTTGTACATTGTAGAGCAGGCAGGAAAATGATGGCTTCTATAAGACCACTATCTACAATCCTTTGCATCTTGGGAGAATTATCAAGGTTTCTAGCTCTTTCCATAAACTCCTCAAGATCAGCATGAACTAGATATGCATCACCAAACTCTGGGAGATAACTAATGAGACTATCTTAGATAACCATTTTGGGAGGTACAGGCCTCATTTTGACAATGCAGCTACTTCAACAATAAACTACAGCAAGCAAATAAACCTTGAATCACCACAACAAGAAACTAAAGAAATCTTATTTTCTATATGTGAAATGAAAGAAATAGTGAAGACTGAACTCACCTATCATAAATTGCGCCGCTTCCGAGCTTGAGAAGTAGAGAATTACCTTTGCTGAATTGTTTGTTTTCTAATTTGGTTTTTCAAACAGGTTTTAAAGTACTTTGTTATGATTGGCATGAAATTTGGTGACACAATCCCCATACTGCTTATGCGTGCGAGATAACTTTGAAAAGACAATTCCTGACGCATGCATTAATTACACATCACTTTCATGAAATTACCTATCAAAGTAATAATTACTTTACATTTTGAAAAGTTACGGCCTGCTTAAAAAAGTGCTTCATGTGCTCGAAATATTCCATCGTGGAACAATGATGCTCATCTTCTTATATCCCATCTTGCTTGATATTTGAGCCTAGCGGCTGAAAACATCGAACCATGGTACCGCTGAACCATTAAACCATAAAGGTTCTATAGTTCAAGGTTCAATTTGAAAAGCACAAAGGACTAAGACATTCGGACCCCAACAAACTTGACCGACTAATGACCTTATTGAACCAAAGTACCTATGAACCTCTGAACCTAACCAATTTGTCCAACAAAAAAAAGCTTCGACCTTTAATTACATGACTCACAAAATGGGGCTGACAGACAAAGACGATTTAGACTACAACCATGGGAAACTTTCAAAATAATAAAAAGTTTGCAAGGGAATAAAACTTACATAGGGGAAACAAATGCGAAATACAGGAGTAACAAGATCACATACGACATCCACAGAGGGATCAACACAGACACATACAACTAAGGAAAACAAAAAAGAATGTATTCAGACAATGAGGTAAGAGAAATACACATATTATAAGAATTGAAATCAGGCAAAACAAGTGAATTTTTTTACAAGTGCAAAGAAACATGAAGAGTTATGTAGAAAAAAAAAGAAGGGTAAGATCTTGATAAAAGGATACAAAATTTCCTTTATAGTTTAGGCATAACTAAGATGGTTACCATCAAGAAACCCTAACCCCACTCAGGTTAGGTTACAAAACATATGAGAGAGGAGAATATCATATCGACAGATCTAATAGCGCGTTGCATCTAGCCCTTAGAGCATCCTCTGCCTCTGAAGAAACAAAATCCTCCACAAATCAAGGAAAACCCTACATCTTAATGCGTCTGGGGGTACATGCAGAGCCAAAAGTCTTTGAACTACATTAAAGAAGGCATGGATGGCATTTGAAATCGACCTGCAGCATCATATCTAGAGTTATGGTGTTAAAATTTGGTGATTGCACTAAAATCGGGTCCAAAATCAGGCTCCAGCTGAGTCCAAAAAATGTCCTCGATCATTGGGTCGACAACCACCCTACATAGAGCAATCAAAACTCAATGGCACAAAAAAAATTCAAATGTCCACCATCGATCTGAGAGATTCATGCGTAGATGGATGCACGAGATCTCTCCACATAGGCATCCAGCAAGCCCAATGCAAGATTAAAACATGGCCATCAGATCAAGCCTTTATGAAGATCCAACGGTCGCAATTGGCTAACGTGGCATCTCGGGTCCACATTTTCCTTACTGTGTTTGACCGCTAAATGGCTCTACATACCACACGGGATAAGAACCTTGGCTTCATTGTTCCTTATCCCACGGGCTCCCTTGCACTTCTTGTTTACCTCGCGAGATAAGCCTTATTTGTTTCTGCCTCATTTTCTTATTCGCGGGCCTTCTTCACTCACTACTCAACATCACCGGATAAGCCTCCTCTTTATCGACCTTCGTTGTCTCTTATCTCATGATCTCTCTCTTATCCCATTTTATCATCGCGGGATAATAATTCCTTGTTTTTCTTTCTTATTTTCTTATCCCATGGCATTTTCTTTACCTTTGTTTTCTTATCCCACAGGAACGCGTGGGATAAGAAAGTCCTTTGTTCACTTTGTTCTCTTATTGGCATCATCTGTCTCCACTTTTAACCCTACGGGATAAGGGAAAATACCTATCATTCTTCTTCTTATCCTATTACCCTTTTCTCATAATGTGCTACCCTCACGGGATAAGCTTTCTGAGATTTTCCATAACGCTTTCTTATCCCGCGTGACCTTTTTCAACCTCCTTCCACTCTGTGGGATAAGGCTTTCTGTATGTACTGATAAGGGCCTTCCTCTTGTTACCTCCTTGTCTTCTTATCCTATTGTATTTTCTTTACCTTTATTTTTTTTGTGTTGCCTTTCAGGCCTTATCCCCTGAGCCTTGGTTCGTTGATTTTTTTCTCCGCGGGATACAGGAAACCTCTGCTTTGTTTCATTAAATGCCTTATCCCACGAGCCTTGGTGATGCTTCATTTTACCCCATGGGATAATGAGGAAACACATTCCTCGAATTTTTCCTTACCCCGCACGGTGCCGCTACTACCTTTTAAACCTTGTAGGATAAGCAAAAATCCCACCCGCCTTCGTTGTTCCTTATCGCGCAGGAAACACATTGTGTTCCTTTTAACCCACATGGGATAAGGAAAAAACACCTACCTTAGTTAATTTCTTATCCGCGAGCTGCCACTGATGTCTTTCTAACCCTGCGAGATAAGCTAAAAAATTATCGCCTTTGATATTTTTTATCCCGCGTGGTCTGCCTATTGTCTTTGAATGCATGCAGGATAAGAAAAAATCCCCTTTTATCTTGATTTCCCTTATCCTACGTGACCTTATCCCGCCCGACATTTTATCCTTTTATAAAATCTTGCAAGGTAGCAAGGCCCCCTCATAGTTGAGAGAAAACTACCATTGGCTAGTAAGAGGAAAAGGGGCAAATTGGCCCTCTAATGACAGGGAACCCTCGAGTTCGTAGAACCTAAGTGAGTTGACCAGCCGACCCGGTCAACTCAGAAATAGAATTGGGGCCTGAAAGGATGCAAGGGAAAAAAGAGACCCCTCATTGTGTTAACAAATAAATGTGCATAACACATAGGTTATGCGGGATAGCATCTCTTAGACTACATCCTAGGTTGACAGAAAAAGGGTCAACAAATCCTATGTTTGAAGACAATGAAAATAGAAAAGTTCAAACAGAGGGAATTCACAACTATCTTAAGGTCAAAAAAGAAAGATCTAACAAATTTTATTTGGTTAGAAACAATATCCATTAATGCATCACTCATTCCAGATTCAAGAAGCTCATCTCTTTCACTTTGTGAATCAGCTAAGGAAGTCTTCTTGACATCTCTTTTCAAGTTGTTCAAGTCAAATTTGTATTCCCTCAGTTTGGCAAGTAGGTTGGCCTTTACACTAGGCTACAAACTCCTTGCCTCAAGATCCATTTTATGAATCTTCACAAACCACAAATAGGTCATAATGTGGCACAGTATATTATAATATGAAAAAAAAGTTCCCAAAAGGAACATAGAAAATATGAAAAATAAGCCTCTGTTGCAAACCAAGGAAAAATAAAGTCAAATTAATTGTGTACCAAAGACTCCTATAAAAATAATTAATAAATAAATCATTATCATCAATTTAATAATAATAATAAAGAATAAACCTTTCACAATTTGATAATATCAAACCACCTATTCTCATGGATTTTTATGATAGGACCACCTACTCCTGCTCAAAATTGGCACCTTCCCATGTGACCCAACTGACACCCAATCCCTTCACTTCCTTGCAGAAAACATCCACAAATGGTTTGTTTCCTCCCTCAACCATCAACTACCTCCTATTGTTACAAATTTGACCCATACTCTAGTTAGTCACATAAAGGGGCAAGGCTCTTGACTAAACAAAGCCATGGGGTGAAGAAAAATATCCTTACCTGGACAACAAAACGTTGATCTGATATACTCGTCATGTACACTACCAACAAAGCCTTTGTTGCAAACATAACACCTCTACCAGTTGTAGCATCTCTACCAAGGGATCTGCCGAAATCCTACCAAAATAAAAAAGTCTTGTGAAAATAAAGAAATTATATAAATCCTAATTGGTATACTCAAATTGTTGGTGCTTCAAGCTGAGTTCATTATACTCACAATAGGTTTTCTCATTATAATTGCAGGTGAGTATCCATGGAATTTTGAGTATTCATCTAATATCAAGGCCATTGTCTGTGTCACGTAAAATTTATGAGTATTTTGATAATACAAACACTTAAGACCACCTCATTTAGTTACACAAGAGTAATCAGATAGAATAGATTGGGTTATATTCCATTATAAAAGGGGGTATAAAACCATGAAAATACCTGTGGATTGGTACCTATATCAGGAGTTGGAACATCTGTCTAGACACCAATCAAGTCATGTATCTTCTAAGTAAAGACACGATTAAGTCACTCTAACTCACTAAGGCTTAAATCCCCGGGGAATAACTAATGCCACCCTTATCCCCTCCATATGGAATAATCTCTCAATTGGAAATATTGTGCCAACTAGAATCCCCTACAAAAGTTGGCATCTAGGGTAACATATGAGATGTGTTAAAAAGTAAAATAAGTACAAAGGGTAACATATTGAAGCAAAGAGAACTAATGAAAATCTCATAAACTTAAAAGTGTAGCATAATGAAATATTGAAAAGTGCATTACCTTATTGAGCTTCTCTTTGTTTTGAGAATAGTTTAATATTCTCTACTTAACAGGGCCAACCATGTGAAGGTGGAAGCTCATTTGGCCCCTCCCCCCCCCCACCCTCACATCACTCTAAATTCCCCATACCCGATCATATAATATTAATCATTCATTCATCCATTAATAACATATAACATTCATTCATTCATCTATTAATAACATATAACACTCATTCATGCATCCATTAATACCATATCAAAGATTTAAATATATAGACATGGAGTGAATATGATCAACAGTCGAGTTCGAATGCATAGTTGAATTTTTTGATGTTGCCAGAGTCAATGATTCAATGCACTGAGCATTTTCTTGCATTATCAGTTTAGGTCTGATAAATTCATCTTCTGGTCCATAGTCATATGATCTAATCTGACTACTAACTTGTTCATCCACCTTAATGGAGGGAAATTTGAATTCTGTGAATGGAGGGAAATGTGCGGCTGGTTTTTCCTCTAGTTTTATAGCCTCTACAGCTCAAGGACAACTTGTCTCTTTGGGATCTACGGGGGATGATGAGGATGGTCGAAAGGATGGGGACCCACGATATCAGGACTCTCCTCTTGACTTTAAAAATACTAAAGATTCTACAAAGTTGGGTCATGAGATCTTGAACGCGGAGCTGGAAAAGATGGTTGGAGACAAGGTGGTCAAATCCTGGAACAGTTTCTTTGAAAACAAGCCTACTGGTAAATCTACCTTTCCCTTTATGGAAGATATTTCTAATAGAAAGGTAGGCAGATTATCTGTTGTTGTACTAGACGTGGTCATAGATCACAGTATTTCTCTTAAGGCGTTTTCTCTTGTGGGGAAATTTGTTGGACCCAGACCTAATATTGAAGTTGTTAGGTATTTTGTGAAGAGAAAATGGAGGGTGAAAGGACAGGTTGATGTTTCAGGCTTATCAAGGGTTTTTTTTGTCTTTTCCTTCTCCTATGGTGAAGACTTGGAAATGGCTATGAGTGGAGGACCCTGGATGCTTGGGAAGTCTTCTTTATCTTAAAGAAAATGGTCTCCAAAAATGTGTTGGCATTCTACACTCTAGTGAGAAATGATGGTGTTGTTATTGATGGCAATCTACTGGCAATATTCAAGCAACCACCCAGCATTCATCTGGTAAACCACTGGAAAGCACCAGCACTGACAGACACTTCACTGGCAACGGCAACAATGCATACCGGCACTCCAGCGGACAGGAATAAACTTTTTTTATTGTATTTAATTGTAAATATCTTTTTGTAAAGCCGACACGGCATATTGTAATAGACTCATATATGTATGAGATCTTGTAAATCATTTTGATATGATAGAGGATGATATAGAAGATGAGATAAATGTGAATGCATAGGATAGATTTTGTATAAGGTTTATGGTTATACTATGAGCTTAAACCGGTACTGAACGTGGCATAGTTGATCCTAATTTGAAGTAGTACATTGTATTGGATTTTCATAATCCATTTTGTAACTCAGTGAGACTTCTATTTTGTATTTTGAACAATGAGCTCTAGGCAGTTGGCCTTCTTGCATGTGCAGGCCCCTCATTATAAGTAATATTTATTCATTGGCTAGTGAGTGAATATTGTGGGTCACAAATCCCACCGAGGTTTTTCCCACACCGAGTTTCCTCAATAAACAACTTGTGTTATGGTGTGTTTTCTATGTTGTCTTTATTGTTCCTATTTACTGCATTAATTATTATTTACCGGTACATTGTTTTGGAATGCAAAATACTTAATAAGGTTAAATATTATGTTAACCGGTTAGATATTGATTCACCCCCCCCCCCTCTCAGTATCTTTGGGACTATCATTAATCCTAACAATTGGTATCATAGCCTGGTCCTCTATTTTCAAAAGCCTAACAGCTTGAGGAAGATTTTGACACCGGTACATATGGAGAACTTAAGAAAGAAATTGGAAGGAGCTCTTGTAAACTATGATTCAGAGAAGTTGAAGAATATCAAACTTGAAGATGATCTGAGGACTGCACATGAATCCATTCAAGGACTCTTAATGAACTTGTGAACAAGATGAGGCAAGAAAACATGACTATGAGGAATGAAATGCAAGATATGAATATGAGATTTTGTAAAGACATTGAAGACAAAAAGAAGAATGAAGATGACTTGACTAGGAGACTCAATGATGCTGGTAATGAAAATCTAAGACTCGGTCATGAAAATGATATGTTAAAGACATCTATGATTCACATGCAACATGATAAAACTGAACTTATGAGGCAGATGGGAATTCTGGAAAATGAGTTGGCTACTGGAAATCAACACAAAGAGAAATTCAAGAAAAGTTCAGAAGAAATTGATGATATGCTGAGAAGTCAGAAACCTAATGGAGATACTAATGGACTTGGATTTGAAGTTGGTCAAAGTTTCGGTACTGCAAACAATCATGATCACAGTAAACTGGTAAGACAACCTAATGCTTAAAAATTTAATGGGAAATACTTTAACTGTAACAAGTTTGTTCATAGAGCAAATCAGTGTAGATCTAGAAACAATCAGAACACTAATGCACCCACTGGTCAATGTTCCAAATGCAACAAAGTTTGTCATAATTCAGAAAATTGTAGAATGAATGTAAGATGTTATGTTTGTGGAAGATTTGGGCACTTATCTAATCAATGTAGAACACAAACCGACATAGGATATGGAAAGGCTATTCAGAAGAATAATGTGACTTTCTATGCTTGTAACAAGATTGGACATATTGCAAAATTGTGTAGAAGCAAGACTTCATCGGCAAACAATAAAGGACCCAATTTGAAAGGAAAAGAAAAGGTTGATGAGGTAAAGCAAGAATTTTCAAGACAATGGATTAGAAAGATAGATCAAAAGGTTGATGAGACTATTCCTTCACCTGTAGAACAGAGTATTACTCCACCGGTAGGAAATTCTTCATCCAACTGAGAAGTAACCCTTGGGAGTATTGCAGCAAGTTGAATATCATGCAAATTACCCTCGGTAGATGGTGAGAAGATAGATTTCTTCTTTATCAGTAGATGTGTTAAGTTTTCACTTAACCGGTGAGCATTTATTGCGGTTGTTGAATGAAATTTCATTATAAATTATCGGTTTTCCCTCTTATTTGAATCACTGAGCATTCAAACTAGTAGAGAGCGCAAAAATCTGAGCGAAGAAATGAAGCGATTTATTTCAAGCACTCAAACATTATCAGGTAGCTTAAGGTATTTTTCAAATGGCTTCCTCTTCTGCTCTTGAATTTGTTACAAACCCTACTATTGTGGAAATTGTAAAACGCCCTAGGCCCATTTTCAAAATTATTCCTGAGATAGCTAAGCAAGATGATTCCATAGGCACATTTTCAAAAATTCCTAAAGGTGTAGCTTATGCTCAAGACCCTAGAATTTATATTCACTGCAATATTGAAGAATTAGGTTCTATAGAAGTGTTAAAGATGTTTAAAATAGTAATTTGTGATGAAAATGGAAATGTCAAACCCAAACACAAGGTTATTGAGACCTTAGGTTTTGTAGAAATCTTGAACATCCCTAAATTTCCAGAGGAGGTAGTGAGAATTGTCCTAAGTAGGGAACATGGAGAATTTATTTGGCTAGAATCAGTCTGCAAATTCACCCAGCAAGAAATTAGGGCAGTGACAGGATTACCCTCTACCGGCATCAAAAGACACAAAACAAAGAAGGTACCTAACAACACAGTCATGACCTTAACCGGAGAAACATCTGATAGTAGATCTCTGAGAGTAAATGACATCAAGGATATTAATGTAAGATTCATAAGTATGATTTTAGACTATAAGACCACACATGCAAACTGACTTAACTCAGTTTCTAGTCTTTGCATTAAAAGTGCTTATGATATGGTAAATAATGATGCAAAAATAGATGTGTGTGAATGGTTGAAGGATGAACTGGTTGATAATTTGAAGAAGATAAAAGGAGACAAGAAAGGGACATTTCTCTTTGGTAATCTTTTAGTATGCCTTATGTTGTATTTTTCAAAACAAATTCTTGGTATTGGACACAAAGATTTTGGATATGACATATTGATAGGCAAACAGTTGCAAGAAGCCTTCACCGGCATGGGTACTCCTAGGGAAAACAATATAACTGAATATTTCAAAGCTTTCCAAGCCAAAATGAAAACCAGAGAGAGACTACCACAAAGTATAGTAGACAAATATGATAAGGAAATATGCTTTGTGATTAAGAAAGATGAAATATGGATGGAAGGAGTTCTTCCTAGAACTATATGGGTAACTGAAATGGGGTATGAGGCTGATGAAAATATTATTGAGACTTATGCTAAAGCCCTGTTAGAAGAACCTAGAGAACCAATGAAAGAAGTTTTTGGTAGTGCAGAAACAATTGAGAGTGGTGTACAAACATTAAAATAAAGGAAGAAAAGAGAAAAGTATATAAGAGATGCATCAAAACAAGTAAAGGAAATAAAATAAAATGTCATGAACCTTACTAGAATAAAGGAAAGTGAACTAGAAGGATTGCAACTGGAGGCACATATCTCACTCATTGGCACATCATCTGACAGTGAGATACCTGTTGAGTTTAAGAGAGTTGATAGGAAGAGAAAACCTTCATCAGTACCCTCTCCTTCACCCAAGAAAACAAGAACTTTGAGAAAGAAGCAACAAGCGGTAAGATAACCGGCAAAGAAGTTGACACCTAAGAAGAAACAAAAATAGGTGATACCACCTTTGGATAACTTACTGAATGAAATCACTGATGATGGTAACTTGGCTAATTTGAGAAAGTTGTATAACACATCTACTAATTCTAAAAAGGAAAGTGTTGAAAACAGCATTATTCTACATCTGGACATCTACAAGAAAGTGCTAATTGAAGTTGTAGATGATTTACCAAATGATCTATACAGAAGGTTAGATGCAAAAAGGATTGTTGTAATGGAACTAGACAAGAAACTTAAGATTGAAAAACTTTTGGTTGTTCATCCAGTTAACTCGAAAGAGGAGATTGATGAATTAATTTGTGAAGCTAACAGATCAGTTTTTGCTAGTGGTCACCGGCAAGTGAGCTTAATGGCTGGCAGAGTAAATGAAATTGCAGAGGAAACAGCTGACAAATGGGATATCTTTTTTGTAGAAAGGGAAAAACAGGAAGAATTGAACCGACCCAAGAAAACATTCAAAGTTTATCAAAAGGACAAGGACAAAGGGAAAGGTAAAGTTGGTGGAATACCAAACATCAAAATAACTGACAACTTACCACCACCCTTGGATACTACACCGGTACACACTGATGATACATCGGCTACTAAAAATGTGGATATAACACATGATGACACTAACCCTGAATTAGAAATTCTATTCACCATGAATGTTGATACTCAAGAATTGAACATTATTATGGACAAGGACAACATAGAGGTACAGGATGATATTGATGGCAGTGGAAACATTGTTGAGCAATCGGCAAAAAATGTAGAGGTTGGAATACAAACAAAGCAAATAGAGCATACAGAACAACCTTTGGACAGTGGAATAAATATTGGTAGTGTAGATGTTGGCACAGAGAAACCGGCAATTGATAATACAGAGATACTGATAGCTAATAACACAGAGAAATCGGCAAAGGCATAGGTACATGTCAAGATAGTAAAACCGGTAATCACTAAGAAACCCAAACCACTACAGGTAGAAACACAAACTCAGACTGATCCACTGGATGTTGAGACAAGAAAATTGATAACAAATGTTGGAAGCACTGAAATAATAAAGGTAGTTGGTCAAACATCCGAATTCAGACCTACTAATGTGATAGAGGTACTTCTGGACTCAATCAAAAAGATAGTTGATTGTAATGTATTGGCCTACAAGGCAATCGATGATACAATACCTATTCTTAAGATGATTGCACCAACATTCAATGTAGATAATGTCAAGAATTCTTTAGGACAGTTAGACACATTGTCTAAATTTATTGTTGGAAATGTAATAATAGTGGATAAGGTAAATGAGGATACATTCAAAGAGAAAATGGAAAAAGAAAAAGAAAAATTATTTGAGGAGACAATAAATAAGTGCACTAAACATATTAACACACTTCTACTGGCACTAAATACAACAATTTTGAAGTATAAGGAACAGTATAGAGAAACATGCAAGCCACATCTGTTGACCCAGGATATTGAAAAATAAATGAGCAGAGTACAAAAGGAAATTGATGATATAGTTGATAACATCATTGGTTCATCCGAACCTATATCATTTATTGAGCAATAAATAACAAGATTTGAGGAAAAGTTGGAGAATTTTGAGAATGAAAAAGCAAGGATCAAGGCAAATGCTAGAGAGCTGAAGTATAAACTTAGTCCTAAACTGGATAACCTTATCTCTCTGAGAAATGAGATCTCTAAGGCATTAATTCAAGGAGAAAGATCACCGGAGGAACATATGCATCATCTCACTAGCACGATCCAACAAACTGAGGCAACCCTGAATGATAGCAATGGATTTATGCAGAGTTTAAATTTGGTTTTGGCTGATATATTTCAGATTGTAACCAACCGGTTACAAACCTTAAGGTAAAATTTTGCACTCGTTTGACAATTTTTGACAACCTTTGTCATTGATGTCAAAGGGGGAGTAGTGGATAGAGAAAAATGGCTATACAGAGGATATTATCTGCTCAAAAGGAGCACATACTTTTTGGTAAATTTTTGGACTTCATTTTTGGAAACAGTTTTTGGATTTTTCTCATGAGTGTTACCATCAATGCCAAAGGGGGAGATTGTTGGCATTCTACACTCTAGTGAGAAATGATGGTGTTGTCATTGATGGCAACCTACCGTCAACCTACTGGCAACCTTCAGGAAACCACCCGACATTCATCTGGTAAACCACCGGCAAACACCGGCACCGGCAAACACTTCACCGGCAGCGGCAACAATGCATACCGGCACTCCAGCCGGCAGGAATAAACTTGTGTTTATTATATTAAATTGTAAATATCTTTTTGTAAAGCTGACATGGCATATTTTAATAGACTCATATATGTATGATATCTTGTAAATAATTTTTATATGAGAGAGGATGATATAGAGAGGATATATTGAAGATGAGATAAATGTGAATGCATAGGACAGATTTTGTATAAGGTTTATGGTTATAGTATGAACTTAAAATGGTACTAAACCTAGCATAGTTGATGTTGATTTGAAGCAGTACATTGTATCGGATTTTCATAATCCATTTTGTAAGTCAGTGAGACTTATATTTTGTAGTTTGAGCAGTGAGCTCTAGGCAGTTGGCCTTCCTGCATGTGCACGCCCCTCATTGTAAGTAATATTTATTCATTGGCCAGTGAGTGAATATTGTGGGTCACAAATCCCACTGAGGTTTTTCCCACATCGTGTTTCCTCATTAAACATCTTGTGTTATGGTGTGTTTTCTATGTTGTCTATATTGTTCCTGTTTACTGTATTAATTCTTATTTACTAGTACACTATTTTGGAATGCAAAATACTTAATAAGGTTAAATATTATGTTAACCAGTTAGATACTAATTCACCCCCCCCCTCGGTATCTTTGGGACTGTCATTAATCCTAACAAAATGGAGCTCAATGACTCCTTTTTTGAATCTGCTCCGATCTGGGTGTGGCTCCTTGGTTTGTCGCTTGAATTTTGGTTGGAGGACGTGTTTTTAGGAATTGCTAAATCCTTCAGGGAGCTTGTGGCTATAGATTCTATGATAGAAGCATGAAAGAGACTGGTATATGCGAGGATATGCATTAATATCTCACAGAACATGGACCTTACTAGCTCTATCAAAATAAATTCAAAGCTAGCTAAGTGGGAACAAGTCAGAGAGTTTGAATCCCTCCCTTTCGTGTGTTTTTCATGTAAGAAAGTTGGACATTGGGCAAAGGCTTGTCCTAGTAACCCAAAGAATGCTCAGAAGAACAATAATCATGTTAAACAGATCTAGAAAGAGAAGGTGAACAAAAATGAGGAGTGTAGATCGGAAGGAGGAACTAGATTCCCTAGTAACTCAAAAGATATAACAAGGGATGAAAGGAAATCTAGTCCTTCCAAGGAGATTCCTCGGAAGGAAATCAGAAAGGATGAAGAGAATGTATTTGAAGTAAAACAAGCAATGGCTTTGAAGCTTTACAAATTCAAGAAGAAGAAAATGTAATTATAAAAGAAATTCTTGAAGACGGTGAGATTGGAGACACAAATGAATCACAATATGAGATTCCAAAAGAAATAGAAAAGGAATGTAATAAAGTGTGTTCAAAGGACTTTGAAGCTCCAGATGTAATCTTTGAAGAAAAGACCCAGTTTAGATCACCCCAGGTTAACCTTAACTCTCTATTCCAGAACTTTGGGACTGATTCACCCACCTCATCTCAGCAAAAAGGAGAACCTTGGAATAGGAAGAAGTCTGCATATAAAAATAAAGAAGATGAAGAGTTAATAGAAGTGGGAAAAAAAGAAAAACAAGAAAATAGGGTGTACTAATGGGGTTAAAACTAGAACCAGATCTAAAGTGGATATTGGACTTTCCAAATCTCCATAGAGGCTCAAAACTATGAGGTGGCATAGGGACTAGGAGAGAAAACAAAATATAGCTGATGGAAGGTAGCAAACCATTCAGGAATCATGTTCCTAGGTTTCCAAATGAAGATAATCTCTTGGAACATTAGAGGCCTAAATGGTCTCCATAAGCAGGATGTGCTCACGAATTTTATCAGAGATCAATAGTCGGACATTATCCTAGTTTAGGAAACTAAAATGAGTAAGAAAAAAGTAGAAAAATTAAAATTCTTTAAACTTGGGGGTGTGTGTGGCTGTAGTTCTAATGGAGCGTTTGGTGGGGTTGCCATATTTTGGAATAAGAAAACTATTGATGGAGACCTGATTGATGAAGATGGTAATATCATTTCTATGAGAGTCAAATGCATTGTTGAAGGACAGGACTAGGTGGTTACCTGTATTTATGCCCCTAACTCTAAAGTTGCTCAGAGAAAGTTTTGGGACAAAATCCAATAGAAAAGAGGGACTTTTACCCAGGATAGTTAGCTTTTGATGGGTGATTTCAACACTCCTCTGCGGGAAATTGAAAAATTTGGTGGAACCCAAGCTCAAATGGATAGCAAGATTGATCTTATGGACTTTATCAATGCCAATGCCCTCATTGACGTTGACCTTTCTGGAGCTTCCTGCACTTGGTCTAATCAAAGGGATTGAGGAGAACTTATTTAGGTAAGGCTTGATAGATCTCTTATTACTCCTGACTGGGTCCTTAAGTATAGATGCTCTCTATCTGTTATTAATAGAATTGGATCATACCATTATCCTATTTAGTTTGTTGCTAATTCTATTAAGGGCAAACGTTGCTTTCCCTTCTGGTTTGAAAAAATGTGGATCTCACACCATTCCTTGGAAGCTTCCATTTCCAAATGGTGGAATATAATTGTGGATGGTTTTGCCAGGTTCAAAGTTGCAAAAAACTTAAGAAACATCAAAGATAACATCAAAGTTTGGAATTAAAAGGTTTTTGGGGATATTTTTGAATCTAAGAGGAAGCTCAAGGAGGAACTAGAATAGATTCAAAATTCTATTCAAAAACATGGTTATAAGAATGTCCCCAAGGCTAAAGAAGATGAAGTTCTAGCCAAATTACAAAGTACTATTCCAAGAGAATAAACTTACTGGAGGCAGAGATCCAGGGAAATTTGGTTAGAGGCTGGTGATAGAAATACTAAATTCTTTCATATGACATCAATGAATCATAAAGCGGCAAGTAGAATTTCCAAATTGATTGTTAATGATAAAACTCTTGTCAAAGATGATGATATAGCTAATGAAGTTATAAGGTTCTTCTCTAACCTTCTGACTGGTAGAAAGGATCTTGATCTTGTTAAGCAGCAAGATCTAGTTGAAAATATTCCTAAGATTATTGGACCTAATCAGAATAGGATTTTATCTGCCATCCCCTCAGTTGATGAAATTAAAAGAGTTGTTTTCTCCTTCCAAGGGGATAAGGCACCGGGCCCGGATGGCTTCCCCATGTTTTTCTTTCAGGAATATTAGCACATTGTTGGGGCTAATGTGATCAATGTTGTCAAAGAATTCTTTGGTTCCAGAAGAATTCTTAAAGAAAACAACTCTACCTTCATTTCTCTAATTCCTAAGGTGGTTGGAGCTGATTCTATGGGTAAGTTTAGGCCAATAAGTCTATGCAATTATTTTTACAAGATAATCTCAAAAGTCCTGACTTCTAGATTGTTGGTTGTTCTTCCTCTTGTTATCTCTAAGGAGCAAAAAGGATTTGTCTCGGGTAGGTAGATTTTGGACTCTATAATTCTTGTGCATGAGAATATCCATTCTCTTAATGCTGCAAACAAAGAGGGATTCCTCATAAAGTTGGATTTGGCAAAAGCCTATGACAAGGTTGAATGGCAGGTTCTTTTTAGGATCATGGAAGCCTTTGGATTTGATGAGAAGTTTATCAAAATCACTAGGGAGATGATATCTATGCTAAATTTTTCTATTCTTGTTAATGGATCTCCTTCTAGATTTTTTAAGTCTTCAAGGGGTCTCAGGAAAGGAGATCCTATCTTGCCCATTCTTTTCACTATTTTGGTAGAATGTTTGAGTAGATTGATTCAAAAGTTGAAGGAGAAAAGGATCATCAAAGGATTGCAACCCTCTTCAGCTAATTTCTTCTACACTCATCAATAGTTTGTTGATGATACTATATTATTGGGATACTCTTCTGTGAGTGAAGATTTTGCCTTCAAAAATGCTCTCAGCTCTTATTCCGTTGCTACTGGCTAGCAAGTTAACTGGGAGAAATTTGCTATTTACTTCATCAACACTCCCTTGTTGAGGCAGCAGAGGATTGCTAACATAATTGGTTGTAAGGTTGAGTTGATCCCCTCTACTTATTTGGTCCTCCCTCTTGGTTTGGCTCCTCCAAACTCTTTCTAGAATTCTTTGATTGATAAGCTCAACAAAAAACTGGCTGGATGGAAAGGCTCTATGTTGTCATAGGCTGGTAAGCTCCAGCTTCTTGAAGCTACCCTTCAGAATCTACCTATTTATGCTCTTAGGTTGTTTAGTATACCGGTCAAATTTGTAGAAGCGTTAGAAAGAATTCAGAAAAGATTTCTTTGGTCTGGTGTGGAAGATAAGAAAAGGATTGCTTTGGTTGCTTGGGATAAAGTCTGTGGTCCTAAAAGTAGTGGGGGGTTAGGTATCAAATCCCTTAAACCTTTCAATAAAGCTTTGTTAGCCAAACAGGTTTGGAGGGCCTATGGTATTAGGAGAGATTGGAGTAGGGTGTGGTTTGACAAATACATCCATAATCAGCCCATTCATTCCCTTCTCTATTTTGAAGATATCCCTGTTGGATCTTTTATTTGGAATAGTATGATAAAATCTATTAAAGTTGCTAAAGCTGGAGCTGGCTGGGTCCTTGGCAAAGGTAACAAAATCAGATTTTGGAAGGATGTCTAGATCAAAGATGAGCCTCTTTTTAACCAGGATTGCAGCCATATCATTGAAGATTGTAAAAGGAGGTTTGATTCTATGGTCTGTAATTATTGGGGGGAGAATAAATGGGTTATACTTGATGTTGTTTATGTTGGATTCTCTTCGCTCTAGCATAATTTTTTGTCCTTTTCTGTCAGCAAAGACTCAGATGATGTCTTCTTATGGAAGAGTAATCCTCGGGGTACTTTTACTGTTGCTTATATTTACAAAAAGATATCAACATGGGCTTGTAACCCTATATGGACTAAAGTTTGGAATAAATTTCTCATTCCTAAAGTTAATATGTTTTTCTGGCTTGCCGCTCATAACAAGATTCTCACTATTGATAACCTGGTCAGAAGAGGATTTATGATCCCTAATAGATGTGAGTTATGTCAAAAAGAGGTTGAGTCTATGGATCATTTATTCATTCACTATTCTTTTACTTGGGAAATCTGGGGTAAATTGTGGATGCAATGGAAAGTTGATTGGGTTATGCAGAATAGTTTTAAGGAAGTCCTCTGGAATTGGATTTTCCCTACAAGCTTCCCATCATCAAGACCCTTTGGTCCTTTCTTCTTCCTATGACCTGTTGGCATATTTGGAAGGAGAGAAACAATAGAATTTTTAGGGAGACTAAGTTTTCTTCTCTGGTGGTCTTTGAAAGTATTTGTAGGGCTATTAAAGAAAACATCAACACCATTCACAAAAGCAACAAGCAGTGTAGTTATATTGATATGAATGATAATGATAAAAGGATTCTTACAGAATGAAAATTATTGAATAAGGTTTGGAAGTCTGATCTGAAGAGTAGAAGAGATAATGTGGTTTGGAGGTTCCCTCCTCATGATTGGGTGAAGGTGAACTTTGATGGTGCAGCTAAAGGAAATCTAGGTAATGTTGGTGGGGGAGGTGTTATCAGAAATTCTCATGGCTTTTGTGTTGTTTTGATTGCTTCTTCCTTTGGAATTAAAAAAAACCATGTTGCAGAAGCTTTGGTAATGTTAAAATGTCTTCAGCTTGCTCAGGGTTTCTATTTTTTAAAAAATTGGCTGGAGGGGGATTCCCTTAATATAATTCATGTTATTAAAGGTATTAGTTCCCCTTCTTGGAATATCCAAAATATCATTGATAAGGTAAAAAAAATGTTAGATTCTTGTGATAGTGTGGTTATTACCCATACCTTTAGGGAAGGTAATAGGGTAGCCAATTTGTTAGCTAATGAGGGGGTCATTTTAGCGGAAGATGCTAATTATATCAGAGATTCATCATGTAAGAACAAAGTTCGAGAGCAAATATTTTCATGACGGGATCAATGTTACATATTAATGTTGGAGCTCAAAATTGATAATATGGTAAAGGATATTAATGATAAAGGAGAAGAGGAAAATTCTGAGGATAATAGTGAAGTAGAGGATGAAAAAGAAATTCATGACTGGTCGGAGGGTGAGATCATAAAGGTAGATGTGAAGCACCTGGAGGATGTGGTGAGGACTCTCAAAGAAAAGGGTAAGTCTGATTATGAACATATAAACAACAGGGTTCAAAAAACTGAGAGTGCTCTGAGGAAAATCATGGAGCATAGCTTGGCTGTGATGAAGGTGACTTCCCAAAATATGAGTGCGTTGGTTGCCTGCCTAGAGAAGCATAAGGAGAACAAAGATACTGTGATTGTTGATAATGAGTCGGGTTCTAGCTCTATCCAACATTCTTCCAAATGCAGAACTAAGCAAAATGCTAAAGAGTTGGAGTTGAAGAATAAAGGTAATCAACAGGTGCAGGAAAGAAAAGACCTTAAAGAGGCAGCAAATGCAATGATGATGCTTGTCAAGGATGTTGAGGAGACCATAAATATTTTCACCTAGATGTTCTAGTTTTGTTTTAGGTGTCAGTATCTCGCTGGTCTTTTGCTGTACTTTTCTCTGGCTCTTGTCTTTTGTGTTGGTCTTTTGCTACCTTTCTTTCTTCATTTTTTCCATTCTTGCTTCTCTAATGTTTTTCTTTATGATATGTAAGTGGGTTTCGGGTCCCTTAAAACCTATTTTTCCTTAATCAAAAACATTCATTGTTTTAGTTTTTACATATTATCAAAAATATGGTTGTCATAATATGATTACAATCACTTCTTTTTTGTTTCTTTTTTGCAGCTAAATAAAGAAGTGGAGCATCATTTTCTAAATCATCTATCCCCCCTTCAGTTGTTCTACCCTCTGCTCTTGATCTTAATGTATGCCTAGTCGTGTACTCATGACATGGAGGCCATTGCAAGGGGGCATCTGCTGCAACAACAAAGAAATGTTAAATTGATATGTTTTGTTATTATTGTTACAAGTATTTCATTAGTTAAAAGAAAATTAGAGTGGTACTCTTTACCTGATGGGGCCACATTATGTTCCCGATCTTGTCTTATAGCCTCATGCTCAACATGTTGAACACCCTTTAAATCCTCTAGAGTTGAAAGATGAAAGGTTACATTAATTAATACACCAATTGCAATTAGATATGTTTAAAAGAACTTTAGAATGGTCCTCTTTACCTAATGGGGTCAAATCATGTTCCTGATCTTGTCTAGCTTGATCATGCTCAACATATTGATCACTCTCTACATGCTCTAAAGTTGAAACATGAAAGGTTACATTAATTAATAAACTAAATGCAATAAAATATGTTAAATTGTATTAATCCATAATGCATTTTGTATAGCACATGAATACATCCAGTACTGGGATGCACATGGCCATGACCTTCATTTGTAGGTTGTGCTCCACCCTCACCAGGCTGCATTCCAATGTCATGTGCAGTATTATCATTGCTTGCCTGTTTAAAATAAATAGGCACATAATTAATTTATGGTGGAAATTAATATTGAATAGATTACACAAGTATTCATTTTTAAATAACATTGAGTTTATTTACATGCATGTTGGATGCAGTGGAAGCTTGTGTTTTCCTATTCAAGAGTCTTAGGTGTTTAGCCATGGCTCCATAGCCTTGCTGCAAAGCAATCTTCAAGTCCTCTTCTATGGGCACTCTCTTGAATTCAAAGCCCTACATTTTTGCATAAGATCATAAATTATGTTTAAATGGTATGATAAAACCAAAATTGTTTGCAAATTATTATTTGGATGCAATATTTCTTTTATTGATTCTTACAATTCATGCGGCTAATTTCATATAACCACTAGAGCCAAGTTTGTGATGCCCATGTTTTTCTACTCTTTCCTTTGTTTCCTTCAATGTGTCAGATAGCCTATGAAAAGTTTGAAATACTTAAGATTGTGTAAAAAGAAAGAGTAATCAGTATATAATTACATTATTGATAGTATCACATACCTTCCTTGGCTCGGTGGTGTCTTTCCCTTTTTCTTTTCAGCCTTCTTTCCATCTGACACTAGGTCCTTTCACTCCCTGATCTGAATTATTTTGTCAATTCAGAGGACAATACCCAAAGAAGAATTTGTGGTATTGTAAACACATAACAAATCATATAAAATTTCATTTCATTGAAAATATGTAAGAACCATACAATTTTTGGCAAACTCTGTGAAAGAGAGTTGTGTGCCCTTGAATTGAATTTATTCCATTTGGGCAAACTCTGTAAAAGAGAGTTGTATGCTTGGACTGTATCCAATTTGGGCAAACTCTGTAAAAGAGATTTGTATGCCTGAGCCTGTATAATTTAGGCAATCTTGTGAAGGGGCATATGCCTATAACTCCGTAACTCCATAACTCTCCAACTCCTTGCAATTGGATTCGAATTGGGCTTATTTATAAGCTTTCAAAGAAGCTGAACAACCACTACATTTATGTTTACATCGGAAGTCGAAAAGACAATCCAGTATTGAAAGGTTATTACATTTATATGAGAACAAAAATTAATTAAAGATTAAAATATATAATTCTCTAACTTATTTCTGATCACTCCCTCTCTGGAATCATGGGAGGATGCTCGTACTTTTTGGTCTTCTCTAAATGTGACCTATATTGGTCCCTCACATACTCTAGATAGGTACAAGCTTTCTTAAGGAACTTGGTTCAGTTGAATGTGTTATTATCGAATAGCACAACTAAACAGTAAATGAGTTCATCTTTTAAATCTTCATTTTGGGCATTCCACCGTGTACGTATGGTGGGCCCAAAGATCTCCAGTGTACTATCATTTAGATGTTTATAAAAAACATCATTTCCTACAAAAAGATCATGAGATGATTAGTCTAAAAATTTTGATCAATAAGAAAATTTCAATTGGATTATATATAATAATAATTGAAACATTTTAAAGTACCTGGGACCTTCTCTATCTCTATGAGAACAAAATCCTCGGTCACCACAAATGTGAACCGTAATGTTCCCATACTAGTAATACAGGAAGATCCAAGAAATTTTCCTAAAACATCACCAGTAATAGTGGCCTCTACATCCCCAAGTCCATGTCCTCACGCTTGTTTTGGCATGTATTAGTTGTTAGAGAGTGTACTACCTGATGTCTGCATGCTATGTGTTGTCGACATTTCAGTCGACAATATAGGCATGGATGTTGGGGTCGTATGTAGTGATGTATGTTTGTTTCCCTCATGCGCCTTGAATATGCAATTAGGTTGCTTATTTATTGACCCAAGTCGTGTACTGTTTATAAACCCTGCAATATTCCCTGATGCTTTTGGCCTTCTGTCAATGTGCATAGCCACAACTTTATTTTGATCCTTATATTTTAGCAGTATATAATTTGCTGATAGTGCATACCTATGCATATTTCATGTATATCGAACCAGCTACATCCAATCTTTGTAACTGTAATAGGGTCCAACATACTCCATCAATTTGATAACTCTATTGTAACAAACTTTTATGCCATCCATGCAAAATACCCCCAAACTATGTAATTACAATGGTGTTATGCGATATATCCTCTCATTGACACAAAAATTAGTTTTTATTGGAGGAAGTTCCTTGGGTACCCATTGTTTCTGTAGATGTTTGTATCTCAAGTGTACCTTGATGTCACCTATGCTCTCATCATCATAAAAACATGACCCCCCTGTCAGAGTATTCGGGTATTTACTTGATTAATTAAACATTATTTGTTTAATTATTTAAGTTCCTTTTATCTCTTTTACACTTAAGCTAACTTTAGGTGCATATAATTAATTGTTTTAATTAATTATTATGTGCAAACCTAGGTTTTCCCTTTTTAGGGTTTCTTGACCTATTAAAGGTTGATTTCTTTCTTTTCATTGTAAGAATCACATTACATATTTTTGTGAATATTGAGCTCTCTCTTTTTTAGCATATTCTCTGTGTTTTGTATGTTCTTCAGATTTTGCTTCATTGCTTCTCCTTGTAACAGGTTATTTGGCTTGCAAAAGATCTTCAGGCTCCTGTGGTGTTATATTTACTCAACTCCTACATGGTATCAGAGCTTCAGATCTGCAGCTACCTGTTCTTGTTTTGAGATTTTTGGCTTTGGAAGCAGATCTAGGGTTTCAAGAATTTTTTATGTACCTAGGGTTTGAGCTTTTTTTCTGAGCACTTTGGGCCTAAACGGACCTCACCATCGTGCTCAGAAGGCTCAAAAACCCCTATGGTCATATAAAATTTGACCTATTTTGGTTCCTAAGCCTCTGGGAGCAATTTTTTTCTCAGATCCAGGTTGTGCGGCCCTGGCACGCAGATCGAGAAAAAAAATTGCTTTTTACGACATGCAGGCCGAAATTTGCTTTTAAAAATTTTTTTGAAAAAAAAGCGAAAAAAAAAAAAGGGGGTTTGTTTCTTTTTAAGAAAAAAAAAAAAATTTGAAAATTTTTTTTGGGGGTTTGGGGGTACTGCAGGGTACCGGACTAATAGGCTTGTCAGACCTATCAGTCTGGCCTCTGTGGCCCCCGCCGACAGCCCTTTCCAGCGTTCTTTTCCGGTCCTCGGCTTCCACTCCCGCCAGCCGCTGCTTGGTCCCCGGCTTCCGCTCCCGCCGACCGCTGCCCGCTGCCGTCAGCCGCTGGTCTCCCCCCCGTCGAAATCCTCCCGGCCGCCCTGCCTACTGCTGCCTCTGGTCTCCCTGCTACTCGAATCCTCCCACCACTGCTGGTCTCCCTACTGCCGGAATCCTCCCGGCCACCCTACCTACCACCGCCACCGGCCTCCATGCAGCCCACCGCCGTCGACCTCCATGCAGCGCCTCCGGCACCACTCAGTCCCCGGCCCTTTTTTCTAGCCGGCCACCACCCGGCCGCCGCCCTACCACCCAGCCACCACTGGTGTGCCACCGGAGCTCCACTCCCTGGCCACCGGCCCACCCACAGGCCACCAGACCCCCTTTTTTGGGCTTTTTAAGGGGGGGTTTGGTTTTTTGGCCCTATCTTGGGCATACGGAGTCGGATTTTGGCGAACGAATATGCGTCGGAAAGCTGGTTTTGAGGCTGACCTCATGGTGTTGGTAATTTTTTCCAATTTTTTTGTTTGACTATGTTTTTTTGCAGTCAAAGTGAGGTCTCTTTTTTTTGCACTCCGGGAGACGTAGAATGAGCATCCGACCTCCGTTTTTCGAAAACTTTATATTTTCAGAAAGCGTGTTCTGTGTGCTTTCCAAAAATATGTGTTTTTTTTCCAGATTCTGCTCCATGCATATTTTATTCAGTTTTTTTCTTTTCAGCACTCTGGTGGATATCGTGGTTGTTTCAAGTCCTGGGATCTCTTTTCTAAGTAGGGTGTCTCTGTTTTGATTCTCGTTTCTATTTCCAGTCTTCTTATCATTGTAGCTTGTAATTATGCAAACGCACTGAGATAAAGTGCCATCATGCATTGTTTACTTGTAATCTTGCATATCTTGTGTCTTGTTATACATGCACTATTGATCAAGTGCCATGAGGGGGTTGATGTTTGCCTTTGTTTGCCATCTTCCTTTGTCAAGTGAGTGTTCCTTCCACGACATTTGCCTCATGATGATGTGTCTCAGCACCTTTGATGTTCTTGGTTCTTCATCATGCAGTTGTTTTTGGCTGTCCATTTCAGTGTTCCTGTCCCTCTCCCACTTCCGCATTATGGGGAGGTTTATCCTATTGGTTCTAATGCTTCCGTGGTTCGATTGATCAGCTCTTTAGGCTTTGGTTTCTCATGCCATCTGCATCTTCGATTTCAGTTGTTTTTGCCTTGTTTGCCTCCTGATTCGAGTAGTGTCATTTGAGGGCACTCATGCAGATTACGGTCTTCTCTACCTGGTCATGTTCTAGTTCAGTGGATGTTCTTCAGATCAGCAGTTATTCTTTGACAGAGTTTGCAGGGTCTTCATGCTTCAGTGATATTCTTTTCCATCTCTTTTTGGAGTAGAGTTTTGTTCCCATGTGGTTTTCTCTATTTCTCCTGTTCATAGAGATTTCATTGTATTTGGGTACCTGATCAGGCCTTGTTGCTAGGACCCATCTTTATTGCTTTCAGTAGCTGTTCTAGGTTTTAGCTTCTCCCTAAGTCTAGCTTAAGGGGGGGTGTTAGAGTATTCGAGTATTTACTTGATTAACTAAACATTATTTGTTTAATTATTTAAGTTCCCTTTATCTCTTTTACACTTAAGCTAACTTTAGGTGCATATAATTAATTGTTTTAATTAATTATTATGTGCAAACCTAGGTTTTCCCTTTTTAGGGTTTCTTGACCTATTAAAGGTTGAGTTCTTTCTTTTCATTGTAAGAATCACATTACATATTTTTGTGAATATTGAGCTCTCTCTTTTTGAGCATATTCTCTGTGTTTTGTATGTTCTTCAGAATTTGCTTCATTGCTTCTCCTTGTAATAGGTTATTTGGCTTGCAGAAGATCTTCAGGCTCCTGTGGTGTTGTATTTTCTCAACTCCTATACCCCCTTCAGCAATAAAAAATTACATGCGTTTATGGAATTTTCTTCTAATCTTATCACCTCTAGTTGATCTCCCTCTTTTAGACCTACTGCATGTCTCGCTTTCCTCTTCTCTTCCTGAATTTCCCTCACTCAAGGAAGACAGATCTGACAAATACCTATTTGGTGGTACCTGTACTCCATCGAATGAGAGAGATAGTTACCAAAAATTCCTTGAGGTTTTTCATGGTCCATCAAGACATGGGCGAGAATAACTATAAGGTGACAAAGAGCATCTACAAGAGATCATGAACTTAGTAGAAGTTTCCCAGAAGATGGACTTATTTTTCCACACCCTTCAACTTGGCCAGTTATTTTCATGGAATTTGATTTGATTTCAAAAGTCATTAATAAAGTTAAGATGTGTGTCATCTTATATTGACTTGTGATAAGAGAATCTTCTTAGGGCAGTCGTAAGTCACATTAGGCGAACAGGGAATGTAGAGGCTGATATTTTATCTAAATGGGCTCTCACATTTGAAAAAGTAGGTGAAGTCAGATTTGAAGATCTTAGATAAGATTTCAGGGTGGCAATTATTATGAGTTTTTTAGATCTTAAATGCAAGACGTACTCTATGGTCCTCCTATAGAGTCGGAAAGATGATGGGGGAGTGACAACGCGATCATAGACATTGATTGGGAATGATATTATTAATGACACCATTTTTGAAAGGCATAGTGGGTTTAAATGCAAGTAACCTCGAATTTCATCATTCATTGAGCATATAAAGCAAGTTAGAAGTGAGACCTCAGAGAAGTGAAGGGGATTTGGTGAATGTTGAGTTGAAGGTGATATCTCTCCCTAAGAAAGATGGAGGCAAATTTCACATTGAAGATGAAGAAGCATATTTGGGATTTTCAAGGTGAGGTGACATTCAGATGGCTCGGAGGTATTTTTCACATCTGGGATGAATATCTCCCACACTGTGTTTTTACGATATTGGGGAAGGTGTTTATAAAAATGAAACATAGATATCATACCAGAATGGATATGTATTCACTTATTCTAGCTTGGGGATTGGAAGTGGAGGAAAGCATTGCAGCAGTTCGTAAGGTGGTGTAATTTCTTGTTCCAACAAAACTTTGTGAAGGGCTAGAAATTTTCTTGGAATGGGTAGCATTAGGTGAGGGGTTTGATATAGTGAGGGAGAAGAAAATTAAGAAGAAGGGGTGAAATCAAAAATCATACCCTTCCTTCGATGGGCATCGGGTATGTGTGCCTACCATCGCAAGGTGGAGGCAAAGAATGGATGGGAGGCAATGAAGTTGTTAATTCAAATCAAAGAACTAGATGGAGTCATTGTAATAGCTAGGGAGGAGGCAAAGCGAGCCAGAAGAACTCTTCAACCAAGGAGACTGAGAGTGGGGATGGTGTCGAGGTTGGGAGTGGGAACAAGACTAGTTAGGCATTGAAGGTGGCTTTTGAAATGTTGCAGCGATGGTGACAAATAGGGTGGGGTTTGGTTTTTATGTAATTGTGGATAACGTATGATAGTAAATCTCGAGGTAGGTTGTAGCAGAAAAGAGTTTTTTGTGTAAAGATTTTGTATTAGCTATATATTGCCAATTTTGAAGAATGGAAATTTTTTGAATAGGAGAACAGACAGTCAACATCATGATGTAACTACTTTTTATATTTAATAAAATACATATTATTACCAACCAGAAAAAAAAATTGATTTGACATTTTAGAATAATATGCACATTTTTTTCTATTGAGTATAATTGATAACAACATATAAAAAGTAACATGAGTTCCATCACCACACCCAACCATTATGCTCCCAAATATGAGATCAGTATACGAAGATAGTTACATCATAGAGTCTCCTTGATTAAGGTTGGTTGCATATATTCTCCTTGTTTTAGGTTTGCCACAAGATCAAGTTATTTAACATGAGATCAAGTTATTTGAATCAAGTTATTTAATAGATGAGCTAAAAGGCTCTATAATGAATGGTTCATATGGCACAATGCTTGTCGTAGGTTTTGCAAAAAAACACAATTTTTTGCCCCAATAAGCCTTACCCACTCAATGTAAAAAAACACACTACCATTTCAACCCTGTTTAGTAAATTGGAAGGATTTTATAGTGGATTTGAAGATTAATGGGATTTGACAAAAAAATAGAATGTAACACTTACAGTAGATTTGCTGGAACTTGCACTTGTTCGTCCTCTTTCTCCCTCCATTTTTCAATTTTCAGCTAGCTGGATGCTTTGTGGGCGGCTTGGTATTTCAGTTAATCCTTGCAGTAATTATGTCAATGGGGGTTATGTTGGGATTGCTTATAGAATTGGATTATGCCTTCTGTATCATAGCCCCAACTCTCTGCTCCTGCGCGCGTAGGATTCAAATAACAAGCCAAATATACTATAAGTTCATTTCTATACTTTCAAAATAAAATTCTATATTTCAAAGTCAAAATAAAATTTGGGTCCAATTATTTTCTTTCATTTTAATTATTATGTAAACTTGAAGCACAAAATGTCTACAAAACACTTTATTTGAACACCTCCTAGAAGATAACAAGGCCTAAAAATATTCCAATTGGCTCCAACATTTGGAAAAATGTTTCTAGAACAAGAGACTTAATTGCCAGAGGTGCAAAATGGAAAATGGGGAAAGGGAATCTTATCCAATTCTGGGATGATTCTTGGTTGATGGAGTCCCCTTTGATTGAAAATCCTGAGTGGAGTAGATTTCAGAACTAGTGCAAGGAAAGATTTGGATCTATGGTGGGTGATTACTGGGAAGATGGATAGTGGAAGGATTTATCTCAAGTGGATCAATCATTGGGAAATCTAAACAAAGTTATGAACTCTATGGTAAGGGTTGAAGAGGAAGACCAATTAATTTGGAAACTCACAGCATGTCATGCCCAAACTTTTGGGCTAAAAATGGAACAATTTTTTTTTTTGAATCACTTAAACTCTCAAAATAATCTACATTTAAAGTGGAATCAAATAAGTCTTGTCTTAACTAGGATGTAAATAGAATTGTTTTCTAAGGTTGGTTTAGTTAACCAACTCAAATAAGCGACATTAATTAATGGAGATTAATTAATCCCAAGAGGGTCGTCGAAATTTAGTTAATCAATTTAATTATCTTAATTAAGTTGCCGCTAATTAAAATCAAGGGATAATTAGATATCTCAAATGCATTTAAATCATTCTCGACCAAACAATGATAATGCTATCTTAAATTTAAAATTAATTAGTTGAAGGCACGCAAATTCATTATTTAATCTAATCGATAAGGGTTCAAATCCCACAATGTTATTTGCCAAATAAATCCAATTTTATGCTATAGTCAATTTTAATTTCCCCTAAACCTTTAAATTTGACGATATAATTAATCTGGCCAACAATGGCCTCAAAGGCTAAAAAATTCGTAAAAATAATTAATAATTTTCAATTATAAATTTTTCCCAATTTAAAATATAACTTAACGTCCATATTTAATCGAATATATCAAATAACTATATAGTTTCCCTAGTTGAATAAATTAAATCAACTATGTGATTAATGTATCCATATAACATTAATTCTCCATTTTAAATTATATAAAATAACTATATTAAATTTTAATTTTCTCCCAAATCGGATAAGGAGTTTTAAATTATTAACACATATGGCCAAGATTATGTGGGGGGAATTATTTTCAAAATTTGGAAAGTATTTTCCCCTCTTCTTATTTTAATTTCTTTAAATCTCAAACCCTAACTAGGGTTAAGTAATTTTCTTCTCCCATATTCAATTTAAAATTAACTTAATAATTCCCCTCTTTTATTTTTTATATTATAAGTTAACCCCGATGCTTTTTTTGGTCTTTTATTTGTATGCAAACCGTAATCCGGATTTGGATTAGGGTTGCATATTTTTATCCAACTAAAAATCCTAATCTTATTGTTTTTCCTTTACCCTAACCCGACACTAGGTTAGGGTTTATCTCTTCTTCTTTTTTTGAGTGTGTGTGTGGTGGTGTTGTGTGTTGCAAGTACAGTGGCCATGGAGGCGGCGGCCGAATGGAGACAGAGCGGCTTGGGGGTGGAGCCACCCAAAGGAGAGCCGCGAGGGGGGTTTCTTTTGTAGAGGGGCGGCATTGGAAGGAGGGGCCACGGGGTGCGGGCAGCAGTGTTCACCGCGAGTCTCGGCCCGCAGTGGCGCCGCAGTGCACCTGCGGGTCTCGGCCCGCAGTGGCGGCCGAAGCCGCCCCTATGGGTCACGGCCCGCAATGGCGCCGCGGGCACCACTATGGGCTTTGGCCCACAGCGAGAGGCCCGAGCCGCCCCTGCATGCTCGTGGGGCTCCGGGGGTAGGTATTTCCTCCACCAAGGTTTGCTAAGTTTTTTTTTTTAACTTTTTTTTTATTTACTTTTTTTAATATAATATATATATATATATATATATATATTTGTGTATACATGTGTATCTCCCAGGGCTATATATATATATATATTTTTTTATTTTTTTATATGTATATACTATTTAAACATGGAGGAATATCATAGAAATACAGACAGCTTTAAATGGATATAGTTTTTTTTTTTTTTTTTGATTTATCAAGAACATATTAACTCATATCCTTTTTTTTCTTAAGACTAAATCTGCATATATATTTTTCTTCTTTAAAACAGCAATACATTTTTTTTTTTGACAGTAATACTAACAGCAAGCTAAAGACTATAAATAGGTTTTATTTTTATTTCTTTTGTTTATAGGTTAATTTTCTGCTATGTATATTAGAGGTAAAAATGACAGAAATAAAATAGGACTGTAAGGGCATTTTTAACCTCAGTTAGATATCTTATAGGAAGAGTAGATTTACATGGTTCTAAAAGCTTTCTGTTTTCTTTTTTTTTTTGTTCTAAGTAAAATAAAATGACAGTAAGCAAATCAACATATAAATATTGCAGGAAAATACATAAATACACACTGCATTTCTTTCTGCATCTTTCATTTCTTTACAAAAATTACAGAGATAAATAACAATAGATTCCATTCTAAGACAGAATTAAATAAGATTAACAGCAACATTATATATTACAGAATTTAAGTAAAATGTTTTTCTGATAAAAAAGTGTGACTCAAGTGGTCAACTTTTACAAATGGGGAAAGATACCCAATTAGTCTCTCATCCCTAATAGATGAGGACTTAAATAAAATAATACATTTCTTTATACAAAAATAAAAACAACATGGAGCTCCTTAGTTACATTTCTACAACTAAAACATAATATTACATTCCCTATTCCTTTTCTACAACTAAATAAAATCTGCATCTCCTAGCTTTCCTTTCCAAGTAACCTGCATTTAAAAATTTATGGTTGTGACCATGGGGTGCTCACCTCCCAGCCTAAGCTTACTAGAAGTCACCCCCGAGCTTGGAGAACCAGGTCCTAGATGAGTTACACTCAAGCAAACACAAACAAGCAAAGGGGAAAACATAACACAACAAACACATTCCCTTCCCAAGCTGAAACTTCATCACATAATGTGATGTTTTACTAGGGTGGAAGTGGACCAAGTAGCCTAGAGGAAATCTGCTAGATAGTAACTCACAACCAACTCATGGCATCCAAGAAACACAACAAAACTCATCTTAATCCCATATCCTTATGACCCACAAAGGCAACATGTCATATTTGCTCCCCTTATGACCCCCAAATACATAAACAGAACTATGCAGCAAGGGTCACATGGACAAACCCTTGAGATCACTCTCATGATGAGAGCCTCTCACTCTAAGGTTGTCAAACTCCTTCCACCCCCAAGACCATTTTTCCCTCCCAAGGGTAAGATAGTCTTGGATACTCCCAAACATCACAAAATGCATAAACAGAAATAGGAAAAGATTCACATAAAGCTTTCACAAATACAATGCAAGGAAGGATACAACATATACATTCAAGCATCCTACATACAGATTTTCAAATAAACAAGTAAGAACACATCAACCTTGATTCTGCCAAGGGTATTCTAGGGAAAGCTTGGAGAAGAGCAGCCCAATCCACAAGACTTTTCTGCAACACTTAGCCAAATTTTCCTATTCTCAAACTGGTTTTTCCTTCAAAAATTGTCCAAAATCTCCAAAGATGGAGAGTGAGTGATTAGCTCACTAAGCTTCAATCTCTAGCCTAAGGAGGCTTCTCTCACTCCTTCCAACCTCTTGGATAGAGTGAGGGACTCCCATTGGTTGGTCTTCCCTAGGCCTTACACACTCCCTAACCAAGGCACCTCAAGAAGAGGAATAAAATGGGGAAGAGGAATTACACCTCTCAAGAAGGTTATCTAACCAAGGATGGCACTCCTATAGATGGAATTCATCCATCTTGGGAAAACCACTTTTTTGGGTGGTTAAAGAAGCCCTAGGGGAAAGACACATGGCCAAATTTGGCCTTCACTCATAGGTACCCCTTGAGGCCTAATAAAAATGCTCTAAAACTGACTCTAGGAGTTGATTTAACCCTTAGAAAGTCCACCTAAAGTTAACCTACGGCTCAACTCTGAGTTGACCCTCCTTCTGGCTCACTAACCTAGATTTCTTTGTTCCTTCAAGGATAATAAGGTAATATAACAATTAAACAAAAAATAAATCTCTCCAAAAAGGTGACATGACAATTGCCAAAGTTGGCATTTTTGATGATTATGTTGTGATTTTCATTGATGGACACACACTTGCATTGAGATCACTTTTGTATGTATACGTTAAAGCTCAACCGGTACTTATTCCAACTGGTATGATGCATTATAGTCCTTAGACTATTGGTGTTTTGCAGAAAGTGATTACCGATTTGAAGCGGTATGTTGACCCCAAGCGGTTCGAGGATCTCAAGCAGTAGGAAGGATCAAAGCGGGAGAACACTTATTTCCCAGTCTTCATTTTGTCAAACCGGCAACTGGTATTTTGTATGAACTAGTAATACTTTGTGATGAGTTACCAACCGGCATTTTGTGATGAGTTACCATCCACCGATTGTTTGACGGTGCCGACACTTCAATGGTGTTTTTTGTGTCATGTTATAGAATATGTCTAGATGCATTGAACCTAGGAAATTGTATTGTAATCCTATTGGACTGACATGAAATTGGATTCCTTTATAAGGACATCATGTATAGGGTTTTAGGTTGTTGCTAAGGTTTAAGGTGGTTGATGAGTTTGAGAGAGTATGAATGTGTAGAAGACTGAAGTAATGTTGGAATGCATTAGGAATGAGCTATCAAGGATCTAATGAAGCAATCTGTGCTATTAGCTAGATCACTCACTTGTTGATTACTCGCCTCTTCGACAAGTCTGAAGCCCTTAACCAGGTAGGCCCAAAAAGCCTTTTGTAAATCCTCTAACAAGGTGGTTCACATCTGTCGATCTAAAATCCTGTAGCAAGGTAGTCTTTAATCGGACTTATCTCGTAACAAAGATTGAGATTCCTAACAGGATCTATTCTGGTAAAGAACATTGTATGACCTTAACCAGTCTGACCTTAACTGGTCTGGTTCCTAGTCTGCAGATAGTTACTTGTGAGTTCCATCTCACCGTGGTTTTTCCCATTTGGGTTTCCACGTCAAAATCTCTTGTGTTGTGGTATTTATGCTTATGTGGGTGAATGCATTATTTGCTATTTGGTTTGCATGTGTGCTAATCGGTTTGTCTGCTAAACTATTTTACCGGTTTACTATTAGTCTAGCAAAGTGTTTAAGTACAAATATTTTTGGCATACTAATTCACCCCCCCCCTCTTAGTATTCATCAATTGGTATCAGAGCCTACCTTTCTATAAGTTTAACCACATGGAAAGAGATATGGGGGAATACACATTGAGGGAACTTACTCATCGGCTCACTCAGTCTGAGCAAGCCTATGATGATCTTATGGTCAAATATAAGGCATCTCAAGCAAAGAGGAGAGAACATACTAAAAAGTTGATGGAGCTATCTAAAAATAGTTCTTCTGATGAAGCAGACATGGAAGCCATGATTCAAGAAGTAGAAAAGTTGAATGAATCCAATTCCAACCTGAGAAAAGAATTGGAAGGACTAATTATTCAAATGCGTCAAGAGCTTGAGAACTGGAGGAAAGCTGAAGATCTGGTCAAAGACAAAGATCATGAAAACTCCAAGCTGAAGCAAGAGATCAGTGCCCTAACTGCTCAACTCCATGCGAGCAAAGTGGAAAAGGAAGACATGCAAGGAGAACTGAACATTGTCATCCTGAAAATGAAAACCAAATGGAAATAAATACTACTATTTCCAAAGAACTCTCTAAGTCAAAGGAAATACTTGCTAAGTTCAACAAGAGTATTGTCAAGCTAGAGCAAAAGCTTGAATCTGCCAAACCTGTCAAGAATATTGATGGACTTGGTTATTTCGGACATGAGGAAGGTGAGACCTCTGGTACAAATGCTGGAGCATCAAAGAAACAACTAGCATCAAAGGATAAAGGTAAGAAAAAGTTTAAACCTGTTTGCTTTAACTGTCTTAAAGAAGGACATACTGCCAATGTGTGTAGGAGTAAGGCTTACAATAATTTTCCTTATTTTCTAAATGATAAGCCTAGATCCTATAAATTCAATGGTAACTGTTATGCATGCAACAAGTTTGGGCATAGAGCATTTGAATGCAGGTCTGTTATGAACAACATTGGAAGATATCCTCAGAGGACTCAAGGAGTTGGTCTTGAACCTTTTGTGAACCGGAATCACAACCAGTTTAATGCCTTCAATCATCAGTCAAGAAGTGGTGGCTATCAAGAAGCAACCAGATGGAGATAAAACTGTTTGATCTATCATGATCATGGTCACACTGCTGCAACATGCAAGAGGAAGAATGGCAACATGAATAATGGACCTTGGAGAGCACCTAGAATGGTCTGCTATCATTGCAACAAATTGGGTCACATTGCTAGATTTTGCAGATCAAGAAGGAACATATCGGATGACATACCGGTCACTCTGGAAGGAAAGATTGATATTGACACTATTCAAGTGGATATGAACAAAACCTGGAAGAAGAAACCAGCAGTGCTGCAAGAAGAACCGGTTTCTACACCTAGTGTGGAAATATCGAAACTAGCAAACTAAGCATCAGAAAAGCTTAGGGGGAGCAAACGGTCAAACACTACGAACCCTTGATTTACATCGATAAAAGACCTTAACTGATATGTGACCCCTATCACTTGGCAGAAGACCAGAAATGGTAAATAGGTAAATTAGGGTTTACGCCCTAATGGTGGAGCATTAATTACGGTTGGTGAGGAATATGCTTAAAAGGAATTTTTCAAATCATTTCTCACTATCATTTTTTGAGCAAAGAAGGTTTTCAAGTGCAAAGCGATGAAAAAGTGATTTGTGCTGCGATTCAAAGAAATTTAGAAACCTTGAAGGAAATTCAGAAGCAAATTACAAACGGTCAAGAGAAGAACGCAAAGCGGTGATTCTGCAACCGACGAAGTGTGAGGCGAAGTAGAATCTGAAAGCTCTAAATTCTCAATTTTCGAAAGGTATTTCTTGATTTTTCTATTTTTATCATGGCTTCTGCATCTCATACTAGCTCTAGTTCATTTGTTCATTCAGTAAGCTTCATTCAATGCAAGGCCAAATACAATGCCTTGTCACAACTTCCTGCTGGAGTAATAGTGGAAGAATGAATATATGATTATATAGACTATAAAATTGAAGACCTAGGGTCTCTAGAAATCCACTCGCAACTAGGTCTATTCTATGGGAAAGATAAAAAGATCAAACCAGAGTATAGCATTTTGGAGAAGAAGAAACTTCACAATGCAGTTTACTTCCTAGAGGATTTCATAGATGACCATATTAGAATCATTCTGAGCAGAGTTCATGGTGACAAGATGTACTTGGAGAGAATGCATGATATCACACCACAAGCTGTTCATGCCGTCACTAATTTCTGCAACGTCGGTAAGTGCTAGCCCTGAGGAAGATCATCAAGACTGAAATGACCAAGCTCACGAGTTCAGTGAGCGACTCACAAGGAATGACTGTTAATTCCATCAAGGATGACCTCATGAAATATGTGTGCATGGTGATTGGATACCGAACGTTCCATGCTAGCAGAATTAACTCTATATCTACTGCAGTGGTAAATTTCACTTACCGGATGATCAAGGAAGATGCATCATTTGACCTCTGCACCGGTATGCAAAGGCAACTCCTGTTGAATCTTAAATCAAACAAATAGGATAATGCATTAAAATTCAAGTTTGGACAACTACTAGTAGGACTATTTTTCTACTTCCAAGGTTACTTCCCTAGAGTGGGAGATATTCAGTGGTCTGCAGACCAACTGGTTACAAAGCAGATCAAAGAAAGCCTGCAAGCAGTTGGAACAGGCTACCCTGAAGTTCTGAATAAGTACTTTGATGAGTTCAGAAGCAAGATGAGTCTGAGGATGAGGATATCCAGTGACATTGTCAAGAAATATGAAGAGGATATATGCTTTATCATAAATGTGGATGAATGCATAATGGAGGCCGTTGAGCCCAGACAGGAAGAAGTAGAGCCTATGGGCTATGAGGTGATGTATGATATGTTGGATGGGTATGCTTCTACCCTAATCGCCTCACCTCTTGATCCTAAGGAAAAGAGAACCAGCACCTATCTAGAAAGGGTTGCACTGGTTGTAGGACCTCCTGAAAAGAAAGGAAAGGCAGTGCCTTTGGCATTGGCACCGATTACTACAGCTAGTCCCAAAGTGACCAAGCGGTCATCTGCAAAGAAGAAACCGATAGCAGCACCTGCCAAAGTCTTCGAGAGAAAAAGGAAGACAAGGAATAACTCACTGGACTCAAAAGAAACTGTGTCTGAGGAAAAACCTAAGAGACAAGACAAGCAAAGAAAAAGACAAAGAATGAACTGGCATCATCAGCACCAGTAAATATTGACATTTCCTCCTACAAACCTTGGACACATTGTCAAAGAACTATCAAAAATATTAGGAGAAAAGTGCTAAATGATTTGATTGATTGTTTTGATGATTTCAATGATGATTAAAAAGAAGCATTTGAACAAGAAATCATTAAGTACTTATGTGTTAATGACTGGTCACCTACAGAAATTAGATCTGAGACACCGGATTCTTTGTATAATTCCTTAGACAATAAATGGCGCATTGCCATAGAAAAGGAACAGGAAATGAGAGAGAAAATTTTTGCTCGACATTTTCCTAATGTATCAAATTCAGAACTGTTTGAAGTTATGAATAAATACAAATCTTCATGAGAAGAAGAAGACTCCTGTTACTGGAAGGAAAAAGTCAAGAAGTGCTCAAGAATACACACACTCTTGCTCAAGAAGCTCTTAAGATGCATCGAGTGGCTGAAGCCAACAGGAAGGCTGAGCAAGAACTGGCAATAACAAAACCGGATGAAGTGTTTGATACTGAAGGAAACCCGGTTGTTGAACCTACAAACACTATTGATGTCGATGCTCTGGAGGTAGAAGATGTTGCGCAGGACACACCATCTAAAGCAATAGGACAAGAGAAGCAAGTTGAATAGGTTGAAAAGCAAGCAGAGGACAAACAGGAAGAGGTAGCAAAGAAACAGGCGGAGAAGAAGATGAAGAGAAATGGAAATAGGAGGAAAAGAGAAAAGAGGATGAGAAGAAAAGAAGAGAAGAGGATGAAGAGAAAAAGAAACAAGAAGATGCAAAGAAGAAGAAAGAAGAAGAGGATAAGGAAGAGAAGAAGAAAAAGGAAGAAGATGAGGAGAAATGGAAATAGGAAGAAAAGAGAAAAGAGGATGAGAAGAAAAGAAAGGAAGAGGAGAAGAGAAAGGAAGAGGAGAAGAGAAAGGGAGCAGAAAAGAAGAAGGAAGAGGAAGAAAAGGAAGAGGAGGAGAGAAAGGACGAGGAGAAGAGAAAGGAAGCAGAAAAGAAGAAGGAAGAGGAAGAAAAGGAAGAGGAGAAGAGGAAGGAAGTAGAGAAGAAGAAGGCAAAGGAGGATAAGGAAGAGGAAAAGAGAAAAGAAGCGGAGAAGAAGAAGCCAGAGGAGGACAAGGAAGTAGAAGCGGCAAAGAGCACGCAGATGGAGACTCTAAAGGCAACCTGTAGTCAAGCCAAACTGGTTGACCTCACCAGTCCTATTGACCTCCAGTTTGCAAATGAAATAGAGCTACTATAGAGCATTAAGGTTGCTCAAGAATGCCTTGAGGTGTTAAGGAGGAAGAAGAAGGAAGATGTGATCCAAGTTGCGGTGGACACTCTTGCCGGTTTGTTACCCGACACAAACCTTCCCAATGTTGATTCATCATTGGCACAATTGAAGCTCCTATGCATAGTAGTGGATGATTAGGTGCAGAGCCTAGAAGAGGTAGCAGAGGCAAATGCCAAGAAAGAGCATCAAAAGGCTCTCAACATTGCCCTAGTGAAGAAGCTTAATGAGCTCCGGTCCAAACTGCAAAAAGCACAAAAAGACATAAGGAATGCTCTCGATGAGGGGAATCTACTACTGAGTAAGATTTGCCAACCCCATCTCTTCTATGATGATGTGCTTGTACAGAAGCAAAAGCTACAAACTGACTTGCAGTTATATATGAGTACCTTCAAGCTGTCGTATGACTCTTTTATAGCTTATGGGCAAACTGTTCACCGGTTTCATATCCAGTCTGCCAAAATAGAGTTGGAAATAAGCAACCAGACTCGAGATTTGCAGGAACTCCAACTAGTTCTACTCCCACACCTACAGATCCTTCAGAAATGTTATCTCAATCTGGATGCTTTAAGGGTGACTCAAGAGATGAGCATAATAGACGCCATGGAAGAATAGGTCTCCCAGATGCAAACAGAGAAGGAAGTGGCTACCTCCCTACTTGAGTCCTAATCCTTATCTATGAAACAATTTTTGCAAGACTTTAAATCATTTTTTGACAAGTTTTATTCCTTATTGTCATAAACTCTTATTCTTTTAATACTACTGAAACAGGGGTTAGTCTGTAATATTTTGTTGTCATTGTTGGCAAAGGGGGAGAAATATAAATTTTGAATGTTTTGATGTATACTTTCATGTTATTTCTGTTAAGAAGTAGTATAAATTGTATTTTCTGCAAAAGGGATAGTGTATATGCTTAGCGGGAGTAATTTTGATTCTAGCATATTTTTGTTGTAAAACACTTAGATTTCAAAATTTCCTAAGTGTTGCCATCAATGCCAAAGGGGGAGATTGTTGGTATTTTTGATGATTATGTTGTGATTTTCATTGATGGACACACACTTGCATTGAGATCACTTTTGTATGTATAAGTTAAAGCTCAACCGGTACTTGTTCCAACTGGTATGATGCATTATAGTCCTTAGACTATTGGTGTTTTGCAGAAAGTGATTACAGATCTGAAGCGGTATGTTGACCCCAAGAGGTTTGAGGATCTCAAGCGGTATGAAGGATCAAAGTGGTAGATTACTTATTTCCCAGTCTTCATTTTGTCAAACCGGTAACCGGTATTTTGTATGAACCGGTAATACTACATGATGAGTTACTAACTGGCATTTTGTGATGAGTTACCATCCACCGATTGTTTGACGGTGCCAACACTTCAACGATGCTTTTTGTGTCGTGTTACAAAATATGTCTAGATGCATTGAACCTAGGAAATTGTATTGTAATCCTATTGGACCAACATGAAATCAGATTCCTTTATAAGGACATCATGTCTAGGGTTTAAGGTTGTTGCTAGGGTTTAAGGTGGTTGATGATTTAGAGAGAGTATGAATGTGTAGAAGACTGAAGTAATGCTGGAATGCATTAGGAATGAGCTATCAAGGATCTAACCAAGCAATCTGTGCTATTAGCTAGATCACTCACTTGTTGATTACTCGCATCTTTGACAAGTCTGAAGCCCTTAACCGGGTAGGCCCAAAATGCCTTTTGTAAATCCTCTAACAAGGTGGTTCACATCTGTGGATCTAAAATCTTGTAGCAAGGTAGTCTTTAATTGGACTTATCTCCTAATAGAGATTGAGATTCCTAATAAGATCTATTCTAGTAAAGAACATTGTATGACCTTAACCGGTCTGACCTTAACTAGTCTAGTTCCTATTCTATAGATAGTTACTTGTGAGTTCCATCTCACCATGCTTTTTCCCATCTAGGTTTCCACATCAAAATCTCTTGTGTTATGGTGTTTATGCTTATGTGGGTGAATGCATTATTTGCTATTTGTTTTGCATATGTGCTAACCGGTTTGTCTGCTAAATTGTTTTACCGGTTTACTATTAGTCTAGCAAAGATTTTTGGCATACTAATTCACCCCCCCACTCTTCGTATTCATCATCCAACACCACATACAACATAAGTGTCAAGTGACACTACAAAATAATTCCACATCACAAATACACACAAGGCAATTGTCCCTTGAATGATTTAAACAAATTTAATGAATACAATTTACACACATGCAAACAATTACGTTTACAAATAAAATACGATACATACGGGGTGTTGTCTCTCCAAATAGACAACCCCTAGTTTTACGAACGTACATAGGACTAGGCTTGATTCTCCATAGTATTTCCATGGTCACATGGATAATTTCCTACGCAACTCAATTTAAACATTAGCACTTTCCAATATCCTCATATAATATTAAACACGTAATAAAGAATACAACTCAATCACTCTGCATAGAATTGACATTATACAATACAATTTGCCACATATCAAAGCAATTCACATAAGAAATTCATCATAACCTTCATAATTTAATCCATTCATGAGATATGCAAACATATTTCTAGCATCATAATAAAGTCCTGCAAATCAAATAATGGCATACATCATCTCAATGTTACCCTATTCTAGGATCATATAAAATTCTATATCCACAAAACATAGAAATGAAGCATCAATATATCAATGTTATCAAATTTGTGGGATCATATAAAGTTCCATAGCCATAATACTTAAAAATAAAGTATCCATAATAGTTCCAACATGAAAATTACTTAGAAGCTAGGATGGGTCGGGGTAGGGCCTCACACAGCAAGTGGTACATTCACTATGGCTTCTCTTTATTATCATCATTACTCTAACATGGAAAGCTCATGTTGGGCTAAGACATCGGTGAAAGGCCTCACCCCTAAGATTAACATTTTTTTCTGGACAACTCTTCAAGATAAAATTCTAACAATTGAGAATATCAGAAAAAAAGGTATGAGCATGCCTAGTGTTTGCACTCTATGTAAGCAGAATGAGGAGACCATTAATCATTTTCTCTTCCATTGCCCTTTCTCTGCTGATCTTTGGGGAAGATGTCTGGACAACTTCAAAATCAGTTGGGGCTTCCCAGAGTCGATTCAGGAGGTTTCCAACTCTTAGCATCATCCTTCAAGGAATAAGTCTACTACTTTATGTTGGAAACTTGCCTTACCTCATATGTGTTGGGGTATATGGAAAGAGAGAAATGACAGAGTTTTCAGAGAGAAGGTTTCTAAGGCTAAAATTGTGTTTGAGAAAATAAAAAGAAATATAGTGGAAAATATGAATACCATAGGAGGCATTGATAATCCTCAAGACAAGGATGATCAATTTATCTACAATAAGTGGAGATTAAAGGGTCGAGAGAACTTTCAGATCAATCCTAGAGAGGGTGTGATATGGGTCAGCCCGCCCAATGGGTGGATGAAAATTAACTTTGACGGTGCTTCAAAGGGTAATCCAGGTGTTGCAGGATGTGGAGTGGTCCTTAGGGATGAATGGGGAACATGTAAAATTATAAAAAGCATCCCCATAGGAAATCAGACAAACCATGTAGTTGAAGCTATGATAGCTTACCATGGGATGATCCTTGCTAAGGAAGCCAAATGCACTAGAGTCTGGTGTTAAGGAGATTCATTGAACATAATCAACTGTTTAAATATGAAATTCCCACCTTCTTGGTCAATTAGCAATGTTATTAAAGCGACTAAGAAAATTACTGAGGAATTTGAAATGTGTGTTTTTACACATGTGTATAGGGAAGCCGATTCCTGTGCTGATTGGGCTGCCAACCTGGCATGCCAATCGGAAGACATCATTACTAGTTATGGTGAGAGTGAGATTGCAAATAAAATGAAATCCTTGCTTAATCTGGACTGCAGCCAGGCTAGGCAATGTGGTACTTTTAATCATAGTTTCTAATGCCTCTTCCACTTTTATCGATGCAAGGTTATTTCGGAGGTAATGAGCATTTATATAGGTGTCTTCTCATAAATGTTTGGCATGGATTCTAGGCATTTTTACAGGGCATCCACAGAAACCAGAGAAAAGGTTTTGAAGCCGAGAGAAGGAATTTTAAGGAAAGTGCAGAAAAAATGGGAGGTAATAAGAAAATATTCAAACTCACCTCTTGCTCAGAATGGAGAAAGAACAACAAAGTGTGGGACATCCTTCAGCAGGGGGGTCTGAATGTGTTCATGGAGAGGCTAAGTGGGAAATATCCCACAATTACCAACTATTTCATCGAGAACTGGAAAAATGGCAAAATCTTGGTCGGGTCCCAAATGATGAATATTGATGAGGAGGTCATTGCTGAGGCTATGGGGATGATTACTAAGGGCATGAAATTTTATAGGGACTACAGCATATCAGATAAAGCAACAAACAAGTTCCCAGTCACAGATGATGAGAGAAGAAAGATGGTGAAAATCAAAAATTCCTACCATTCCCCAAAGAGGATATGCAGGCCATGGAGGTTTGTTTTATTTGCTTCTATCACCTACATTACTTTGGATCGTAGCTTTACTAGAGCCTATGGTCATCACTTTGTCCTGCTCAACCATTTCCGCCATGGGGAAAAGGTGAGCTTGCCTTATTACCTAGCATGTTCTATGGACCATACTATCAAGGAGGTTCAAAAAGATCCCAAAGGTGACCATGCCCTCCACCAAGGGCTTATAGTTTTGGTTTCTAAAATGCTTAAGGGGAAATGAATTGAAAAGCCTATTAAAGGCAAAAATGCAAGAGATGAGACTAAGGAGAGTGAAGCCAGCAGTTTCAACTTTGATTCGGAGACTGAGGGAGATTCGAAAGAGACTAGTAAAAAAGGGAGGAATAAGGCTAAGAGGAAAAGGATTGTGGTGGATTCAGACATTTTAGAGTCTGAAACTGAATCCTTTGAGAAAAAATTTATTTAAAAAAAAGAAAGGGAAAGCAATTGGAAAGTAGATTCAGAGAAAGAACACTAAAAAGGGAAATAATAAATACATCAGCCATGTTCTAGTTGATTCTGAGGAGGATGTTGAGGAGAACAAGAAGGATGAGGGTCAGGATAAAGAGGGGGAGGAAAACTCGGTGATGGACAACATTGAGGGTTTGAACACCATAAGTCTGCAAAAGGAGGATAAAGGGGATAAAAGTGGTATCTGTGATTATGATACTATAAAAGCTTTCTATGATACCATCGGAACCATGGTGAAGGATATTAATAGTTTGAAGACTGATATGATGGCTATTACAAGAGTAACGGTTGGTGATAAACCCCTGGCAGAACATGTTAAGGAACTGGTTGTTGTACTTCACAATGCAGAAGCAATTGAATGTATGGTAGGTAAAATCATAGCAACGGAAAAAAAAAAAAGGTCAATGAGATGGAAGATAACAAGGAGATTAAAGGATTGGAAAATAAAATGAACAATCTGGGTAGCAAAATTGACAAACTGGAACTCAATGTTAAGAAGATTCCAGATAAAAAAATTTCAGATCCTCAAAGCTTTGGTGGATAACATGAACATCCTGATCAATAGATTTGAGAATAATGCAGACAAGGATGGTGACAAGGATCAGCCGGACAAGAAGGGAGCCTATACAAGGACCAAGGGCGACATCAAATGTCGTGAGCTCAAGGAATTAAAGACCTCGGCAAACAACATGAAACAAATGGTTGTCCATGTGGAGGATATCATGAAAAGTATTTAGGTCTCTTTCTCTATTTCTGCAGGGGTTGTAGGTCTTGTCTTTTTGTTGTTGTTGTGATATCCTTTGTTTCTGGTTTTTTATGTTATGTATGTTGATCCCCTTTTTGTGCGGGTGGGATCTTTCTATTTTTTGAAGTGATCAGGCACGTTTCTTTCATGTTCTTCTGATCTCCTAGCTTGTACAAGGTTCGGGTACCTTTCAAAACCTACTTTTACTTAATGAAAACAAGGCCTAAAAATAATAATCTAATAATAATGATACATTAGAAATTGATTTGACATTCTAGAATAATATGCACATTACACTAAATTAATGTGTTGTAATATTATTTGTCCATTTTACTTGGCTTTTGATTAAAGAGTTTGATCTAACATCTGATATCATGCAACATTTCCTCTAAGTAATCTCTTTATTTTGCATGAATAAACTTCTTCACATCTTAAATATAAGATAGATATAAATATGTAAATATATGCCAAGTCAATAAGAGTGGATGGTGCAAAGTATCTAGGTGGTAGATAAGGATATGATGATATGATTGAATCTTTTCTTACGCCATGAAGGCTTTTAATAATTCATGATTTTGGGTATATTTTTAAATGGATAGTTTAAACAAGATGTGCTCTTCATATATGAATTATGATATTCAATGCATGCTTCACAAGTGGGACATTTTGGTGCTATAGGAAATTTATAACAAATGGGTGGCCCTAGGAAACTCATGTAAAATATCTAAAAGTAACACTTATCTTTCTAATGTCAAGCCTTCTAAAAATATTTATTTGTTAAGCTATAAGTAGAAAATAGTGTTAAGATTTTCTTTATAGTCATGGTTAGGGGTAGAATTATGGTTAGGGTTAGGGTGGGGATTATAATTATAACAAGTTTGAAGTTTACGAATAGGGTTTTGGTTAGAATTAAGGGTAGGGTTGGAATTACAATTGGGGTTGGGATTGGAATATAATTAGTAGGGTGAAGATTTAGATTTGGTTAGGGCTAGGGTTAGGGTCAAGGTTAGGATTAAGGTTAAGATTATAATTAGGATTAGGATTTGGTTTAGGTTTATGATTATGGTTAGGGTTAAAGTTTAGGGATAGGGTTACCTAGGATGGGGTTGGAATTATGGTTATGATTGACATTTACATCATTGTTAGTTTTTGAGGTAGGGTTTGGTTTGGGTTAGGGTTTGGATTTGGATTATGGTTAGAGTTAGGGTATAGGATTAGTTTTGAGATTATGGTTATAATGTTAGGTCCCGGAGACAACTGAGAGGGGGGTGAATCAGTTGTCTAATAAATTCAAACCAAAAACAACTTAACTAAATGTAATGCTTAATACCGGTAAATGAAACTTTATGCCGATAGATAGTTTATCAGTTAATTGTAGTACCGGTAAAGATTAATGCATGAAACAAAGATAATAACATCCATAACACATAACACCAATGTTTGTACATGGAAACCCTGTAAGGCGAAAAACCATGGTGGGAAACCTTACCCACAATCAGATGATACTACTGCAAATAGTATGTGTATACAAATGGGGTCTGCACATGCCGAAAGGCCAAGCGCCTAGAGCTCACTGCTCAATCACAAATAGGAGTCACACTGACTACAATTGGATGGTTAAATCCAATAATGATGTACTGCTCAAAATAGCATCTTCATATGTTGGATTCAGTACCGGTGTAGTTCTTATATGTCTTCAAAAAAACCTTTCTTCACCTTCAAATGATGTTTGTGTGTATAGCTCTACTTATTTTTGCATATACCTTCTTACAATTCCTTTTTCCAATCACTTACCAATCTTACAAATAAGATCTTACATATATACCATAACCTAAGACCAATTTTACTAGGTCGACTCTAAAAGATATTACAATAAAATCAATTACAAGTAAATCAATAACCGATGCAATATCTTATTCAACATGTCATCTTAATGCATTTACAACATTGATAAATCATCTCCAAAGCGTGTCGTGTTGATCTGGAATAGATAAGCCTATCGGTGCTTATTCTGGACCTATTTGTCAGTAACAACAAATATGCAGATATGAATATACCAATGAACAAATCTCCAAGACAAAGTGTGCAAATGATGTCTTCAACATAACCAAGTGTCGATGAACATTATATTCTGCCGGTGAACCAGATACCGGTGACTGTGCATAAGTCACTTGCTTGCTGGTGAACATTGCCAATTCTCCAAATTACCAGAGTTGATAAGTGTTAATAGGTGTTGACATCAATGACAAAACCATATCAACATAGCTAAAATACCAACAATCTCCCCCTTTGGCATTGATGGCAACACAAGATGGAAAAACCATCAAAGTGCTAAAACAGAAATGCCAAATACCAAAGACCAATAATCTCCCAAAAGAGATCATAACCAGAAATCAAAATTCAGATGCAGAGAGTAATCAATCTCTCCCTAAAGAAACAATCACTCCCCAAGTCTTTCCTTATGTTTTTGCATATCAATCTCTCCCCCTTTGACATCGAATGCCAAAGTTACTACAAAACCAAGTTCAAATACAAAATACCAACCAATTCAGTATACCAACTACTCCCCCTGAGAAGTAGTTCTCATCATCAAAGCTGGAATAGAAGATTTTTTTGTTAATTCTATCGGTTGATGACAAACATCAACTATCTAAGTCTCTACCAGTGGGGGTATGACCCCAGGCTGATCTCTGAGATATTCTCAAGTCTCCTTAGGCAAAGGCTTCGTGAAAATATCTGCAATCTACTCTTTAGTATTCACATAAACTAGTTTTACTTCTTTTGCTTCAACATTCTCTTTCAGAAAATTCAATTTGATAGAAACATGTTTAGTTTTGGAATGTAGTACTGGATTCTTAGATATATCAATTGTTGCAGTGTTATCACAATAGATAGTTGTAGGTTCCTTGCATTTGATCTTTATGTCCTTCAACATTTCCTTAAGCCATAATACCTGTGTACAGTAAGTTGCTGCTACAACATATTCTGATTCTGCTATTGATAAAGATGTGCAACTTTGTTTCTTACTCAACCAAGAAATTAATTTTCTTCCAAGAAAAAATGCTCCGCCGGTAGTGCTTTTTCTGTCATCTACATTTCCTGCCCAATTTTCATCTATGTATGCACATAATTCAAAGGTTTCATCTCTAGGATACTATAAACCAAGATTTGTAGTGCATTGTAAGTACCAGAAAATCCTTTTTACTGTTGATTCATGATTTTCTTTAGGATTACTCTAAAATCTTGGAATAATACATACTGCATTCATAATATCAGGTCTTTTTTGTGTCAAATACAGTAGGCCTCCTATCATAGACTTGTATCTAGTTTGATTAACAAGTGTAGATTCATCCCTTAGTGATAATTTATCATTTGTAATCATAGGTGTGCTTACTGGTTTAGAGTTTTCCATTCCAAATTTCTTTAGTAACTCCTTCAAGTATTTAGATTGACTCAAGAATATACCTTTATTAGTCTGTGAAATCTGGAATCCTAAAAAGAATTTTATCTCTCCAATCATAGACATTTCAAATTCTTATTGCATTTTAATAGAAAAGTCTTTACATGATCCATCTTCTCCTCCAAAGATTGTATCATCAACAAAAACTTCTATAACCAAGATGTCATCATTAGTAACTTTATAGTATAAGTTGTTGTCAGCATTACCTTTAGAAAATTCAATCTTCAAAAGATATTTATCCAATCTAGCATACCAAGCTCTTGGAGCTTGCTTCAACCCATACAAAGTTTTCCTTAACCTGCAAACCATATCTTTGTTATTTGTCAAAGAAAATCCATCAGGTTGCTCAATGTAAACTTCTTCTTCAAGATCTCCATTCAAAAATGCACATTTAATATCCATTTGATATACTTTGTAGTTCTTGTGTGTTGCAAAAGCCAAGAATAATATGACTGCCTCAATTCTAGCTACCGGTGCAAAGGTTTCATTATAATCAATTCCTTCTTTCTGAGAATATCCCTTACACACTAGTCTTGCTTTATTTCTGATTACCTTACCATCTTCATTAAGTTTGTTTCTAAATACCCAATTTGTTCGAATCACATTTTTGTCTTTAGGCCGGGGAACTAATGTCCATGTGTTGTTATTCTCAATTTGTTCTAGTTCCTCTTCAATAGCTTTAATCCAGTGCTTATCTTCACATGCCTCATTAATTGATGATGGTTCAATTTGAGAAATAAGACATACCTCTTCATTTTCCTATCTTCCTCTTGTCATAACTCCTTGATACTTGTTCCCAATTATCTAATTTTCAGAGTGATTCAGTCTTACATACCGGGGTGTCTTCGTTTGTTGTTGTTCCTCAGTTACAGTGGAATTTTTAGATGATACCGGTGTAACTGGATCTTCATTCTCTATTGGTGGGTTCAATCTAGGTTCATTTGTTAGTATCTTTGTTTCCGGTTCAAAGTCTATATACCTTGAAGTTCCTCTAAACTGTTCATCAATATTCACATTTGTACTCTCAACAATTTTCTGCAGTCTCTTGTTAAAACATCTATATGCCTTGCTCTTAGATGAATAACCAAGAAATATTCCATCATCACTTCGAGGATCAAATTTTCCAAAATACTCATCTCTTCTAATATAGCATTTACTTCCAAATATTCCGAAATATTTAAGAGTAGGAGTAATACCAAACCATAGTTCATGAGGGGTCTTACCGGTTTCAAAAGCTGAAAGTTTTCCAATCAATGTGTCCCTAGTTACTGATGTATTAGGCAGTGTTTTTAACTCATTTATAGTAGTAACTTTCATTTTGTATGCCAGTGGAAATCCTCTAAAAACTTTTGAAACAATTTCATCTTCACTTAAGGTTCCTCCATAATATTTAATACCCAAAATAATTTCATTAACTCTTTCCATAAAAGCAGAAATCCTTTCATCTTCTTCCATTTTCAGATTTTCATACCTGACCTGGAAGCTTTCAAGTTTTGCAATTTTGACTGTGGAATCTCCTTCATTCAATGTTTCCAAATGATCCCAAATAGCTTTAGCAGTAGACCTATCTGATAATCTCATGATTTTTTGATCTGATAATGCACACAAAAGTGCTTCCCTTGCTTTGCAATCATTTTCTTCATCTTTTCCTAAGGTGGGTGGATTAGGCTGACCGGGAGTAGGAGCAGTATAGCCATTCTTTGTAACTTCCCAGATGTCCTTTCCAATGCAATTCAGATGTGTCTCCATCCTGATCTTCCATATGCCATAGTTGGTTCCATCAAGTTTAGGACTATCCTTCCTAAAATAGTTAGTAGACATTGGATCTCCTCAAGCTGTTAAACTTCTACAAAAAGAGGACTCAACTCTGCTACCAATTGTTAGGTCCCGGAGACAACTGAGAGGGGGGTGAATCAGTTGTCTAATAAATTCGAACCAAAACCAACTTAACTAAACTTAATGCTTAATACCAGTAAACCAAACTTTATGTCGATAGACAGCTTATCAATTAATTGCAGTACCAGGAAAGATTAATGCATGAAACAAAAAGACAATAACATCCACAACACATAACACCAATGTTTGTATGTGGAAACCCTATAAGGGGAAAAACCATGGTGGGAAACCTTACCCACAATCAGATGATACTATTGCAAATAGTATGTGTATACAAATGTGTTAGGGTTTCAAGCAGATCCGAAGCAAATATGAACTAACAATTATATGCAGATTTAAATACAAAAGATAAAGAAATAAAACAGGACACAGATAACACAGAGATTTAACGTGGTTCACCCAGAATGGGTTACGTCCACCATACACAGCCGTCCAATCTTTCTTATTATCCAGCAAAAATAGTATATCAACCTTACAATGCCTTAAGCATCCCAGCCACTTATAACATGCATTTTTAGGGCAACAAACAAAGTCGGCCTTTTTAGGGTTTTATTACAATGTCGGTTTTCATCAACAAAAACGGCAAAAAAAAATTTCTCGGGGGCTGCCGCCCCCGAACCCCAGCGAGGATACGTGCTGAGTGTACAGTACTTTGCTGATCAGTCGCCACATTTCAACAATCTCCCACTTGGAGACTGATCAGGCTCCACACCGAACAATCTCCCACTTGGAGACTGATACTACACGACACCACTGTACATGCAACATCCGCTGGATAAAACACTAGGACTTAACTGGTATAAATTCCACAATTATTAATCAAGAAGACCAACAGAAACTGATGAAGAAATCAACTTCTCCTGTGGAACTGCCTTTGTGAACATATCGGCAGGATTCTCACTTGTGTGAATCTTCTCAAGCCATAACTGACCCTCCTCCAAAATAGTCCGGATGAAGTGGTACCTGAGCTGAATGTGCTTTGTCCTTGAATGAAAAGCAGAGTTCTTCGCAAGATGAATGGCACTCTGACTATCAGTATACAATGGGCTATCCTCTTGTGTCTGACCCAATTCCTTCAGAAAACATTGCAACCAAATCATCTCTTTGCTAGCTTCTGTAGTAGCAACATACTCAGCTTCAGTGGTTGAAAGTGCAACAACCTTTTGCAGCCTAGAAATCCAACTGACTGCAGTTCCCCCTATAGTAAAAACATACCCTGTAGTACTCCTCCGTGAATCAATATCACCTGCCAGATCAGAGTCAACAAATCCACTTAGAGTAGCATTAGATCCTTTGAAACATAATGCCTTCGTAGTAGTTCCTTTCAAATACCGAAGAATCCATTTCACAGCATTCCAATGTTCCATACCCGGATTACTCATAAACCTGCTCACAACTCCCACTGCATGTGCAATATCTGGCCTTGTGCATACCATTGCATACATCAGACTGCCAACAGCTGATGAATACGGGATGTTAGACATTTTATTAACCTCTTCCTGTGCCTTTGGACACATCTCCTTAGTCAATTTGAAATGACTAGCCAAAGGTGTACTAACTGCTTTTGCATCCTGCATGTTAAATCTTTTCAACACCTTCTTTATATACTCACTTTGGGACAAATTCAAGGTTCTATTTTTCCTATCCCGTGTAATCCTCATACCGAGAATTTTCTTAGCTGCACCCAAATCCTTCATAGCAAATGACCTGGCTAATTTTTGTTTAAGATCATTTATATGTTGCATGTTAGACCCAGCAACAAGCATGTCATCAACATAAAGCAACAGGATAATATAACTGCCATTATCAAATCTCTTAAAATATACACAATGATCAGAATGACATCTATGATAACCGTGTTCAGCCATGAAACTATCAAATTTTAAATACCATTGTCGGGGTGCTTGCTTTAGGCCATACAGACTTTTCTTCAACCTGCACACCAAGTTCTCCTTACCTTTGACCTCATATCCCTGTGGTTGCAACATGTAAATTTCCTCCTCCAAATCTCCATGGAGAAAAGCTGTTTTGACATCTAATTGTTCAAGATGTAAATCATCTGCAGCCACAAGACTAAGTACAGTTCTAATTGAAGTCATTTTTACAACTGGAGAAAATATTTCATCATAATCTATACCCTTTTTCTGTGCAAAACCTTTTACCACAAGTCTGGCCTTATATCTTTTCTGACCTCCTTCCTCCTCCTTCAACCAATAAACCCATTTGTTAGGCAAGGCTCTTTTTTCTGCAGGTAAAGGGACTAAGTCCCAAGTCTTATTTTTCATCAAGGAGTCCATCTCCTCTTTCATGCCTAGTTGCCACTGTTGTTTGGCATCCACCTGCATTGCTTCTTCATATTCTTCTGGTTCACCAGAATCTGTTAATAAAATAGAATACAAAGAAGGAGAAAATCTTTCAGGGGGTCTACTTGTCCTCGTAGAACGTCTAACACTTGCAGGAGTTTGTGGGACAATCTGTTGTTGATGAGCATCAGGTACCTGTGGCATTTCATTTTCAGGAATCTCATCCAACACCACATATTCTTGTTTGTCATGTTCATGCTTCTCTTCCTGCATCTGTTCTTTATACATAACCTTCTCATTGAATATAACATCTCTACTTCTAATTATTTTCTTATTTTCAAAATCCCATAACCGATAGCCATATTCATCTATCCCATATCCAATGAAGGTACATTTCTGAGATTTAGCATCAAGCTTGGTTCTGTTTTCTTTATCAACATGGACAAAAGCTTCGCAACCAAAAGTTTTTAGAAAAGAATAATTTACCTTTTTATCAGTCCATGCCTCCTCTGGAATACCACCATCCAAAGGGGTTGAAGGTCCTCTATTTATCAAATAGACAGCAGTATGTACAGCATCTGCCCAAAAATGTAAGGGCAATCCAGCATGCAATCTCATGCTCCTCGCACGTTCCATGATGGTCCTATTCATTCTCTCTGACACACCATTTTCCTGTGGAGTTCCTGGAACTGTCTTCTGCTTTCGAATCCCATTTAAGGAACAGTAATATTCAAATGCTTTGCTGCAATACTCACCTCCATTATCCGATCTGAGACACTTCAACTTTTTTCCTGTCTCATTCTCAACCAGAGCTTTCCATTTCTTAAAAGTTTCAAAAACATCTGATTTTTGTTTTAGGAAATATACCCATGTTTTTCTAGTTGAGTCATCAATAAAAATAACATAATAACAAGAGCCACCAAGAGATGATACCTGAGCCGGTCCCCATACATCTGAATGTACAAGCTCTAACTTCTCACTCTTCTTCTCTTTCCCAACCTTGAGAAATCTGACTCTTTTCTGTTTACCATAAACACAGTTTTCACAGAACTCTAAATCAATCTTCTTTAGTCCTGGCAATAGATTTTTGGAGTGAAGGATTTTCATCCCTTTCTCACTCATGTGCCCAAGCCTATGGTGCCACATTATCGAATCTATTCTTGCAACATTTATTGTTGTTGTCCCTGCAGTAACTTTATCTGTAGCAACTAAGGTAGAGTAATTGTTACCAGTACACAGATATAATGTGCCTACCTTCGCACCTTTAGCTACTACTAACGATCCTTTAGTGACCTTCCACATACTGTCTGAGAAGGTAACTATGCAACCTTCACTACCTAGTTGCCCTGCAGAAATTAAATTTCTTCTTAAATTAGGAACATGTCTTACCTCCTGCAGAAACCAGTCATTACCATTCTGCAACTTGATCTTTATCTTTCCTTTTCCAACAATTTGACAGGGCTCATCATCACCCAAATATACCTGTCCAAAATCACCTTGAACATAATCTAGAAAATATTTTCTATGGGGTGTAGCATGAAATGAAGCCCCAGAATCTATTACCCAGGAATCATTAACATTATCCAAACATAAGATTAAAGCATCTTGTAGAGTATTACTTGCAATATTAGCTTCCTTACTATCATTTTCATTTTTGTCTCCTTCTTTGTTTTTCCGAGACCAACAGTCTTTCTTTAGATGACCAGGCTTTCCGCAGTACTAGCAATCTTTCTTTCCTCTAGATTGAGAGCGTCCTTTCTTTGACTTCCCTCGTGACTTCTCATTTCCAGGGCCTTTTCCTCTTTCCTTTGATCTTCCTCTGTTCTCCACATTCAAAACACTACCCGATGATGTTGGAGTCTCACCTGTGCTTTTCCTTCGCATTTCCTCGCTTAGGATAACACCAACAATATCATCAAATACCAAAGTATTTTTACCAGAGACAGAGTTACTTACAGCCATAACCAAGCTATTCCAACTTTCTGGCAAAGAACATAAAATCAAGAGAGCCCTAACCTCTTCTGCAAAGGTAATTTTTACCGAAGACAATTGACTGGCAATTGTATTAAATTCATTTAAGTGCTCCGCTACAGATCCTCCCTCACTCATTTTCAAATTAAACAAACACTTCATAAGAAATACCTTATTCGAAGCTGAGGGTTTCTCATACAGCTTAGCCAATGTTTCCATCAAATCTACAGTCATTTTTGCTTCTGTTATATTGAATGCTACAGACGCTGCAAGGCACAATCGAATGGATCCCAGTGCCTTTCTATCTAAAATGTCCCACTCTTCATCTGATATTGTGGTCGGTTTCTTTGCCTTTCCTTCCAATGGCCGCCACAAATCCTTTTGATACAGGTAATCCTCCATCTGCATTTTCCATAACTGATAATTCTGGCCGTTAAACTTTTCGACCTTGAATTTGGAATCCTCCATTGCTCCCACTCAAATCTGAAAGTCCTGCCAATTTACAGAAAACCTTGCTCTGATACCAATTGTTAGGGTTTCAAGCAGATCCGAAGCAAATATGAACCAACAATTATATGCAGATTTAAATACAAAAGATAAAGAAATAAAACAGGACACAGATAACACAGAGATTTAACGTGGTTCACCCAGAATGGGTTACGTCCACCATACACAGCCGTCCAATCTTTCTTATTATCCAGCAAAAATAGTATATCAACCTTACAATGCCTTAAGCATCCCAGCCACTTATAACATGCATTTTTAGGGCAACAAACAAAGTCGGCCTTTTTAGGGTTTTATTACAATGTCGGTTTTCATCAACAAAAACGGCGAGGATACGTGCTGAGTGTACAGTACTTTGCTGATCAGTCGCCACATTTCAACAAAATGGGGTCTGCACATGCAGAAAGGCCAAGTGCCTAGAGCTCACTGCTCAATCACAAATAGGAGTCACACTAACTACAATTGGATGGTTAAATCCAATAATGATGTACTGCTCAAAATAGAATCTTCATATGTTGGATTCAGTACTGGTGTAGTTCTGATATGTCTTCAAAAAAACCTCGCTTCACCTTCAAATGGTGTCTGCATGTATAGCTCTACTTATTTTTGCATATACCTTCTTACAATTCCTTTTTCCAATCACCTACCGATCTTACAAATAAGATCTTACATATACACCATAACCTAAGACCAATTTTAGTCGGTTGACTCTAAAAGATATTACAATAAAATCAATTACAAGTAAATCAATAACCGATGCAATATCTGATTCAACATGTCATCTTAATGCATTTACAACATTGATAAATCATCTCCAAAGCGTGTCGTGTTGATCTGGAATAGATAAGCCTATCGGTGCTTATTCTGGACCTATTTGTCGGTAACAACAAATATGCAAATACGAATATACCAATGAACAAATCTCCAAGACAAAGTGTGCAAATGATGTCTTCAACATAACCAAGTGTTTTCCATGTTATTCCAAGTGCCGATGAACATTATATTCTGTCGGTGAACCAGATACCGGTGACTGTGCATAAGTCACTTGCTTGCTGGTGAACATTGCCAATTCTCCAAATTACCAGAGTTGATAAGTGTTAATAGGTGTTGACATCAATGACAAAACCATATCAACATAGCCAAAATACCAACATATAAGGGTTAGGAATTAGGTTTATCATATTGTTAGGGTGAAAAAATTAACACAATGAAGCAAATTAAAAAATTGAGCAACCACTTAGAAGCAAAACACAACACAACCTATGCGCCCCTAGATACATAGTCAAGTTATTATCGAGATCAACACATCTCCAAGCCATAAATGGGAAGGGCATACAAATGCAAAACAACAAAATGGGTATTTTTTCTTCCTTCCTTAAATTATGGAGTTGCCTTTCTAGGTAGTTTCATTGGCCTAACCAAAAAACAAATTCTCTATATTTTCATCATAAATACTAATAATAGAATGGATTTTCATCTACATTTCTAATGTGTTCCCACTTTTGATGATATTATAGATAAGGGGGTCACCATCTAAAAATATCCTAATTTTTCAAAATGTCCAACAACTAACACATGTTGTTATACGACAAGGATATTCAATAATCCAAAATCATCCAAAACATATGTACAGTTCCTTCGAGGAGCTTATCAAAGTATTATTTCAAAAATAAGTTCAAGCTAACCTTAATAAACTCCCACATACCATAGTTTTCAATGAAAATGCACCCAATGTAGTACCCCTCCTCGATCAGACTCTTTTTGTATTTATGTTTGACTTCACTTGACTGTTCAGTGGAACATTATTGTTGTAGATAATGTAGGGTCCAACAAATAGTGTTTTATCTCATGGGTCATCGTTTGATCATTCCTCGTTTTGCGTGTTTCCATTTATTTCAATGGTTATTTAATTCAGTGAGTGGTGCTATTTTTATGTTGTCGTAATTAGTTAATTATTATTCTCTTGAGATTATTGATTTAATTAAATAAAAGATTTGCTAGAATTAAATGGTTAAAATGGCTTATTCTATTGTGTTGTAGTTGTATTAATATATTGTGAAAAGAAATAAGTGATTGCCTTGCCATTTAAATGTTAAATACTTGTGTTGAAAGAAAGTTTTATGGAAATAGAAATGAAATAAAATAAAAATAAAAGCTTTTCCATTTGACTTTTGTATTTTATTTCATTGGAAAAGAATTGTTTATGGAAAAAGGTAAATGTGGTCATTTTTACTTTTTAAATAGTTTAATCTAATTGGTGGAGAAAACTTTTAACCTAGAGAGTTTAGGTTGAAATATATTTTTTTCCATATATTCCTGGGAGTCACGGGAAGAAGGGAGGCAGGATTTTGAAGGAGAAATTTGGAAAACCATTTTGGAAGAGGAGTTGGAGTTGGTTTTGGTTTGCAAAATTGGGATTCTTCCATCCATTTGTTTCCTGGTTTGCTTGAAGGCTGGATAATCTCTTCTTGTTTTTCAATTTAATTTTGAATGTTTTAGTTGCTTCCTGTGTGTTGGAAAATGTATCTCTTTGTAAATTCTTGTTGAATGATTGGAATGAAAGAAAGAGTGTCCGTTATTGATGATTTTGTTGAATTCATATCAAATGGGTGCATGCTGAAAAGAAATGATTCATCTTTCCATTTGATGTTTGTTTTTGTTCTTGCAAAATCAAGTTCTTAAATTATCTCTTCTATTTGGTATAGAAAGGAATAGAATTAGTTTGTTGTGTGTTTTCTAGTTTCTATTTGACCAAGATTTGGGGCTTATGTTGGCAAAAAATGGTTATTTGCCTCTTGCAAGATGCAAGGAATTCTTCATGTTTAATGGAAGTGAAGAAATTTGTCTAATCCTTCTCCTATCTCTTAAATTCTTCTTATGTTGCCCAAAATATTTATATAATTAGGGCTCTTGTGTGTTATCAATTTACAATTTACGTTATTAAGGATTATCCTTTCTTAATTTGGATTCTGGCATTGTGTATGTGCCCCGTGAAATGAACAGGGGATGAATTGATTTTATATTATATTGTTGTTAAAATACATATATTATTAAATTAATCAAACCTAGCCAACTTGGAGGACTAATCCCACCACATGGGATGGTAGTGTCCTGCTATCGATCAGTAGGGTTGCTACCAGTCGGTAGTGGCTACTACCAGTGGTAGCACCACTACCGGTGGTAGTGCCTGCTACCGGCGATAGTAGCACTACTGGCGGGTAGTGACTGTTGCTATCGACGGTAGCACTACCGCAGATAGGGCTTGGTCCCACCGCATGCCTTTTTCCCCTTCACGGTGTCATGTAATGCGCCGTTAATTTATTTTATTAAATGCTATGAAATTTAAAGTTAGTTATAATATCAAGTTTTAATTCTAGTTTGTATTTAATTTTTATATGTTGGTTTTCATATTAATTTAATAGATTTAATTATTGAAAATCAAGGCTTCGGAATTATTAATTCAAATTGATAAATTGGATTTAATTTTGGAAATAGATTATATGTTTAATATAATTCATATTTTTATTTGGTTGAATATTTAATATGGATTCTATTCTATGTTGGAATATTGAATTGGAAAATATATAGAAATGAATGACGTTTTTGAATGATGCATTAAATGAAGGGTGTTTTTATTTAATTTTCAAATCAATAAATTTTGCAAGTGTTTGTGATGCCGATTTTATCAAGATTGTCTGAGTGTGGACTTAGTGAAATTAGCTTTCCTTGCAAAGAGTATTATTGGTGGTTATTTCTCATCTTTGGTTCAGTTGTCCCGTTGTGGCGTATTTGTATCTTTTGAGCAAGTGATGTATGATGGCCTTGTTGTCTTAACCATGTAGTGTCTTTTCCTTATGGTTAACCAAGAGTTAGTATGTCTTTGTTTTGGCCACTTGTTTTTGGATAGTGGTGTTATGGTTATCTGCTTTACTATAGGGTCCTTGTGGAGTGGCCATGTTTGTTTAGTGTCCTTTGAGAGAGTGGATTTAGAGTGGGGTCACGCGCGAAGTGGGTGCCAAGATAACCCCTCGAAAGTCAGTTAATAAGTGATAACCTAATAATTTGATTAGGAGGTGGGTAGTTCATAACATTATATAAGATAGTGTACCCCGTGCATGGTTGAGTGCTCGTATAGGCTCAAGATGTAGTGGGAAGGCCTGGAATGGAAAACCGACCACCTTTTCTTCATGAAGGGTTGGTAGGATCTGCATGAGACTTAGATGGAGCTGGAGGTTCGGGAAAGGTTATGCGGATAACCCAGGATAGGGGTCAGGACCTATGGAGGCCTACCATGGTAACCATCATAAGCTATGTGATGACACTCTCTCTTTAGGGTCACTTGTGTATTGTGATATCGAGTCACTTGTGTATTGTGATGTCGAGTCACTTGTGTATTGCGATGTCGAGTCACTTGTGTATTGTGATGTCAAGTCACTCGTGTATTGTGATGTTGAGTCACCTGGAATATTGTGGAGTCATATTGTGTTGTCATGGAGTCGTATTGTTCTGTCGACCATGTCATTCTTTTACTTTCTTGAGGGTCCTCTACTATCTCCTAGCATGGTGGGGTGATTCCTGTTTGGGATCACATGGTTGGGTGGTAGTGCCACTTCCCATCGGATATTCATGTTCATACCTTCATGTGAGGATTGGCTTCACAGGTGTTCCTATGGTTTGTGACTCATGCTCTATCTCGTGTTAGAGATTATTATTCTTTGGCAACCTATGTGGTCATTTGTATCAATGAATTTATGTAACCTTGTAATCTGATGTAAGTTGTAAACTTTTTATGTTTTATTGAGAGCCATGTATTGAAAGATCAATGTAATCCTAGTTTTGGATGTTATTTATCAGCTTTCTATATGATTGGTGTAAATTCTTATTGAAGAGAAAATTATATTGTAGCCTTTCAATATTTTATGGACTAATATGTTATTGCTTATGGCTTATTATGTTCTTGAGTTATTGATGGTTAATTGGATTAATCGCAATTGTGAAATTTAACTTTTAGTTTAATTCTTCATTGGTAACCCTATAGGAATTATGGTGTAAGTCTTCAGGTTGTGTTATTATTGTGCATAGTAGTAATTAATGCACTTAATGTGATTTATACTTTCTTTTTTTTTAAATCATTTCACCCTTAGTTGTGGTTTTTCCTTTGGGGTTCATGGCGGGGCATTACACCCAAACTTGCATGATACAAAGAAATTTAGTACTTTTAGCACTATCATGTAAAAGTTAATTCTATGTCCAAATGCATGAAACATAATAATTCTAGACATATCTAATAAAACACAATGAGAGTTTGGGGGATGGCCATGTATCTCATCTCCTAATGAATAATTCATGGATAACTATTATGATCTATTTCTCAAGAATGATAGAAATAGACCTCTATGTCAAATAAAGGATCATCTCATAATATTTGTGCAACCAAGGTCAACACTAGTAAGTTGTCTATCTTATATGAATCAATAGTGGGTCACATTGAGGAAACCTTCCATAAAGTAATGCCATTACTATTAAAAATCCTAATTGTGTTGCCAACACTAGGCACAATTAGGTTATTGTCGAGAGGGATTCTTCTTCCCAAAAAGTCGCCCAACATGACATCCTAGAGAATCTTAGGAAGACTCTAGCATAGTTATCTATCTTGGAGCTTCTTTTATATTTATCTATCCATAGGGACATATTGGATCACGCCTTCATAGAATCATAAGTCCCTAGTGATATTAATCTAGATCAATTTCAAGCCATAGTGTGTCAGCTATCCTCATCTTATCAACCTATGTTTAGTTTAGAAAATATGTCATTTTGTGATCCACCAAATGTACTTAATCAATACAATTCTAATTTTAACCTAAACCCTAACGTAACCATGTCTATCATTAAAAAAGGGATCATGAAATTTTTTGTAACCCTAAAATTTCATAATGATGCTTAGTACCCCTGGCATGATAGTCATCACCAAGATTTTATATTTAAAAGGGTGAAAGGTTGAAGCTACAGAAGTTTTCTTTCATCTAGCATAGATCACCACATCTCATCTCCGTTATGCCCCAGGTCCTATGTAAAGCATGTCTGATAAGACCCAAGGAAGATCAATAAAATAACCTTCATTGGGAAATACTTTATGTATACATTGGGATAGCTTACCCGATCTAACAATTCAATGATAAACATCAATATCGGGATAGCATTACTAAACATGAGGTCTTAACATCTATCAGAATAACCAATAAAAGCATAATGACAATTCTTTGTGATTCTGATAGAACAAGCTATTCCGATAATGTTACATTGGTATAGTTACCAAACACAACACTTGAAATGTCTATCAGAATGACTACCGAAGGTGGAGAAGCATAATTTTGTAATGTCAATAGAGTAAACTATTCCCATGTGTGTATTTTGGAATATGTTATGTCGATACAAGTTTTATCGGAATCATATACAAGATCGGGATAGGACTAGAAGGCTATCCAGATGATGCAAGTTATCCCGATAAAAGAAAATAAGAGGAAATTTATCAATAAGCATTGAGCAAGATCATCAGAATAACTAATGAAGTTGGGATAACACATTAGCATTGATCTGATAGTTGAAGTTATACCGATGGCAAACAAATAAAATGATATCATAATAGTTATTTTGATCATGAATTCCTAACTGAGAAACTTACATTGAGGAAACCTAAGGTGATGAAAAAAAATGAAGACGGAGTCCCTATCAGTATAACTAATAAGATTAGGATAATGAATGACCGATGATCCAATAGTATAACTTATTCCAAAAGCAAGTGTGTAATATGGCATCAGTACAGCTATTCTGATAGAAAACTTAACTAGAATATCTATATCGGGATGACTTATAGTGATAAGAAGAATCTAAGGTGAAAATTTTCATTGGGATAACTTGTGAAGTCGGGTATACAATTTTTAGACATGTCGATGGTTAAAGTAATACCGATAGGCATCACTCAAGGTGTGATCGGCAAAGTTAACCCGAAACTCAAGATCAAGCTAGTAATGACTTGTTGGCATAGCTCCTACCCAAATGATGTGAAATAAAAGCAATTATAGGTGTTGCCATATTTATCTGCAGCGACAAATTTGTCAGAATGGCGCCAAACTTAGAGGCATCGATAGAAAAGAGTTAAGTCAATGTCACACATACACAACACAATTCAAAGTTTGAAAAGACTACTACATTGATTAGTAGGTTGAATTTTTTTTGTTGCACGAATGACATTCTCTAAGAATACATTCAGGAAATTTTTCGCACCAGAGTTGCATACATTTAGGGACAAAATTGGAGTGGGTTGAGAAGAACAATAATAGCGAACAAAAAGTAACTATCTCGATAAATTCCTCTATGATTTCCTCAAGAAATTAATTGAATTTCTTGTAAAATGGAAAGTTCTAGTAGTGTCAAGAAGAGGCAGAGAGGGTAAATAAGTAAGGGCAAAGGGAAGAAGCATAAAATTGATGAGGCAAACATAGAAACTCACATAGAGGAGAGAAAACTGAGCTAGGTTTTGTTAGACCAATTGCTAGGTTCGACCCCTAAACCTAAGAGGTATGTGAAATGGAAACTAGAAGACAATTATAACAATGTGGGAGATTTGTATACAACTATTAGGGGAGATTTGTAGACGTGAAAGTCTTGAGCCGATTTGAAACCCATGGAGATTAAGCTTGGGAAAACTAGTTGTTCCCAATGTTTACATTAATGTGGATATACTGAAATTATTGGAACAAAACTATGACCCCAAGAAGAGGGCAATTTCCAGTGCAGATGGGAAGCCCTATTTTTATGTGTCAAGAGATGCAATTTCTAAATTTTTTCATTATCCTGGGATTTACGATCATCCCATTATTATTGAGGATTTGTTGAAGGAATATCAAAGGTTAGACACCACCTATATAGGATGGAGGTTGCCTCTTCATATGATCAGTCCTGATGCACCATTGGAGGCAGAGGAAGGAATTGTCTTTCATGTGAATTTGTTCAAATATTACTTCAAGTATACCTATTACTCAGTTGGCCAAGTCATGGAGTTGAACACCCTAGATTTCATGATGATTGAATCCATGGTCATTGTAGCAGATTTTTAGATCCTAAATGCCATAGAATTTGACTATGCTACATTTGTAGCAAGATATCTTGATATAGGGCTCATTTCCATCAAGAAGGATTCTTCCAAAATCTACTTCCCCCATTATTCTCTGCTAAAGTATATGGTGTTATTCTATGGTCAAGAGCTTGGTCTGTGGCCTGAGGAGATGAGAATAAAGAAATTTGATGATGATAATCAGCCTTTGTCAGTCCAATTATGGACTTCGATATGGGATTGCAGGTTTGTCAGATCTAGTTATGTTCATTTTTAAGAGTTCTTTGTAAAATGTGTATATAGGTTCTATGATCACTTGTGCAATTTTGCACTTTCCGAAGAAGTTAAGAAATTTTTGAGGCCTACAAACTTTGGAGGACCTGAGATAGTTTAGCATAATTGGGGTGACTAGTACTATTTTTTTGATGTAACAATGATTAGAGTTTATGGCTTTGAGGAATCTCCACTTCTACTGCCCAAGATAGTTCCTGACAGAGTTGCCTATTTGGAAATTATTAGGTAGATGGGAGATTCAAATCACATGCATTTTAGTTCACATGACAAGAAATCCTTTATGCCTAGAACTTTATGTGTTGGAGAATTCACTGTTACTAGGAAAGAAGGTCAAGAGCTCGCATGGGATAAACTAGCCCATTTCAGCATAAAGTTGGGAGCACCAAGGAGAAGCTTTGACCCTAAAAGATATATTCATTCAGCAAAAAAGAAATAAAAACTTGATGAATATGTGCGCATCCCATATATAAGGGATGAATTGATAAGAAACATGGATAAGGAGGAGGTCAGATTGGCCATTGATAACCATAATAGAGAAATGGAGCTAAGGGCGAGAGAGATGCAGACAATTGATGTGTCTTCTTCTAGCAATGAGGGCTCATCAGAAGGAGATGAGATTTCATTTGAGAAGCTCTCCAAGATGTTGATTGAAGAGAAAGTGTCCCCAGTTAGGGATCCAGATGAATAAGTTCCCATAGAAGAGGATCCAAGGCAATTGGCTTGTAAGGATTTCATGTCTGATGACAGTTTTGTAAAGTCTTTTGAATTTAAGCCTTTTTTATATAAAATAAAAGGTAAATCAGTTAGGGAGAGTGCTAGAGAGGTGAATGCATCTAATGAAAACCAATTATTGATTTCTTTGAGAAGTGAAGTAGAATAGGAAATGAATCAAATGACTCTTGAGAGAGGGAGGAAATTACTTGAAGATGTGGGCGTCTTAATCTTTTCTAGATGGGATCTAAGTTCAGATCTAATATTTGATAGTTTTCTCCATGGTATTGATGCAAAATATAAGTTGTCTCGAGAAGGTGTGACCCAAGTGTACATGGGGTCTATGTACAACCTAGATGAGCACTCTGATAGGACCTAAAATTATGTCTTGCAAAATTTTGGTCATTGAGTAAATTTTGGTTTTTTAGGATTTATTTTACCTTCTCCCAAGGTTTCAAGGTTTAGGGTTTTAGGGGTTGGTGATTTCTAATTAAGTCTTGATATAAAAGAAAAACCTTGAGCCTGTTATGTTCCATCGTTACCTTTTCCACTTAAGCCAAGGGTTGGTTACCATTGCTGGGGCCATTTTATTTCCTAAACACTAAGTTGTCGTAGACCAGTCTATCTAATTATTCTCCTAAAGTCGCACAAAAATTTACCCTGTGGTCGGTCCCATTTTAATATTTGTGCCCGCACCCATCAAATTTTTGTAAGTCTAAACATTTTTATTTTTTGACTGGTTAATAAAGGTAGGATAGATCTGATGGTCCATGCTTCCTCATGGTCGAAGGTGCAAGGACAATAAATATCGCGGCATCACGAGATGATGCCATGTGTTCTCGACGGAGAAGGGTGAGCCGGCGGTTTGACTTTTCAAATTTTTAATATTACCGATTCCCAGCGGGTAAAACCTGAGTTACTAAAGATGAATATTTCTTCACATGCTTATATTTAATGGTGATGTTTTAATTTTGGTCTAAGAAATGCTCGGGAGTTAGTGGCCATTGATAAGTGACCGATGCAGTTGGAAAGTAAATAGAGAGAAGATCCAACGGTTTTTGTGACCCCGTGATCAAGAGATGCAAGGAGATTATGGACCACGGCATCATGAGATGATGCCACTTTAGTATTAACCAGTAACTTAGAGGGGGGGTGAATCAGTCAAAACAGTTTATACACAATTCAAACATTCAAACTGACTGGTCTACAACTATCCTTCCAAATCTACTTAAACATTGCATAAATCATGAAAGCAAAGAACATCAAATAAAAGAGATTTGCATGCACAAATAAGCATCACATAACACTAGCAATTATATGTGGAAACCCGTGGTTAGAGGGAGAAAATCACGGTGGGGATAACCCACAATCTCTTTTACTGTAGTGAAAAAGAGTGCCCTGTTAAGAGCTTACAGCCAGTTTTTTCTAAGAACATCACCCTGTTAGAAGTGACTAATATCCGATTAAGAATACCTTAGAACCTGTTAAAGTTCACCTTGCTAGAGGATTTTACAACTTCATATCTGAAGTGATGCAGTTAAGAGATTTTACATAAAGAACCAGTTAAGGTTCACCCTGTTAATGGATTTACAATGTTGCAATAGTTAGAAGGCAACAAAGATGATTGATATGTCTGATGACATTACCTCTATCTCATAGATCCACTTTGCATGCTATGATCTTCTGATCGGTGTCAACTTCATTGATTCATACCTCTATCTGCTACTCTCTATTCTGCTCCCCCTATTTACATTCACAAAAATCTTTTTCACATTGACAACAACACACATAGAATGAATGATGTGAATATATTAGCCTTATGTCCTGGCGTCATCTTTCCCTCCAAAAATTAGATTCAAAATTTTGTTATCATGCCTCAAATTACTCTCCAAAAATCATTCCAGGAATATCAGTTAAGACAGTTGTTCATGTCGATAAGCTCATTGGTTGAAAAGGGAAGATTGTTGGTTCAACTAGATGTTATCAGGGTCTATCAGTTGAGACTCATGTATTTCCGGTTGTCACCTATGTATCAGTCCAATTCTGCTTAACCGGTTACCTCCTATATACTGGTCTACTCACTACTTAGTTAGTTACCTTTTGTATACCAGTCTACTCACTTCTTAGCCGGTTACCCTCTGTATACCGGTCTAGTCACTACTGATAGGAATAAGGACTCTTGTTCTTCATCGATTACCCCTTACTCCTTTACCGATGGATTGTAGAGACTTAGAAGATGATGTTGCCAACAATGAGAACCATTTCATCGGTCATACAAAATGCATCATAATTTCAACAAAATCCCCCTTTGGTATTGGTGGAAAACACTGCAAAGTAGTCATATATGTGTCGGTTCTGACCCATGTTTCGTCTACCTCATGTACATATACAAACTCCCCCTTTTGACATCAATGGCAAAGAATATACAAAATGATTCATGAAAGTAAAGCAAAAATGTCTTTGAAATTTTCTTTAGCAACTTGCAAAGAGGATTGCCATGAAGACTTTACCTATTTCATGGTGTTGAAGTGTCCATGCAAAATTGTAACAAAATCATCAATTTCATCTACTGACTTACTATTAGGTGCACTTATCAAGCCTTCTGCTTCTTTGATATTCCTTTGCATGAAATCAATGATCAGTGCAAGGTAGCATTGTAGCTCTAGTAGACTAAGAGCTCGTTTATCCTCTTCCTCTTTTAACTCTTTGATTTCATGAGTTAACTGTTTGACCTTTCCACTAAAGGTTGTTCCAGAGCTTGTTGGATGATCAAAAGAACCTATCAAATCTTGGATTTTCCTTTGAGTCTAAGCTCTTTTATCTTCAAGATCTTTGATTAAATTGATGAAGCTTGATGACTTGACCAATAATTGGCCAACTTCTAGTAGAATGGATTTGACCTCTTCAGTGTTGGTGGGCAGAGCAACTTTGCCAACTGATATGTGTTCCATTCATTTTTCACCTCTCTTTGTTTCATACTATCTAATTACAACCTTCTCCAGATCGATTGCCCCTGAACCGATTGCTTTGACAAGAGTTCCCAGCTGATCAATGATGGGTGCATTGTCATCAACACCAATGTCAATAATGAGAAGACAAAATGGTTTTTGCAGTATTAAGAATTTTGGTCTTCTTTTTCTTTGCTCTAAGTTTTTCCTTTTCAGCTTGAAGTTTCAATTTTTCAGAAACTTTCATTAATTGTTTGGGTGCCATCTTCTTTATGTTGATTATAGAGTCTTCCTCTTCTTCCTCCTTTGTTTATTCATCCTTTTCATCATCCTTAACCTCAGAGTTGGCTGTGGTGGTGAATTTGACTTTCTTCTTTTCACTCTACTTTTCTAAATCTAACTTCCTCTTTACCGGAGGAGTGTCCACCACTGTTTTCTTGGTCTCCTATGTTTCTATCATCTCTTCTTGCTTCTTTTCTACTTCCTTTTGTTTTTCTTCCTTCTCCTTTGTTTCCTTTTTCTCTGATAAAAGGGTTTCACTGTCAGTAGGATTTATTGTTACTGAAGTTTTGTGAGGTGTATCTTCATAAGGTAAATCTTCAACTATAACTTCTTCTACACTGAGATGCTTGGTTTGAGAGGTTCCCGTTACCAGTGAAACACCAATATCAATAGTTTAAATGGTTGATTTGTGTTCAATTGGTTGCTCTACATCCTTAGTCAGATTAGGAATATCTGACACAATATTACCGATGATATCATCAACTGAGAAAACATCTAAACCTTTAGTATAGTCTTTGTCTTTACCTTTCCCTTTGTCAAGGGCAGCTGCACCTCGGTCCTATTTTGTTCCCTTTGCAATTTCTTCTTTAGATTCCTTTTGTTGGCTCAAGATTGTTTTCCATAAGGCAACACCCTCATCATGCACACCTTGGACATCTCCTATGGCCACTCTCCCTATCTTGTTCCTTATTTTAAAGCATTGAATACATGCTTCTGCCAGTATAGATGCTTGATTATAATCAAGCTCATGTTGCACTTCCATGAGTGATTTTATCTTGTGCTCTTTCTCAATAGCTAAAGTTTTTTCCATCTCCCTTCAATTTGATTTTGCAATTCTGATGGAACTATTCCATATAGTTCACTAAGAGTTCTGCAGAACTTATGCATGTTCCACATAAGTGCATCTTCAATTTTTCTTTTGTCCTCCTCATTGCAGAGGGGATATTTTCTCCCAACACCAGATAGACATCCAAACTCTTTGATCCCATGGACCAATTCATCAACAGTTGGAAGTACATTTCTACCACTTCTTCTAACTTCTTTTATTTCCACATCAGATTGGGTGTCAATGTTATCACCGTCCTTTTCATCTTTCTTTTGCTTTTTATTAGCCTTTGTGTCAATTGTCCCTTCATGATTTTTCTTCCTTCATATGTTACTCCTAATGGTCTATCTTTACTTGGTGAAGATGCAGGAGTATCTATTTCCTTATCTTGTATGTATGATGTCATCTTGCTAGTTGCAGTACCCTTGGGTTCTGCCTTTGACATTTTCTTCTTTTCCCCTGTTAGTTCTTTAAATTTGGTTGATTTGGCCCCTATTTGTTCACTAGTACCGGTGGAAGTAGTGGCACTGGATGCTTCATCTCCATACTTTTTGTCTAGTGTATCAATAATTTTCCTTACTTTCCTTTGTATGATTGGCTCCTTAAGTTTCTATTTTATTTTGGAGTTTGCCTCCTCATTCCAAATTTCTTTTCTTTTATGTCTACCACTTTAGACAGTAACATGTTTGCATAAACCTTAGTAATGTCTACTCTAACCTCATAACCCATAGCAGGTATCCAAAAGGTTCTAGGTTGAACTGCTTGAATGATGTAGCAATCGGTGTCAACCAAAAAACAAATGTTATCCTTATACTTCTGAACTAAACTGTTTGGGATTCTCTCTCTTTTGTGCATTCTAGTTTGGAATTCTTTAAAATATCCCCACATTGTTTCCCCAAAATTATCACCTAAATCCCTAATCATTTCACCTATCTGAAACATGATCGATTTATCCTCAGACCACACAACATTGCCCTTACCGAGAAAGAAATTTTGCACATAGAAAGATATACATACCAGTAATGAGCCATACTTGAATGACTGTTTCTTGTCCTTCTTAATTCGCTCCATGTTTACTAGAAATTAACTTCTGATCATCTCACAAATAGCATATGTTGCATCCTCCTTGATGATTCAAAAGGTTGTAGGTATAGCATCGCTCGGCACACTGTTCATGCGGCTTGATTGATAGACCCTATAACCTAGCACTATGGAAGTAAACCTAACTTATGCATCCTCAATATGAGTGATTGTCATTTCTCTCCTGTCACATTAGGATTGATTCAATCGGGTGACTTCAGTGGATGATATTATTCTTAGGGTTAGTGCTTCACCGATTGCGCTAAATCCTGTTACTCTCTTAATTACATCCTTTGTAATCTTGATCGGTGCTTCTGCTTCCAGACATAGAAATTGATCATGCACTTTGCTTAATACATACCTAACCTAATCGGCATGAAATTGATCCAGAAAATCTACAGCATTTGACAAACCCTTGGTCTTTACATACAAATATTATGCCTTCAACAAATCATTATTACAAAACCCTTTGAATTCACTTTGAATAAATTTGTCTCCAAGTTCTTCAAGCTTGCAATGGATGAAGGAGCGAATATCTTCAACCAGTAACACACCAGAGGGTATAGATGATAGGGCATCGGTCATGTCGATCTCTCCATCCTTCATAGGATGCAGTTTGAACTCAGGTTGTGGTTCCTTAAGTGTTTTAACCAATACAGGAGTCGATACAGAAGTTTCCATGATGAACTTCAAAAAAATTATTCAAAACAGGGTTTGAATACCTAGAATACCTTCTCCTCTAGGGTTGCCAATCACCACTATAACACTGCTTGATCACTTTCCACATATAGCACTAGCAATGTTTTGATCGCCTTAGGTCGCATGAGAGCTCAAGAATGTTCACAATAAAGAAAGGTAAATGAAATGTATTGACATTTCTTTATTTATTCGCTAAGGTTTATCGGTGCTTTAATGCAACGACTAGTTAGTGTAATTTTGACCATTTACAACTTAAGGTACACTGATTTACTTTTTACTGATTGCTTGTTACCGATACCGGTACACAAACAACATTTACACTAACCCTCAAAAAATTTACCAAATAAGATCTTTAAACAAACTTTTATGCATCTAAACTATGCAGATAGACATAACCTCATATCGGTCGAGGGGATTCAATAATGATCTTACCCTATGTGCTCCCCCTGAGCATCGGTATGCCCAGTTTGAAGAGGAACTATCATCACCAATGGATGATGACTTTGTTTCAGAATGAATTTCTCCTTCTTTTCTTTCTTCCTTCTTAATCCATGTCTTTTTCATTTCAGTCCTCACTTCTTCAATTGTCTTCTTTCATTTCAAGTCATTTTGCCCTTTCTTCTTGCCAAACCAATTCCTATCTTTAGACCAGTTATAGGATCGGTTTCTACATTCTCTAGCTAAGTGACTGATCTTACAAAAATTGAAACATGTCATACCAGTTGTCCTCCATGGTCCTGCATTATTTCACTGACCCATTATTATTCTACAATTTGTTGCACCATGACCAAAATTACCACAAGTGGAACAAGTGACATTGAACTGATTATTCCTTTTATTAGGGCTACCCAGTTTGAATTGTGATCTTGATACATTTGACTTGAACATGAATTCTTCAACTTTGTGTCCATACTTACTGGATGTAAAGCAATATTCATTAAATCTTCTTCTATTTGGCATGCTGCTAGATCAAGATCTACACTCATAAGCAATGTGACCATACTTGTGACAATTATGGTAATAACCATCAAAGGTGAAAGACTTCTTTTGACTAACCAGTTAATTTCGATAGACATCGGACTTATGACCCGGTTTACCACAATGATTGCAAGAAAATTTAGAAAATTTCATACCTTTCATTCCTGAATTTTTCCTTTTATCATCCTTCATCCTTTTGGATTTAGATGATTCTCCCATTTCCATAGGACCTATCCTAGAGTAACCAAGACCATTTGTCTCCTTTGTTCTCCTCTAAGATTTTAATTGTTCATATATCTTCTCAGAGCTTTCATTGAATTTCCTCAACTTTGCATTTCTCTCAATTGCAGCTTTCAACTCATTTTTGAATTGTTTAATCTCTTTCATCATCTTCTCCTTTTCCTTTGTGTTGTCATGCAGATGCTCATGTATGTATTCATTCTCCTGAGTGAGAATTTGGATTTCTTCATCTTTTTTAATGATGATTGCATCATTTTCTCTTAGGGCTTCTTCAGCAAGCCTTTTGGCTTTTTCAGCTTTTGACAAATCTTCTTCTCCATCTCTTTTTCTTTCATCTACATTTTTGTTAGCTTCTAGTATTTCAGTCATTATCAGGGCCTAACTTTCATGTTCTCTCTTTAGACATGTGATTTCTTCAGTCAACTTCTTGTTCTTTTCCATCAGTTCTGAGACTACTTCTTCAGATCCACTATGTTCAGAAAGTTGATCTATGACATCCTGACTCTCATTTATTTGTAGAGCTAGTTCATTTCTTTTAGAAAGATATTTTCTCAGTCTCTCTTTCAGCTAAGCAATAATTTCATTGGCTTCATCAATCTACTTCTGATACCGATATTCCTCCATGATCTTTTCCTCAAGTTGTCAAGCTTTTCTTCAAAGGACCAAAGCTTTGATACCAATTGTTAGTATTAACCGATGACTGAGAGGGGGGTTGAATCAGTCAAAACAGTTTATACACAATTCAAACATTCAAACTGACCGGTCTGCAACTATCCTTCCAAATCTACTTATACATTGCATAAATCATTAAAGCAGAGAACATCAAATAAAAGAGATTTACATACACAATCAAGCATCACATAACACTAGCAATTATACATGGAAACCCTCGGTTAGAGGGAGAAAACCACAGTGGGGATAACCCACAATCTCTTTTACTGTAGTGAAAAAGAGTGCCCTATTAAGATCTTACAACCAGTTCTTTCTGAGAACATCACCCTATTGAAAGTGACTGATATTCGGTTAAGAATACCTTAGAACCTGTTAAAGTTCACCCTACTAGAGGATTTTACAACTTCATATCTGAAGTGACTTGGTTAAGAGATTTTACATAAATAATCGGTTAAGGTTCACCCTGTTAAGGGATTTACAATGCTACAAGTGTTAGAAGGCAACAAAGATGATTGATCTGTCCGATGAAACTACCTCTGTCTCGTAGATCCAATTTGCATTCTCTATTCTTCTGATCGGTGTCGGCTTCACCGATTCATACCTCTATCTTCTATACTCTATTCTACTCCCCCTGTTTACATTCACATAGATCTTTTTCACATTGACAACAATACATACAGAATGAATGATGTGAATATATTAGCCTTATGTCCTGGTGCCATCTTTCCCTCCAAAAACTTGATTCAAAATTTTGTTATCGCACCTCAAATTACTCTCCAATAATCATTCCAGGAATATCAGTTAAGATAGTCATTCATGCCGATAAGTTTGTCGGTTGAAAAGGGAAGACCGTTGGTTCAACTAGATGTTATCTGGGTCTATCGGTTAAGACTCTTGTATTGCTAGTTGTCGCCTATGTATCGGTCCAATTCTGCTTAACTAGTTACCTCCTGTATACTGGTCTACTCACTGCTTATCTGGTTATCTTCTGTATACTGGTCTACTCACTGCTTTTGTGGTTACCCTCTATATACCGGTCTAATCACTACCGATAGGAATAAGGACTCTTGTTCTTCACCGGTTACCCTTTACTCCTTTTCCAATGGATTGTGGAGACTTAGAAGATGATGTTGCTAACAATGACAACCATTTCACCGGTCATACAAAATGCATCATAATGCCAACAGCCACATGTCTAAGGTGGGCCAAGTAAAGTTGATGGTGGGGTCACTAAAAGTGGTAAAATAGGCAATGAGTTGGATATGCCACATCATGCCAAGGGTGGGCCCATTTTCCATAGTAGAGGGTAAATGTTAGATTGATTGGTTTGGTCCATGAGATTTGTCAACTTGAAAGATGATCGACGATTGGGTTTTAAACTTTTCAAATGCAAGTCAGAGTCATTGTTTCGCTCACACAAATAGTAATGGTGGATGAGACATTGGTGTTTCATTCCAGGTAGTAAGAAAAGTACTCTTAAAATCTATTCTTGATTCATAAAAAATTTCATAACGATCCAGAAGGCATCCCTATGGCTGAAGAAGATTGAGACTATTTCTTGCAACACCAAATTGCTATCCCTCTAGTGTAATCGAAACAGTAAGTTCGTTTGAGCTCCTTCATCTATTCTTGAATTAATTAATGTTATAAATTGTGCACAAAATTGTAGGAAAGAATTTCAATTGTTCTAGGGTTAGAAGCTAAAAAGAGAAAAGTGAAATTTGCTTAAATTACTATTGTAATTTAAATCTTGTGTTATCCCTAGTCTTTTCCTTCTCAATTTGAAGTTGTAGTAGAAAACCCTAGTTCAAAAGATGGCTCCCTGACGAAAACATTCAGGGTTGACCAAATACATGAAAAGAAATCTTTATGATGATTTCTTGGACCAATTGAAGGCCTCGACAAATGATAGATACCAAGGGCGGAAATTTGTGAGTGGGAAAACCCTAAGAGAAGGGTTAATTGATAAAGCATATCACTTGGCGGATGTTAAGATACTAATGACTGGATTAGAGATGTTCAAATTATGGTATGGACAGAGGAACTTGCATTCCCCATTATCAAGTCCCGGGAAGTATGATTTGGGTAAATTAGTGGTGTTGGGTGTCTTCATGGATGTCGACCTTCTCAAGGCTATTTCAAACAAATATGACCCTATCTCGAGGGTTATTAGGGTAAATGAAGGAGAGACTTTGTTGACCATCAGAAGTGAACAATTCTAGGAGATTTTTTATCTATATGAACCATTTGCGAACCTAGTGCATGTAGACCTGAATGAGTTAAAAGCATAATACTATAAAATGAAGAAGTTCATTAGAAGGAATTTTCTTCCAATGCATTTGGCTAGAGCAGGAAACACAACATACCATATTGGCCCTATCTCAGAGGAGCCATTCCCTATTGGTTCTTTTGCTCACTATTTTTAGGCTACCTTTTTCTCTCTGTGTCAAGTATTGGGTTTCAATCCAATTACAGTTATGCCACCTGATTTCATGTACATAGCCATACAAATTCAACATTTAGATTATACAGTGGTTTTTGACTTCGCCCCATACCTTGAAGATAAGATTCATGAGGGGTTACAGGACATTAAAAATGAAGTAGCTAGTGCTAAATTCTTCTGGTATTCCTTTCTCATGCATATGTTCTTGTTTAGGAACGTAGATTACTTTGAAGGTACCATGAACCTCAAAAGGACAATTGATAATAAGGAGATTACAGTGCATCTTTGGAGCATAGATATACCTTGGGATAGATAGGAGGCTAGTTTTGTAAGATTTGACAACACCTTTGCTTCTAAGTTGAGGCAAAGGTTGATAGTAAACCCACTGAGGATCCCCAAGGAGCTGCATGATTTTGTAAGGCCCAAAGAGAGGTTGCCACTTGTTAGGATTGAGCACAATTGGGAGGATTTTATCCCTTATCATGTAAGCATTGTTATCAAAATCTATCTTTTCTCTAGACACCCACATGTACTACCTTTTAACGTTCCTTTGAGAATGGGTTTTGCCGAGGTAATGTGGCAGATACGGTGCATCCATGATAAGGAATTAAAGGGAAAAGTCAAAGGAACAATATTCCCTAATTATACTACCATCCCTTATATTGTGATTCTGAAAGGAGGATATGAACATTTTGATAAATTCTTTGCACCATATCATTTAGGGGTGAGCATAGCTAGACACAGTGATCCTGGGAGGTTTTACAATATCTTCAAGAGAAGAATAAAAGGAGGTATATTGCATCATGAGCATAACTTTCCTAAGGATGTAATTAGAAATGAATTTGATCCCATGACTCAGGAGTGAAGGAAAGAGAAATGGATAATCTTCAGAAAGTTATGGGCTGCAATTCAGAAAATGGATCCAAGTTATGATCTAATAAAGGATTTTACTCTATTTTGTGCTAAGGTTGATTTTGTTATGAACAAATTTTGATGAATTGAAGCTAATTTTGAAGGAGAAGAAGGCCAAAATTGAAGAAGTTCATGGCTGACAAGTTGAAAGAGGGGATGTACATTGTCCAGCACCCATCATTATGGAGGGATCAGCTCTGATTCATCAAATGGGGATTAGTAAGGAGAAAGGATAAAAAGATAATGAGTACAGAGCATTCCCCGAAGATGCAAATCAAGCCTTTTAGAGGAATCAAGATCATTGATCTTAAAGACTCAGATAGAAGTCATTTGCCATCACCTGTGCCCTTTTCACCTATAAGGCAGGATGAAGAACAAATAGAGGAAGATATGTTTGTAGCAACAAGTGCAAAAATACAAATTGGTATTCCTCTTTTGCCCCTTAATCTGGAGTTGGACCTCACTCCTCTAGATATTCAAGGTCAAGCTTTCAGGGATGCAAGAAAAGAAGCATGTGATAATTTCCTTGAAGATGATACTTTTGTGAGGAGACCAACCTTTTTGCAATTATTATGGAAGATGAAGATCAAAGAATACAAAAGGAGAACTCCTAAGAAAAAGGCCCAAAGGCCAGACAGGTCTAATCAAGAAAATCAGGAAGAGGTTGAGAATGAAATAATGGAAGAATTTAAGGAAATCACTGCTGATGAGAGAAGGATGATAATAAGTCAAGCTAGAGTCCTAATTTTACCAAAATGAGACATAGCAGATGCAATGGCTTTTGATGCAATCGGGAAATCAAAAGATCAGCAATTTGATTCAGAGGAGGAAGCAAGGTTGGAATTAAAAGGATCAGATTTTGTAGATGATTATGCAAGCATGGCAATATGGGAATTAGAGGAAGGACCTAGAAAGCCTAACATCAATTACTTAAAACCCAATTTGAGAAGAGGCCTTATTATAAAAAAGAGCATCTGACAAATTAAGTGTAGAGGCTACAAAGTTGAATGTTGATGCTACTAAGTTGGCACATGAGATTTCAAAAAGAGAAGCCTTGGAAAAGGCAGAGTTGATGAGAAAGTTTGATAAATTGTTCAATTATTACAATGTAGATCAACAAAGGTGTGTGGAGTTGCAAATGAGAGTGCAACTCTTTGAGCAGGGACAGACAAAGGTTTCATTTCCTGCACTTACAGGGCCATCTGAGCCATCAACATCTAGGCCATCACCTGTTGTCCAAGAAGAATAAGTAGTTCAACCTGATATAAATGTTGGTATCTCTGGCATGTCATTAGTCCCATATGATGATGATGAGCCTGAAGCCATTAGATCAACTGAACCAACTCAGTCTCAGCTTTTAGAAAAGATTGTTGAATTAGAAAATAAGCTAAAAGAATCAAAAGAACAATCAGTCGGGCAGCAAAAGGAAATAGTTAGCTCAGTGCTAACTCATTTAAATGAAAAATTTGATAGTAGACTCAATAGTGTTCATGCCTTATATTCTTTATTATTTAATGCTATTCAAAAATTTGATGATGAGAAAGAAGTTGGAATTCCTTTGTTTACAAAATGGTTGCAAAGGACAAATGAGCTCAGAATAATGTCCATGGCTTCTAAGTATCATGCTGAGAGACCACGTGCACTCCAACTGACATATTTGTTGGTAAAATCAATGCAGGAAGCCCAGATTTTGCTGGAAAATATAGAAAGAAAGGTAAGGGAACTGATGAAAAATTTCAGTGAGTTGAATCAAACACTTTTGCCAGATATTGAGGATAAAGATGGGGTAGTCAAGCCTCTACAATTTTTGAAGGAGGAGGTAGAAAGACTCATCAGTACCCAAGTAGAGCTAATATGTGAAGGGCTAAACATGGATATGCTAGAGGATAGCATGGATAAAATAATTGCCATGGAATCATTTTTACAAACTTTTGAAAGAGAGGCAAACCAAGTAGTCATTAAATACATTCTATATAGGGCTAAAGTTGATGAAGTCTTGAGTTTGACTGGCCATCTGATGAAGAGTACGGTGCATGGAGTAGGATGTATCTGAATGACGAATAAAGGTTGCAAACAGTTTGATATAACTATTTTTGTCTTCTAGTGGCGGATATTTTTGAACGGGTATAACAGCGATGGCGGAAAAATTCGTCATAATTTTTAGAGAAGCGGCTGCAAATTTTGATCTTGTATGAATGAAATCAAGGATGGAATATTTTTGTAACAAAATGCAGTTGTATGTGATTATTTTGAGATGACAGGTGTCTCCTCTGGTCTGAAGCTTGTTTGCTCCCTTGTTTTTTATAAAAGGGAATTCATGGCTATGAGATAGGGTTTCGATTTTGGGCCCTTGAGTGTTCTGAATTTTTGGTTCCAATAGAAAAGTCTAGGTGAAATGAAAAAGTTGTAAAAGGTCATTTGTAGAGAAAAATAGAAAGAGTCTTGTGTTGTTTTTTCTGCAGGTTCTTGAAGGAGTTATGTATAAATTGTATTTTAATAGATAGCCGAATTATTCAATAGAAATATAATTCAAATTCATTTCTCTCTAATGTATTATTCTACCATATTTTGAATGAATGTTATCAAGGATTTTATCATTTGTTGCACTTTTGTGGTGTATGTGTTTTTTGTTCGTGCTTTGGTTTAAGGGGACAATTAAATGCTTGAGTAGAATTGCAAAGTGGTAGGGATATTTGCAGGGATTTTGATAAGTAGTTTTGGGTTGGGGTTGCAAATATGATGTATTCCAAGGCAATACTATCTTAGATTTATATGTTGTTAGCTATATTATGTCAAAATATATTTTATGTAGTATGAATTCATGTACCCAATGGAGTAAGGCACTGATCATAACTTTCAACTATCTTGGTGTTGATTTTCTGTTTGAAATCACTAGCTATTTGCTATAATTTATTGAATATCAAAATATTTTCATTTACATGTATGTTGCGAAGTGCATATAATCATGTCATGCTCCAATTTGATTGAGGATCACTGAGGAATTTTCCATTCCTGAGCATTCTCCCTTTCTGTCGAGCCTTTACATGAGATTATCTACTTTATTTTATGTGCAATTTGTGAGTGTGGCATAGAGATCACAAATTGGCATGGGGATCACCCTCCCGGGTTTTGCACAGCCCAAAGTGTAGAAGGATATTGTATCCTTGTTGAATTTGGTCCAAGCCTGAAGAATATTAACAATTGGAAGTGGCTTTCCATAGATATTTGGAGGAATCAGCTTGATCTCTGCCTTGTGGTAGCATAAACCCGTTTTTGGGCACCAACACACTCTATGTCGATTTGGTCTTTATATCCTCCACACAAAAGACCCATGGTGATTGATACATAGAAGGCCTTTGGGCACATAATGACTCTGAAGTTTGGATAAACAGATCCTATAGTTACAGCTGATCTGGGAGTAAATATTTCCAAATTGAATAAGGCACAGATTCAATTGCTACTAAGAGAAAAGGAATCTAGAAGACTTGAGAACATTAGACTAAATAAAGAGATTGATCATTTGAGAGAAATGTTGAAACAAAAAGAGCCACAAAAACTATCAACATAAGGTGAAAGCTTGCAGCCTCAAACCAAAGTTGGAAAATTGAAAGAAGAGAATCTTCAGCTCCAAGCCCGGATGAGAAATGTCAAGAATGAAACTCTATTTGTACACATACAAAAGAGGTTCAAAAAATCAATGGTATGGATGGATAAATACTAGGATATGTACTTTAAGAATGAGACTATCATCGAGCAGCATGAGAGATTGGATGAGAGACTGCATGAACAACTTAAAGAGATTCAGGGCAAAGATGAAGCAGACCTTGAGGCTATGCAGAATTATGAATAGATGATAAAAATTCATTAAAAATATCTAAAGGCTCTGAGATCTGAGGGTGTTATTTTCCTTGGCGATGGATCAAATGACATCCCTCCTTTGCTTAATGAAGATGGAGATCAGAAGGAGAAAGTGGAATGGATTAGGGAATGCCAATAGGTGCTCAAGGATGCAGTGAAAGTTGCCAAAGCTAAGAACACTAACAAAGTGGCAAACTACTTAGAGGGCATGGTGTTGATGGAGGTGGAGGTATGAGACATTGTTCATGACTATGATACTCATTTCAGCAAGGAATACTTGGCACAAATAACCAAAGTACATTTGTGCCTAACTAGATGATAACTACTTTCATTTAAAGATTAATGTTTTAATTTGTTTCCAAAAGACTTTTTCAAAGGGTGTAACCCTATGATGTGTTATAAGTACTTGATGTAATAATTTACAAAGGACAATTTGATATAAGTTTTTAAGCTTTTACAATTTTTTAGAAGTTCAAGTTTCAAGCAGTTCTCATGTTCCAAGAACAAGACTCTTATTTTCAGAAGTAATATACAGAAATCAATTTCCTTATTTGGAAATGTTGTTGTGGATGTTTTCATTTTAAAATCAATTCTATGTTGTTATTATCTACAATTGATAATTGCAACTTTAAATCTCTATGTGAAGAAATTATATGTTGTTACATGGTTGGATTATCAGGATACATATGGCATAAAAATTAAAAATATTATGAATTAATTATGTAACCATATAAGTCAAATATAATTCTTTTAAGAAATCAATATCAAATAGATAATATAATCACATAACTCATACATTTCAATGTCATTGATCTTATTCTTCATCGAACTCTTTGTCTATATCATCTGATCTAGATTCAACATTATAAGGATTGGTCATATCATCATCATCAAAATTGATATCAGTTTCGATAATGTCATCATCCACATGGATATCATCTTCATGAATATTAACTCCTACATCATCATGATCTAGTTCCTCTTCTTCGACATCTTCCTCAAGCATGGCATCAACTAATTGTTGATACTGGTCATCATCTACACAATCTTCTAGTTCTTTGATATCTTCTTCTTCCACCACATTATACTTTACTGGCCTTCTTCTTGGATCATGTCTAACGATAAATGACCAACCCAGTTTACGTGGAACCTCTAAGTAAAATACTTGCTCACATTGGCTTGGAAGAACATAGGGCTCATTTCCAACTTGCTCAATCGACCTTGTATTAACCATGGTAAATCCATTATCATGTTCAATAATAGTTCTCTTGGGATAATTTTCATTCAATCATAGCCTGTACCATTGGACGACAAATAGAACTAATTTTAAGGACTTAAAGTCACACTCAAGTATTTCATCCAAAATCCCATAGTATCGATTTTCTAAGACTTCTAGATGTATGTCGCTTTTGGATGAAACATTAGTCACCTGAAAGACTGCAGTTATCCTAGAATCACAAGTTTTCTTCATGTCATCCATCTTTTTGATTCAAAATTTATGACCATTGCACCACATAGCCTTGTGGTGTTTCACCTGCAATATGTCAAACATGTAAAAATTATTGCATCATCAGATGATAAACATATTTATTCTCGATCAAACGTATGCAAAGAAAAAAAACTCAACATATATATACATCAATAATAGAATTGAAAATAATTAAATGATATGGGTGATTAATATATTTATATGTACCTATTTATCTCTTAAACCATATGCTAAATCAATTTCCCTTGGTGTAACATTGTAATCTCCATTACGATGAGCTTCTTTAACCAATGAAGCCACACCTTCCCATGTTAATCTGCGACCAAATTGTTGACATCGTTCAATCCATATTGTCATCCAATAAAGATTGTTTGTGATGTACAAATGTAGTGCATCCCACTCTCGACCAACTATATCAAAAAAAATTAAAATTCATAAATGATGTATAATTAGTTAATTACCACGGTATACGACCTTAATTTATAATTGATGTATATTGAAGATTAATAATTAAATAAGTATAATATACATAAAAAACCAAATATAAAATGTATTTTAATTAATTTCCATGACCATCTTATAATTACCTCTCACTTTCCTCAATCTACTTTTCCCCATCAGGTACTCCCCTTTGAATTTGTTAATGGAGTTGGGATACCAAATGCAATCTACATGGAACTTTGTTGCAAACTTAAGAATTGTTTCAATAATGTACACCATGGTCTGGTATACCATATATCCCTCTACCATAGAACCCTCAGGATGTGCTCTTTGTCTAACCAAAGCCTTCAAAAATTTCAAGTGTCTCTCAACCATCCACATTCACCTTGTGTGTATAGGTCCACACAATTCAATCTCCTCAACTTGGTGTATGAGGTAGTGTTGTTGTGCATTGAAAAATATTGAAGGTAGACACTTTTGCATTTTACACATTAAACAAGGAATTTTTCTCTTCCAATAATCTTTATCTTCTTTATGGATTTCTTAAGATGGCAGCCATCTGCAAGTTGATGCTCTGCAAAATGCAGGGATTAGTAAAAACTTGTTTTGATGGCTAAACACACACAAGGAAACACAAGAGACAAGAGTTAGTCATTAGTGTTAGCAAATAAAAGATTGAATACTATCCTAAGCAAGCATATCAAGAAAGACACTACTAAATAAATAGAAAGCTTAAGGAATCTAAAAAAAGTAACTAAACATTTTCATATGCTCTCTACCATGCTGGTAGCTTCTCCTTCTTTATTCCTCTCCCTGCAAGTTCCAAATTAGTGTAGCTCTCAGCAACTTTTTGCACTATGGATGCTTTATGGAGGTTCAAGAACGACAATTAATTATTCTAAATGCTATGCAAGTGTGAACAAACTAATATTTAGATGCTATGACATTGGAATGATTTATTTTTAGACCAAAATAACAATGTATTTATGATTTTATGCTAAATGCTCTTCTCTAAAGTTCACTATAATGTAAATGAATACAAGTTTTCAGGATTATGACTATGAATGCTAAATGCTTGAGAATGCTTGAGGATTTTAAAATGAGGAATATGAGCTCTATTTATAGGAAAAATGGAGCAATGGATGGTTGAGATTGAGTAATCTCAACTTGGGTCAGGATTGAATGATATTCAATCCATGTGAGGGCTTTCAATCCAATCCCAGGATGACAAGTGTCAACATGAGATGGGTTGAGAGGAGAGGGAAGAAGCATTAATGCTTGACATGACCTGAGAGTTAACTTGGGGGTTAAGGTTAAGGTTGGGTTGAGTGAATAAATTCATTATCCAAAGAATAATGCTTTTATCCAATGGATAAACTCTTGTGCAAGAGTTAGTGAGGACAACCATGGTCAAAGCAATAAATGTTTGAAAAGACACATGGGTCACATGAGGGTTGAGTTAGGGGTCAAAGTCCCTAACAATGGGTGCAAGTGGATTTAACCATAAATGTTCATGTAAGAGCCATTAGTGGTTTGGAAGACTTTAAAGGTTAAATTGTTGAACACACAAAGCATTTAATACTTTTCAAAGACTTTGAGGTCTTTGAGAAGTGACTCCAAGTTGCTTAGGAATGTGACAATAATTAGGGGATGGATTAGGCTAATTAGAAAGGGGTTAGAAGAATCTAGAAGGGGATTAGAATTGCAAGTGGGTTTGTTGGGTGAGGGAAAATAGGATTTTTATTAAAATAAAATTCATTTATTTCAACAAATAGATGCAAGTTGCATTTTTAGGAGAATGCAAGTGGGAGGGATTTGATTATTTAAATAAATGTTTTATTTAATTTATTTAAAAGAGGAAAGGGGATGTAAAATGAAATAAATAGAATTTATTCATTTTGTTGATTGTGAATTTAGTTTAATGAATTAATTAAAATAAATTGAATAATTCATTTAATTAATAGGAGAATGTTTGAGGATGAATTAATTAAATGTTAATTTAATTAACTGATGGCTAGTGGGTTTTTTTAATTAAATAAATAACAAATATTCATTAAATTAAAATGGACAGATTTATGTGACTACATTTGCCCCTCTTTGAGACGGTGTGGTTTATCGTGTTGTTTTAAAGAAAGAAAAAAAGGTGTGAAGAAATATGCCCCATAATGTTAATTTAATGGGTGGTATGCCCCCTTGAGAGAGGGGCCAAAATTTAAAAAAAATCGAGCGATCTCTCGAAAAAGAATGAAATTTTGCAAAGTGATAGAAGAGAAGATTTTAGTAATATTGGTGAAAAAATAAAAGAAATCGGAGATAAACTAAAGAAATGGGAGGTTCTGGAAGTTCACGAGGTCCACGGCAGTGAGCGGGAGAAAATTAGGGTTACAGCGAAGGGTATATATAGGGGAAAGGGGTGAAAACAAGCTCATTTGCATTCGTCTCCTTGGTGATTTCAGAGCTCTGATAGTGACCTTTTGGAAGAGCAAGTAGCAGTCAAGATGTCGGTTCCCATAGCAGATCATTGATTAGAGTGAGTTCGTTGATTCCAGCGGCCAGACAACTATGGACCAGCGGTATGTGAATTTGAAATTTTTATTTGTATGCATTTTTTATAGGATTTTTGCTTGGTCCAAGTTGAGTCAACACAATAGCACTAACACTATGTTTTGGTGCTATTGTCAACTAAATTAGCGCTTTTGTGCTACTATGGCACTTTTGTATAGTCATTTTAGCATGTTTGTTAAGTGTAGCGCTATTGTATAGCTGATTTAGCGTGATTGGATTTTTAGCGCTATTGGGTAGTTGATTGAGCACTTTTGCTATGAGGAGGCGCTATTGTATAGTCAATGTAGTGCTATTATTGGTTTAGCGCTATTGGGTAGTTGATTTAGCGCTTGTGTGAGCATGTTAGCACTATTGTGTGCAGAATAGCGCTTTTGTTAAGAAGGTTGATGCCCCAGTGTTTTTGAAAAAGAATCTCCTGACGCCAATGATGGATGGATGGAGGTGTAAGTTGAGAGTTGTTTTTAACCATAGCATCCCTGATGAGACTTAGGTCATTAGGATAAATGTTTGTTGTAGTCTAGGTGTGCCATGATTGCTTACCTGGTGAGACCCGAAGATACTTGATCAAAATATATGTTGATAGTCTAGGTTTAAACTTAAGAAAGTTTGAAACAAAACAACTGATGATGGTGGTTGATGCACGTCTATAGGAGGAGCTTCATGTCTTACAGATGCGCGAGAGGCATCCCACCACATGGGTGTTGCATGATCATTTGACAGAGGCTGAGGTGGATTTCATTGCAGTGACTGGCCAATACGATGTTATGTATATGCCAATGATTTAGATGAATCATGGGTTGATCACAGCATTAGCAGAGCGATGGCATGGTGAGACATGCATGTTTCACTTGGTGCAGGGGGAGATGACAGTTACACTGGAGGATGTATGGCACATCCTACACATTCCCATTCGTGGAAAGCTGGTGACATATGATCGAGCTTGGAGGGCAGTAGGAGTGCATAGATTCTTTGATGAGGATGTCTTCATTGATGATGGGTCAGTAGCATGGGAGGACATAGCAGCTTTGTATGAGCCATTACCATCTATGCTATCAAGGATTGTTCAGGGATTGTTATGTCCAGATCGATGATCACATAGATTAGTCATTGGTTGGGGTCAGGTGATCAAGCAGATGAAGACAGAGGGGACTGTGCGTACTATCGCACTTATATCAAGAGCTACATGAGGTAGTACACCGAGAGGTGGGCTCATTGGGAGTGGGGATCACTCTGCTGCATATTTGGGCATGGGAGCACTTACCTATTACTCGACTGGTGAGTCTAAGATTCCAAGTAGTGGACCAGCCGTATGTATATATGTATGGAGGTATGATGAGTTAGCCCCACTTGGGGAAGATAGAGTGGTGGCGGTGGGCACTAGATGATTTGGATATAGTGATCTAGAGGCCATACATTAAGTGCGAGCCATGGGAGGATGATACAGAGGTGTTGCCATATGTGTTTATGACATGATACCTCATTGGTAGGACAGCCTACAATGTGAAGAGACAGCTTCCTGGTAGAGTTCTGAGATAGTTTGGGCAGAGGCAGGGATTGCCTAGTGGATCGAGAAAGTATGCTAGGGTGGTCCGAGAGAGGTTCTTATGGGGACAAGCTTTACCTTTTTATCAAGCTTTGGCAGAGTTCCACATGCTACAGGCGAGACCATGGCAAATGAGGCCAGGAGTGGTAGATGCAGGGGTGTCAGATGACTACACTCAGTACATTGTAGCACATCCGATTCCTCAGATATCAGATCCAGCAGAGCCTGTTCCATCCTTTGAGGAGGAGAGGAGACAGAGACGGAGGAGGATAGGAGGTCATGTAGGTGGACGAGGGAGAGGAGATGGAGGTGGTGGGGATGGATGAGAAGGTGATGGAGGAGGAGGAGGAGGAATTGGAGGGGGTGGTGGATTCGGCGGTGGAGGTGGGGGTGGTGGACGTTTACAGCGGAGAGGGAGAGGTTGTGGGGATGGAGGAGGTGATGGAGGAGGAGGAGGAGGATGTGGTGGATTTGGTGGTGGAGGTGGGGGTGGTGGACATTTATAGTAAAGAGGGAGAGGTGGGCAGCCATTGCGGCTATCTCAGGGACCTTTGATGCAGGGAGGAGTGAGATTAGGGGGCAGAGATATGAGGGAGGCGGAGGTACCTATGGATACAGGGGAGGGAGCTACTAGAGAGGGGTTCACTGGAGAGGAACCTATGGATATGGGGGAGGGAGCTACGGGAGGAGATCTGCAGGATCATATGATATTATTTTTGCAGACTTGGCTAGAGGATATGGAGGCAGAGGTTGCAGCTAGAGATGTGTAACTATTTGTACGAAAGTCAAAGCTGACTGTAGTGGTGCGGGAGAGAGATCAAGCCATGGAGAGATTTGTGGAGTTGCAGGAGAGAGTACAGGTTGGGGTAGGATCATAGGATCCTACTGGGGAGGCGATGAGGGAGATGTGACGAGCACAGGATGAGATAGATTATTGGTGGGGTTTATATGAGCAGGTGGTGCCAGCCAGTCAGCAAGCACTGAGCTATTCCCAGATGTGGCGGATGAGATCAGAGTGCTCTCAGAATGCAGAGCAGTGGTGGTGTGATGGGTCCTCCATAGTGAGATAGATCAGGTGGTGCAGGGGGTAGTGGGGGAGCAGGTGGTGATGGTGCAGCATCTAGTCAGAGTGGCATCTAAGAGGGCATTTTTGTATTTTTTTTCATTGTTATTTTGGACTGTGTCTTGGATGGCTCTTGGTAGCCGATATTTTGGACTTCATTGTAATTTGATACACGTATGTGTTTGGCGATATGATATATGAGGAGATCCCATATTTTGTGATGGTATGCATGTTGATGATATGTACGAATTTTTATGCAAGATGATGATCTATGATGTATGTTTAGATGGATATTTGTACTTGCTAGATGTATGTGTTTGTGAGATGATTCCTATATGCATGTTTCATGATGATTTATTCCTACATGATGTCAATATGCATGTTTTATGAATGTGATACTAACATGTGGATGCAGGTTTATATATATGCATGATGTGTTAGTGAAATGCTTTATGTATGCAATGTCATGATGATGATGTATTCATAATGAACATGATGTTTAATGATGAGATAAATAGTATCTTGTACTTTATGTTGATATGATGATGAGATAATGATATGCAATGATGTTCGATTATATTGAAAATGTAATGAATGATTGATTTATGTAAATGCATCTAGATGGGTTTTTAGATGAATGTATATGTAAAATGTATAAACAAACGTTTGAAACAAATGGTTTTTGTGTGTTATGATCCAAATGTTGATAACATATAGCTAAGTGAAAATGATAATGTAATGATAATGCAACTCATGGGTAATGAATAACTGTACCTTAATGCAATTTAAAAGGAGAATGAATGCATTTTAATGAATCCTAAATGAAATTTGTTTTGTAAGATGAACTGAATGAGTATAAAAATATAATAGATGTATAGATGAATGCACTTAACTAATGGATAGATACATAGATGCATGCAACTATGGGAATCTAAACAAATGCATGGTAAACAAGTTTTAAATGATGGTAACTGGTGATTGATAAATGACACTAAATGAATGCATAGTAATGGCTAATAATGGTAGTAAATGCAATGATGAGGAATTTATCATACAAATGAATCTAAATGTCATGATTTGTGTAATGATGAAATGATATAATGATGTTAATGTAAATAAATGATGATGAACTATATGTATTTAAATGCAGACTAAATGATATTAAATGCATTCTAATGAAGATTGAAAAAAGACCTATATTCAATTTAGATGATAATGAACTAGGTTTATGCAAATACAACTAAATGTAATGAAATGATGATGTAATCATGATAGATGAATGCAAGGTTGTTTAGACTTTGCATGATGTACTAATGATGTATCAGAGAACTCTGTCATGATTGTATCCAAGACCAACTCATTTTTCACATAACTTCTCATATTAACTTTGTTCACACTTGCATTCAAAACCATGCATATGAATATTCAATGATTAAATGGATGGGTGATATGCAACAGAATACAATATAAACAGATGAGATGGAATGATGATCCATGGTGCTTTTATTTTCATCATTGAGCATGGTAATATCGAACTTGGATGAGGCAGTAGGAACCAAGGATGGAGCATTGTACCTACAAACAAACAGCATAAATAAAGAATAAAGAATATGGACCCTCCATAATGGTTCATGCTCATATGGTCGAGGTATACGCTGTAGTCAACAAGCCCTAGCAATCTATGATTGTATTTTGCATAAAATCACATAGTTTAGTGAACTTCCCACGTAGACACCATTAGTACATGCCCCAGAACTTCATTGGAATAATTCACAGAATACATACAAACAATGCTTTGGAACCATCCTGGCCACTCTAATCACTTGTGGATATCCCGGAGTAGCATAGGAACCTGATATAAATGACTAAATAACCTATAAATCAACCAAGTATTTGATAGCTTAAACAAAATTTTCTTGTCAAAGAAAATGTCATCTTGTCTTTGTTTTGGTAAGGAAGGATGCATCCTTTAAGATAGTTGGCGTGTTGATGTTGATTGTTTGGTTGATATGATAAGTGGTCATCATTTGAGTATTTCACAATGTTTGTTTGGTATCTGCTTGGCTGCGTATGTATAACGCGTTGCCATGTTTTTGATTGAGTTTTTATGTTTTTATGATGTTTTTGGATTTTGTGAGACAATTTCCCAATGTTTTGGGTATTTTGATGATTGTTTTGAATGTTTTTTTTGGATTTTGTGAGATAATTTTGAATGAAGAACTCAGTGAATCACAAGTAATGTAGAATCCACTTCCATCAATAGGTTTGTAAGAGCATTGCCCCCAGTTTAGACATGACTATGAAAAAGCGGGATGCAAGACGCACGAAGTACTATCCTTGATTGCAGATCAATAACAAGCCATGGTTTTGACTGATGGATGAGTGGATGCAATGAATGTGATCACAACAAGTCTGAAAGACAATGGAGCCATAGCCTTTACAAGTGGCGCCTGTTTGCCAAGTTTTCACCATCACACTTACCCAAGGTGCCACTCGAGTGGTTTGTTCACCATTTTGGATGCATGATTTTTTATTTTTTTTTATTTCTCTTTACTATTTTGATTTTTTTTTTTCTTTTGTATTTTCTTCAAGACATTTATCTGAATGTTTTTGGTGTTTTTTCTGGTATGTAGGGGAGCCTGATGCTCTGTATAACTTATGTATAAAACCATTTGAGGTACATTTTGTTGATTGGATCTGCTAGTGGTTCTCCTTCTGAAGTAGCCAACTGATATGCCCCGGACCCAAATACAATAGTGATAACATATGGACCCAGCCAGTTTGATTCAAACTTTCCTTGATGTTCTCTGTTTGGCTAGTTATGAGGATTCTCTCAAATAACAAGATCACCTACCTCAAATGTGTGAGGTCTAACTCGACAATTATAGCTTCTTCTCATGCACTGCTGATAGGCTTTGAGGTGGTTGTATGCAGCTTGTCATTTCTCATCAAGTAGTTCTAAATCTTGGAGATGTGAGACTCTATATGCATCATCATCTATGATATTATGCAAGGAAACCCATAGAGATGGTATCTTGACCTCAATAGGAAGGATGGCTTCTGCTCCATAGACCAGTGAGTAGGGAGTTGTGCCTGTAGGGGTTCGAATGCTAGTTCGATACGCCCATAGTGTTGGATTCAATTGAACGTCCCAATCACAACCAAAATCATTGAATGTCTTCTTGAGGATTCTCAATATGTTCTTGTTCGATGCTTTGGCCTGACCATTGCCTTGTGGGTAATAAGGAGTGGAAAAGCGGTGTTGGATGTGAAACTTCTCACAGAGCTCACGGACATCCTGATTTTTTAATGGAAGCCCGTTATCTATGATGATTGACATGGGTACACCATACCGGCAGATGATGTAATTAAGGATGAATGAGGCAATATTCTTGCTAGTGACTTGGGAAAGTGGAACAGCTTCGATCAACTTTGTGAAGTATTCGGTGGCGGTAATGATGAATTTGTGGCCGTTGGATGAAGATGGATGAATCTTACCCATAAGGTCAAGCCCCCATTGAAAAAAGGGCCATGGTTTTGTGATTGGTTGCAATTCCTATGCCGGTGCATGTATCAGGTCTCCATGAACTTGGCATTTCTTGCATTTTCTAACAAATTAGTATGAGTCTTTTTCTATGGACAGCCAATAGTATCTAGTGTGTATGATCTTCTTTGCTAGGGACGGGCCACTTGCATGAGTTCCACAAATTCCTTCATGTACTTCTTCCAAGGCCATTTTTATGTTCCAAACTTTGAAGGAGAGTACCATCAAGACTGCATCAGTATAGGGTTTCAGCAATAATGGTATATCGAGCGGTTTGGCAAATGAAGGTTTTACGTTGGTTATTCGATTGGTTAGGAGGAAGTATGTGATCACAGAGGTAAGTGTAGAACTCACCGTACCATGGGGATTTGGAACCGACAAGGTGACATATCATCTCAGATTTGGGGATATCATAAGCGAGAATCCAAATATTTTTTACCAAGAACTCGTAGCGTGTTGAATTATGTGGAAGATCTAGGAGAGATGCAATGGTAGCCATAGCGTCAGCAGCTCGATTCTGGTCTTTGGGTATCTTCTCAAAGGTGATAGTAGTAAATGATGCCTTTAAATTGTCCACCATTTGCTTGTACGGCAGAAATTTGTCATCCTTGGTCTGATATTGATTTGTTACTTGTATAATGACCAGTTGGGAGTTGCCATATATCTGTAACTCTTTCAATTTCCATTGTATGGCCAGTCGAAGACCTGTGATCAAGGCCTCATATTCTACTATGTTGTTTGTGCATGTAAATGTGAGCCTGTAAGACTTTGGGATGGTGTCACCTTGAGGTGTGATAAACATAATGCCTGCCCCCTAGCCATGCCTAGTGTATGAACCATCAAAGTATAGTTTCCATGGTTGTGCTATTGTGATCATGAATATCTCTTCATCTGGAAAATTGGAAATGAGAGGATGATCGCCTATGAGGGGAGCATCGGCCAATTGATCTACAATAACTTGACCATTGATAGCCTTATGATCCACATATTCAATGTCAAATTCACTGAGAGTCATCACCCATTTGGTTAAGCGGCCAGTCAATGTTGCTTTGTTGAGTAAGTATTTTAGTGGATTGATCTTGGAAATGAGTTGTACTTTATGTGTCAATAGGTAGTGCCTTAGTTTAGTGGTTGCCAAGATTACTGCTAGGCAAGCTTGCTCAAAAGGGGTGTAATTAAGTTCATAGCCAACCAATGTGCGAGAGATATAGTAAACAGCACACTCTTTCCCTTCTACATTGTGTTGAGCCAGTAGTACTCCCAATGTTGTATTTGTTGCTGAAATATAGAGCAATAGAGGTCTACTCGGATCAGCAATGGTGTATTCATGAGGTAGTCTTTAAGCATCTGGAATGCTTGCTAGCATCTGGTATCCCATTGAAAGTGGATTTTCTTGTGTAATAAGTGTGTAAATGGGTGACACTTATCTGCCAGTTGTGCAATGAATCTTCGGATGGATTGTAGTCATCCTTGTAATGTCCTTAGTTGACTGATGTTTCATGGAGGTGGAATGTCCATGATTGCTTTGACTTTGGCTGGGTCGACCTCAATGCGTTTGCTTGAGACAATGTATCCTAGAAGCTTCCCTGAGGTTACTCCAAAGACACATTTCTTTGGGTTGAGTCGAACATGATATTGTTCTAGTCTATCAAATATTTTATCTAATATTTCCAGATGACCTTCTCTTGTTAGTTATTTTTCCAGTAAGTCATCAACATAATCTTCCATTATAGTATGCATCATGTCATGGAAGATGGTAGTCATTGCTCATTGATAGGTCACTCCTACATTTTTTAGACCGAAAGGCATTACATTCCAGCAGTATGTTCCCCATGGAAATGTGAATGTCATCTTATGTTGATCTTCTGGTGCGATCTTTATCTGATTGTACCCTGAAAATCCATCCATGAGTGAAAGCATGGCATGTCTTGCTGTTAGGTCCACTATTATGTCGATGTTAGGTAGGGGGAAGTCATCTTTAGGACATGCTTTGATCAAATCTCTGAAGTCAATGCAAATACGGATACCCCCATTTGGTTTGCCAACAAGTACAATATTGGTTATACATTCTGTGTAATTAATTAGTCTAATAAAACCAACATCTAGGAGTTTCTTGAGTTCTACTTTGGCGAGTACCACAATCTGAGGATGCATCTTGCGAAGTTTCTGCTTGACAGGTTTGTCTCTTTCTGCTACGGTGAGCTGATGCATGAATAAATCTAGATCAAGACCAGGCATGTCTGCATATGACCATGCAAAGTTAATCTGGCGTTTCTGGAAGAATTTGACAAACTTAGGTTGCTCCTCTGAAGTTAAAAGAGATGCCAGATGTATGTGGTGAGGAGTTTCAGAAGTCCCCACGTTGTATTTTTTTGTCTCTTCATTAAGGATTGTTGATCGTTCCTGTTGTGTATTAGAGGGGAGGATGTCAAACTTTTCATCCTTAGGTGCCTCAGAGAGGTTTTCACCATTAGATACGCTCTTTCTTTTTACTTTTATGGGATCAAACAGTGCCACGGTATGGTTTTCACTAGAAGATCCATGTTTTATTGTTATCTTTTTGCAGCTAAAAGGTTTGGCATCTGCCCCAAAGTATGTTGTGCTATTAAGTTCAATGGTGAATCCAGCTTTGTGATCCCTTCTTGGTATGTTATCCCTTAGTTCCAAAAAGTCAATGATCACCTCATCGTTTTGGAATTGGTCAAGGCATGGGGGATTAGATTGGTTCCATTCCATGAGTTCAAGATGTTTAATAGGCATTACCTCATCGATCAGGTTAAGTTCATAAGAGAAGTCACTGAGGGTCGAGATGTTGTGGTGAAGGTTGTTGATGGTACTCTCCCTATCAGAATCAGGCATAGGATGTGACGTAGGGTTTGTGGAAGAAGTTTCCAATTCAGGAATCCAAGAGGTCTTTATCTGTGCCTCTCTATAAACAGGGATGTCTTTGCGGGGTGGAGGTAGTGATGCGTCTTCCTCATCTGAAGTATTGAGATGTACTGAATCAAATTCCCACTCATGCAAGTCGGTCTCTGAGTCACTTTCCAGTATCTGATTACTATACCATACTGGGATATCCTTTGAGTTAAACACAACAGGTGTGATCGATTGATGTACCTTTGTAGATGAAATGATTGGTGTTGCAGGAAGGATTATGGGGATCAAAGAATCTGATACAGGGAGTATTGGTAGTGTTGAATCTGTTGCTTCTGCTAGAATTGCCAATGTTGTTGATATTGTTGGGGGTTCTGATAGTGCTAATGGTGTTATTGATGCGGTTGATGGGGTTGTTGGTTTGATTGGTGGGATGATTGGTGTTATGGATGTTATTGCTGGGATGTTTAGCCTCATTGGGGTAGTTGGTGTGGTGCTTAATGTTGCTGATATAATCAAAGGTGACCTCTTTAGAGTTTTAGGCTAATATAGAGGTTTGTTGGGTTTTCCTTTGAATCTGAGTTTAGGAAGGATCTCCTTTTTAAAACCTAATCCAGTGTTATCTTTGGGCTTCAATTCTGGCTGCAGCGGCTCATGTCATCCTTTCTTGAAAGGTCCCAAAGCACTTTGAACATCATAGCCTATTCTTTGCATAATGAGAAGACCTTTTCCATACTGATATGTGGGAAGCTTAGCTTGTGGGATGTTTGTGGTGATAGGATCTTTATAGATCCATTTTGTTAAGTCCTCATCTCTGGTTTCTTCTTCTTGACTCTTTCCAAGGATGAAAGGTGTTAAAGTGCATGTTGGCTTGAGCAGTGGTGTTTGAAGTAACCATTGAGGTATACCATGAGTTCTATGAGAAGTAGGCATTTGTCCAGCACAAAAGAGTTGGCTGAGATTTTACTCCCCAGGACCTTCCTCTGTCATTTTCATCTTGAGCTTCTCTTGCTTGGTTATAGTTGTGTTTGAACTAGAAAGGGAGGTTGGACTAACATATGAGGTGGATGAGGTGGCTTCTCTATTGTTAGGAATGGTAATCTCTAGTTGATGGTTGATATTGTTACAATATGCAAATGGATTTGCATCACCCAGGATTGTAATTTCTACACCATTATGAGGAAACTTGATACACTGGTGGTAAGTGGATGGAACGGCTTGCATTGCGTGTATCCAAGCTCTTCCTAACAATATATTATATGGCAGAGAAAGGTCCAAAACCTAACATATGATGTGTTTCACCACTGGGCCTACTTAGATCAGTAACACAACTGCTCCTTTGGATGAATGCTCTACATCGTCATAAGCTTTTATGGTTATCTTTTTGTGGGGATCTACTGATTCAACTGCATACCCCAATGCTGTAACATTTTAGTTTACAAATATTTAGGCTTGCTCCATTGTCGATCAAGACTTGCTTGATCTTATGTTGGTTGATAAATCCTTCAATATGGAGTGAGGCATTATGAGGTTGCTAGAAGGATGTATTGTCACTTTCAGAGAAAGTGAGACATGGTGATGACCTCAGATTTCCAACCATATCTTGGAATTGATCTATATTTAGATTCGCAGGGACTGACGCCTCTTGGAGAGCTTGATCCAAGATTGTTTTATGAGATGGAGATGATAACTCAATGATGAACAGTGAGTACCAAACCAATACTGAGAGGGGGGGGTGAATCAGTACAGACACAAAAACTTTTCCTGAACCGGTTTGACTGCAAACAATGCACTTGACAGACAAACACAAATACTGATCTAAACCAGATTACTATCGATTAAACATAATGAGACTATGAAAGACATAAACTGGCAACACTTAGCTTTCCATACAACCTACTTCCTCATTTCCACTTTATCCTTATGCATAAACAAATATTCTATCATTCTGAGATACAATAATTTGGTAGATCAACATGATTCACCACTAAACAGGAAATAACAAAACATCAGATGAAAGAGGCATCACACATGACACACATATTTTTCATGTGGAAACCCAACTAGGAAAAACCACGGTGGGGATGAATACCCACAAGCTGTTTTTGAACTCTTTATAAGTCCGCTCTGTTAGGAGCCTAGTCCGGTTAAAGACTGTTACAACAGGTTCTGTTAGGAACCGATCCTATTAGGGATCACCCGGTTAAGGGATGGCTAGAATACCCGGTTAAGGGTTACCTTGTTAGAGGATTTTATGAACTCAATGGCTTTGAGTCACCCTGTTAAAGGATTTATAGCAAGCTGGTTAAAGCTACCCTGTTAAGGGATTTTCCAACTATTGAAGTGATTAGAGATAAACAGGTATTACAATGATCTGGTAATAGCACTCAATGCCAATGCAGACCTGGTTTGGTTCCTTCCTTCTGCACACACACATTGTAGGTATCAATTCTCTTATTTGGTCTGGCAAGAATCACGTATCTCTGCACTTAGATACACACACAACATTTTCCAACAACTTCAACATGAAGCACAACATCAACCTTATAGGAAACAGATAGGTCGGTAGCATAAACCGTAAACCCTGAATATTTAGGTTTAGCAATTCAGTCAGTTCAATCCTGACCATTGAACACTTTGCATTTGAATACAACGGTCTTGAACAGATCTCAAGACATTCTCCATCATTCATTCTTCACCTCTTCTTGGAGGCGATAACCCATCACGCGTTCTTCACTATTTGCAGGGACTTCGCACATTCCCGAGATAGATAGGATCAATCTCCTTCATGCAAGATCCTTCACACGCACGAGGCTGACGTGGAAACACGGTCTGATCTCCATTATAATTCTAACTCATCACACAATGCCATCGGTTGAATCACACAGGCTCGAAACACTTCAACCGGAAACCCTGAGGCTGGAGCTACCAACCGATAGTCATACCATATTAAACCTTGATAGAGAACATTCCATATATCGGTTCACTTGGACAAGCGTACCACTTCACCTTTTGCACATATACCAGTTCACAACATTATTCTGGTTCACTTTGCCAGTTGCTTAACTTCAATAAACTGGTTTATCTTCAACATATTACCGGTTCACTCTTCAGCATATTACCGGTTCACTCTTCAACATATTGACATCAATGACAACACAATATCATCATGTCAACATACTCTGCACATATGCCAATAGGGGATAGGCACAAAATCTCTAAGATGGAGATAAGTGTGGGCGTCTTATCTAACTGTTCCACAAGGTCCCACTACTTTGGGATAGATGTGGTGCCTTGTGGAGCTGCTTTTATGGTAATTTTGCTGCGACGCATGACAATATTGCAGGTAGGGTTTGGATTTTTTATGGTAATGGTTGCAATTTGTTCATTAGCATCATATAGGTGGTTTACAGTGTAATTATAAGTAGCTCACGTATAATTAGTGGTATCTGTATTTCGCCCTGAAGTGGAAGGACCCCTTTGATCTTGTGATGGAAGTGGATTTTTAAACATAAGATGATCATTGTTTGTTGTTTTTGGGTCATGGCCTTCAATTTCAATCTCACCTCAGTCAATGAGATCCTGAAAAAGATCTTTCAATCTGTGACAATTGCTTGTTTTATGCCCTTTCCCTTGATGGAATTCACAATGTTCAGTGTCTCTCCACCATGAAGGTTTAATCTCAAGTTCGTAATTGGACATTTTTGGTAGGGTCACCAGATTTGAAGAGACCAACTGATGTAACATTGTTTCAATAGGTTCCCCTAAGGGAGTGTACGTCCATTTTTGTTTATAGTTTTGCTGGTGTTGGCTTGGTTCTTCTTGATGTATATTGCGTCCTTTATTTGGTGGGGGAGGAACCGTGTTGGTCTTAGGAGGGGGGTTTTGCCTGGCAAAGCGGACCACCGGTTGTGCACTTTTAATAGTTCTTGCATCTACAACCCCATCATTGATGATGTTCTTGTTTTTGTTCCATAAGTTAGGTTTATCACTATTGAATCGCGAGTGAGGCGCATCTTTGGGTTCATTGTATATTTTGGTAAGCCCCTTTTTGATGAGGGCCCTTTCACATTTTAAACCCTGTGTAATCATGTCATTGAAAGACTCTGTACCTTTCATGTCTAAATGAAATTCCATTTCTTCGTTCAAGTTGGAAATAAAGATTTCCACTAGTTCTCTTTCAGGTAGCTGAAGGGAACGTCTGCTAGACATTTGTCGCCATCATTGCAGGAAAGCTGAAAATAGATCCCCTAGTTTTTTATTAGTGTTACATAGATCGGCCATGGTGATATCGGTGTTCAATGTTATGTGAGTAATGTGCAATGAACTTCTGGACTAGTTCTTCAAATGTCCTAATTCCACCTGTTAGTCGAGAAAACCATTGCGTGGTTGTCCCTACCAAGCTTTGCAGAAAGAGTCGCATTAGGTATGTGTCCTCATATGCCACTTCTAGGCAAGTTAAATGAAATTATCTAACATGAACGTGAGGGTCTCCTTTTCCTCGATACTTTTCAAACTTAGGTGTTTCAAACCCTCATGGAAAAGGTCGCATATGTAGATTCCTATCAAAGGGATAGGGACAAATATCATTAAGTAAAAACCGGTTTGTTTTCACACCACTATGGAGTTGTTGGGCTAAATTTTCGATTTGTTGCCACAACATGTCTATGTCATTTGGAGGAGGTGGAGGTGGAGGTGGAGGTGGGGAATTTTCTTGATGAAGGTTGTATCTAATGGGATCTTGGCCTCTTTCATCCTCATTACAGCTTTGGCGTTCTGATGCTTGTCTTAGTTGTGCAATATCAAAATCAGAGGGTAGTTTGGCTCCCTCTTGGGCAAGTCTTAAAAAGTGAGCATCAGCATTGCTCCTGAGTATTTCATCAAAAAGTCAATTAAAGAGAGGGTTGTGTTGTGCCCTTTCTATTGCTGTAGGAGTAGGAGTATTTGGATTTTCATCATTTGCATTTCCTCCAAGGGCTTCTTGGAATTCATTGAGATTTTCCGCCTCTTCCTCTTCAATTTCTTGTTGTCTATACCTTGATCTGGTTTGAGCCATTTGGTTTACAAGTTTTTGTTGAAGTTTTGTGAAAATGATGATGAGTTGGTGATGAAATGAAAGATTGATTTTTGGTGAAGTGTTTTGCATACGGATCTCTAGCACTAAAGGTAGATGTTACCAAAGTCCTTCCTTGAATTTCTTGTTGTGTTTTGTTGACAATGTTTGATATGATAAGGTTTAGAGAGATCTGAGATGTGTTACAGACCCAACTACCTAATAATGAGAGGATTCACTCATAGACTATTTTTAACCTGTGTAGAAATGCCTCTTAGGATGAGTTTATCCTAGATGTAGAGACACTCTAAAAAGTGATGTATTGTGTTTGATTCAAGCAATATCAAAAATAGAACTTAGGACAAAAATCTCTTGATGTTTTGAGAGTTGGAATGGATTTGATGAGATGTGAATGTGATAATGGACGAAATGTTAACTTCAATAGAAACTCTATGTTACAAAAGGAACAAACTCTTCCTCTTCTCTTTCAGGGGTTGGTGGTTCTTCCCTAGTTGAGTTATATGTGATGCAAATGTCTAGAAAGAAGGCAAGATTGATTTTGCCTCCCTTGTTTTGATGATAGCTCAAAGCTCTATATTGAGTAAAAGCTCTGCGGTTTAATGACTCTTGATCAAACTCGTACGATTTTCCTTGAAGGTATAGACGCATGTGACATAAGAAGGTTCTATGTGAGACAAATATTTGTCTATTAAGATAGAATAATTTCCTTCTTTTGATGAAAGCTTTTGAGCTTAATGGTCATCTCTTCAAGTTGACATGTTGATGAAGATTCCTCTTTCTTAAGATGTGAAGAATGGTCATATAGTTTGAAAATTTTGTTATTTTGCTCTTTTCTTTTGATCTTTCCTTTTTTCAAATGTTTGTGTTGGATGAATACTTGTTTTTGGAACTGATTTTTTATTTTTCCTTTGACAAGAAAACAAAGCAAGCACAAAAACACAAGAATGTTGCCTCAAAAGGCACAAGTATGGGTCTAGATCAACCCAATCTTTGGAATTTTTATGACCCTCTCTTTCCAAATGTTTTTGAGTATGTTTCTCCAAAAAAAGTCTAAAGTCGGCTCAGTTTATCACTAGTCTTACTCAAAACGAAGACACTCCAAACACACTTTATCCCTAAGGTCAAATGCCCAATTGCGATAGTTTCAGCCCACATCTTGATATTTCTTCAACTTCGGTACTACATACTTTATGAATCCCGTCGTGGCAGGTAAGAATGTGATATACTAAGTCTTGCACGAGCATAACAAATAGATGATCCCTATGATGGGGGAGTCACCACTTTTATCAGGCTACAAGTAAGCTTTCAAAAAGTTATGTTTCTACTGAAGGAAATATGTATTGTGAGTATTTTGGGAGAAAAACCTTTTATGCTCTTGCACTGAACTTCTCACAAATATCCTCAATCAATAGAATGAGTGGGCTACTACATAAAGGTGTTTAGTAATTTTTTATGTTTTTGGACATAAGTTCATTCTGCAGTGACTCACTTAAGAACCTTGTAACTTGTGGTGGGGCCCATTTGTCCTTTCGACAAGTTACATTGTAGGAACAACTATACCCAAGGCTATATCTTTCGCTCACACCTGATTTCTATAGCGGCTCGAAGGATTTACCGCGCGAGGTCGTTCCCAAGAGTGATGTGTCTCTTGGCAGGCCTCTCTTAAAAAGATAAAATTTTGAGTGTTACTAACACTTTTCTCTTGCACCTAGGACCACGAAAGCCAAGGGAGAGGACAGTGTGTGTTAGAAGTAGGACCACTCGAAAAACTCTTTTGCACAAGTGTGCCAAACACAAAATATACTTGTTCTTTTTAACTTGTCATCACAATGGTGATCTAACTATTTGGAGATGTTACTCCAACAGCCATGGTGTTCTTTTTATCCTTCAAAGGCAATATGTTGAGTAAACTAGGAAAAATGAAATCCTAGTCAATTTAATGAAAAGAATGTTTGCTTGAAGTAAATCGCTTTGAAAAATAAAACAAGTTGATTGTTCTTTTTATATGCCCAAAAGAAAAAACCAAGTGTGGATTGTGATTTTTAACTTGAATTGATGCAAGGAAATCAAAATTTGTTTTTGTTGAGTTTTTAAGCACCAAAATGAAGTGTTCAAGTTGCCTATCTTGTATGAAAAACAAAATTTGCTTGTGACATTTAAAGCACCAAATGAAAATTTTGATTTTTAAGCACCAAATGAAGTGTTTGACTTTGTTTTAACTTGCATGAAAAACAAAAATTGCTTGTGAGTTTTAAAGCACCAAATAAAAATTTTGATTTTTAAGCACCAAATGAAGTGTTTGAGTTTGTTTTAACTTGCAATAAAATTAAAAAGGGAATTTTAAGCAATACAAGGGTTAGTTCAAACCTGCACAAGAAATGAAAAAGTCAGTAAAATCTGAACACATGGTGGGCATCCACAAGCCTAAGAAAATTTAACTGATCGGTTACAAGACATTTTTTACAACTCTCTGTTACAATAGCGATACTCTGTGTGAAAATAGAAGCACTACTTAACACAAAAGCGCGACAGTAATTACAAAAGCACTAAAAGAGTTTATTTATACAGAAAGTCAACAGCGCTAAAATAGGGACAAAAGCGCTACTTAATAGTCAAAAGCGCTATACTATGGACAATACCACTATATTTGGGACAATAGCGCTATTGTGGAAACAATAGCGCTAAAAGACCAAATTTCGATAGCGCTAAAACGTGAACAAAAGTGCCAAAGCACGACCTGTGTGTCAATTAAAATAGTCAAACAAGTTAATTTTTTTCAAAAAGTTGCTCCTTGATTCACATCAGGTTCACCAAATGATGCTCTGCAAAATGAAAGGATTAGTAAAAACCTGTTTTGATAGTTAAACACACACAAGGAAACACAAGAGACAAGAGTTAGTCATTAGTGTTAGAAAATCAAAGATTGAATACTATCCTAAGCAAGCATATCAAGAAAGACACTACTAAACAAATAGAAAGCTTAAGGAATCTAAAAAAAGTAACTAAACATTTTCATATGCTCTCTACCATGCTAGTAGCTTATTCTTCCTTGTTCCTCTCCTCTCCAAGTTCCAAATTAGTGTAGCTCTCAGCAACTTTTTGCACTATGGATGCCTTATGGAGGTTCAATATTGACAAATGATTATTCTAAATGCTATACAAGTGTGAACAAACTAATATTTAGATACTATGACATGGGAATGATTTATTTTTAGACCAAAATAACAATGTATTTATGATTTTATGCTAAATGCTCTTCTCTAAAGTTCACTATAATGTAAATGCATACAAGTTTTTGGGATTATGACTATGAATGCTAAATGCTTGAGGATTTTAAAATGAGGAATGTGAGCTCTATTTATAGGAAAAATGGAGCAATGGATGGTTGAGATTGAGTAATCTCAACAAGGGTCAGGATTGAATGATATTCAATCCATGTGAGGGCTTTCAACCCAATCCCAGGATGACAAGTGTCAACATGAGATGGGTTGAGAGGAGAGGTAAGAAGCATTAAATGTTTGACATGACCTGAGAGTTAACTTGGGGGTTAAGGTTAAGGTTGGGTTGAGTGAATAAATTCATTATCCAAAGAATAATGCTTTTATCCAATGGATAAACTCTTGTGCAAGAGTTAGTGAGGATAACCATGGTCAAAGCAATAAATGTTTGAGAAGACACATGGGTCACATGAGGGTTGAGTTAGGGGTCAAAGTCCCTAACTATGGGTGCAAGTGGATTTAACCATAAATGGTCATGTAAGAGCCATTAGTGGTTTGGAAGACTTTAAAGGTTAAATTGTTGAACACACGAAGCATTTAATGTTTTTCAAAGACTTTGAGGTCTTTAAGAATTTGTTGGGAGTATTTAAAACTGAGTCAAGTTTATAGGCCCATTTCAAAATTTTGCCCTGCATTTCCAAATGATTAAAATAAGTCAGTTTGAATGGCCTAGTTAGCAAGGGGGTACAATGGAGCCGGTTGATTTTCAGAGGGTAAGGCTCAGGATTCATGTCCCCCACCTTTCATTTGGCCTATGCAATGATGTGCAACTTTCAGAATTCAGTTTGGATAAGTTTACTAGGTACCCATTTCGAGGGGTGAGCTGAAAGTGCATTCTAGGCACAAGTGCAAATTTTATTAAGTAGCCTACTTTGGGTGTTTATATCTTTTTCCATGTTTATTATCATGAATAATTTCAAAATGGATTGAATTTTATGCATAAATTTGAGTCAACATGCAAAATTTCAAGTCCTTATGAATCCGTTTGCTTAGTTTTCAAAGCTCAATCCGTTTGTAGTTTGTGATGTTTGCACAAGTGTAAAAATGTCCTGGTGAGCGTCATGTCAGAATGTTTGTTCCGAGATAATGTTGGTATAAATGGTGAGCTACATTTCAAATTTAAAGGCTCTACCAATCCGTTTGATCGGTTTTCAAAAGAGCTCATTTTGCCATCAAATTCAGTTATCCGCACTCCAGTGTTATATCAGTTAATGTAGCCGTTTTTGTGTGCGCGTCGTTTGCATCCTATCAGTCTGGTGATCGAACTGAGAATTCAAAGATTTAATATGTACTTTAAGGTACCTATGTTTCAAATTTGAGGACCCACAGAGGTCGTTTGATTTTTGAGAAAGGCATCATGTGTTGCCAGAACATTGACTTCATCAGGTCCGCAGTGTCGACAAAGCCAGTTCGCCGTTTTCGGAAATTAATATCTCTTCACTTGGGACTCGTCTTGAGAAACCGTTTGGTAGATGTCATCCTTGTATATCAAAGTACATGTCTGTCAGATGGCGAGCTCCAGAAAGGTGTTTTGACAGGTTTGAAAATTACGTCTTCACGATTAAATGTGAAAATTGTGGCGTAATTGCCTGAAGGATGTAAAATGCAATTTTATGATCCGAAAATGGTGCCGATCGATTCCAAAGGTGTGTTTGAGGTCCGTGAAGCATTCCAAGGGCCAGTTGCTTGAAAACGAAAAAAAAATTAGTTGGACCCACTTTGGGGCCCGACCCAGCTTGTGTCATTGCATAAATTTCATGGTAAGATGCCACTATTACCAGCTCTGTTTACATTTTAATCCTTTATGTCTTGTCACCATGGTGAATTAAGCAAGGTGTAATTCCAATATGCGCCTTGCATGGTTAATGGAAAGGGTTTTTTTTAAAGGATTCAGGACAAATGCAAATAGCATTTTGTAAGTAGCATAAATCCTCCTGTGCAATGCAAAAGAATGTTTATTCTTTGGATGAAAGAGATGAATGTTTTGAGATTTCATGCAAATATAATTTCTTTTACTGAATACAAATGATGGAGGAGAGGGAAGGCCAAAACCTCTCAAGGATATGAATTTTTACCCAATCATCCCCTTCCCACGTGATGGTGTTTGCATCCCTCTTTTGCTTTGCATTGAAGTGGCTGAGTAGAGAGGGTATTGCTGAGTGAGGCTTAATGTAAATTCTAAGTGTAATAGTGCCTTCCCCCTGCTGCGTGGAAGTGGCAACAATGATTTACAACCTCCAAGCAAACTGAAACAGCTTTCCCACTCACGTGCCTCCTTATCCTCCCTGCTGAACATGGTGTGGTGAAAGTTTGCAGAGTATGCTTGCGTGGATGGAGAAGGGGCTGCAGGTTTGAAAGTATGCAAACAATGGCAAACACAGCAGCAACTTCCTCCCTACGTGGAAGCCAATGGGGATGGTAAAAAGGGCAGCGTGGTATTTGGAACAGTTTGTAGAAGACTTCAGGATTCTATGTGGGCATTGGAGTTACCAGCAATCATTGACACTGTAGCAAATTACCAAGGCAACTGTGCCAATAGGAAACCACTCTCACATGCTCTCCCTCTAGCAGTAAACAACATTCAGCAAACAGCAAACTTCATTCCACCTACATAGCAATTGGAAGTGACAAGAAAGGATTAAATCTTTCAAGTTAAATGCAATGTTGGGTGTAAAGCCAGTACCCTGTGAATAGAGCGTTGAAAACTCTCAGCTAATGCTAACATTTGCTAGCACTCTTTCCCTCTGCATGGTTGTTTGGGGGTTGGTAATGATTTATTAACAGCAAATGTAATTGCCATAGTAGCATAAAGCCCAGTCTCCACCCCTGTGCATGAAATTTGATTGTGTAAAGACTGTTAAAAGGGGATTAAATGTTGCAAAGAAAGGAAATTTAAAACTTCAAACAAATGCATGTGGAGATAGCATGAAAACCCCAAGCTTGCTCAGCCATGGCGTGGTTGAAAAGGCCATTGAATTCCAGGCAAATGAAGAATGGCAGCCATGAAAAACTCAGAGAAAAGCTCCAAAATCGCAGTCCCAGGCATAATGCATTATCCCACATTGGCTGGGAAGTGAACCTTTTTGATGTTTATAAACAAAAACGCACTATAGTAATATGTCTAAGCCATAAAGGCTTTTGACGGATGGTGCTTGATGGCGCCCAAGGTGGGCCCACATGTGAGCACGGATCCCAAGGCGACGGAGGAGTTGACTACATGGTGACTAGGTGGACCCCACGTAGGCACGCTTCCTGAGGCAGACAGGCAAAATTTTACAGAGAAAGGTCGGGTTAACGAGTGAGCAAGTTCGAGATGGATCGACGGTGCGCGCTATTTCGCGAAGGGAAGATGCACGCAAGTTACACCCTGCAAAATAGCGAAAGTGAACAAGAGTCGTCCACGTGTCGTGATAGGTGGCAGTCCAGCAGGTGGATCCCGGTGAGGTGGCACACAGTTGGCGCACAAGTGGCAGTCCAGTGGCGATGACGTGGCGACCAAGTGGCAGTGACGAAGCAGATGACGTGGCGGTGATGAGGTGTTGTCCCAGGTGGCATCCGGTCAACCCCATCGACCAATCAAAGGCCGCCACGTGGCAAGGCGTCGGAGCACAAATGGAGGCAAAAATCAAAATTAAAATGAATAAATGATATAGTTCTGACTATATTAAAATTCGAAATATTTAAATGACTAAGCACAAATGGGAATTAATTCGCCCAGGGTTTAAATTTTGGCCAAAATATAAAGTATTATATATCGCCGGAAAGCTCTCGGAGTGAGGAATCTGATTATCAAGTTAATTTTGACAAATGTGGGATATTTTGGAGGTAGTTTCCATGGGAACAAAATTCAGTTAGAGAGGAGACACTTGGCAATTCAGTTGCAGATTTGATTTGGTTCCCTCTCCCTTTTATTCCCAATTCTTCTCAGTTGTAAGGGTTCTAGAAATTTGGAAAATGCTCCAGATTTGATGGCTTCCACTTTCTGAATATCATAACCCAGATTTGTGAATGATTCTGTTTGGTTTCAGGGTACAGAGATTGCAGTGCATTGTTGTAAATATGATTTTAGTTGTAGGTCTTTCTTGTGTCAAGCATGAGTAAATTCCTCATAGTATTGTCTCTAGGTATGCATTTCATTATCATAAATTGAATCCTCAAGGAGGATGAAGATTTGTCAATTTTAAGGAAATTGTGTGACTGTTTGTAGGTATCCTTCAAGGAAGGTTTTAAATTCTATAGTCAGTCATAAATGATGAAATGTATTTCCAGATCTGATAAATTTGTGAATGAATCAAATAGTGCATTAATATCAGGTATTGGTGCATGAATATCTTGTTTAAGGAAAACAAATTTGCATCTATGATTCATATTTGTAGTTCTGTCTGTGACTTTGTTGCCCAATGAACAAGGCATTGGTCTTGCAGGTTTGGGGATGGTTTCAGATATGCATTTAAAAGATAAATCTATTTCCCTTTATGTTTAGGGGTTAATGTTCTATCCTTCCAAAGCTCTATTTCACCTATTATTTGTATAAGATCCAGCCCATCTGTACATGTTACCTAATTTGGTGAGCTTGTGGAATGGTTTGTCTGCTCATTGTTGATGCAGTCTTATGTTTGTGATTGTTGTATTCAATCCATCAAAAGGGTGTCCCCCCCTAGGTCTAGCAGAACCTAAAGTGCAGGAGGATCATTAGGATCCTATGTTATGTTGTCCCAGCCCTGAAGTGTTTCATTGATTGAGATTGGCTATCTCATAGATACATTTACAGGTGTCTTGGGTTATCACTTTTGGTGAACAACAGAAGTGACTCCAAGTTGCTTAGGAATGTGACAATAATTAGGGGATGGATTAGGCTAATTAGAAAGGGGTTAGAAGAATCTAGAAGGGGATTATAATTGCAAGTGGGTTGGTGGGTGAGGGAAAATAGGATTTTTATTAAAATAAAATTCATTTATTTCAACAAAGAGATGCAAGTTGCATTTTTAGGAGAATGCAAGTGGGGGGGATTTGATGATTTAAATAAATGTTTTATTTAATTTATTTAAAAGAGGAAAGGGGATGTAAAATGAAATAAATAGGATTTATTCATTTTGTTTATTGTGAATTTAGTTTAATGAATTAATTAAAATAAATTAAATAATTTATTTAATTAATAGGAGAATGTTTGAGGATGAATTAATTAAATGTTAATTTAATTAACTGGCGGCTAGTGGGTTTTTTTTAATTAAATAAATAACAAATATTCATTTAATTAAAATGGACATATTTATATGAATACACAAGTCATTCAAGGTGCAAATATATTAACAAGATTTAACAAAAACATACTATATATTACATAACAAGTAAAACAAATGGCAAATATAAGATCTATACAATGAATTGAATAAATATCGCTACTTACCTCATGTATTTTCCAAGATCATATATAGCTTGCTTGACATTGTTGTCGAAGTTGTCTGGGAGAGATAGAGGTAGAACATACTGCAACAATAATAAAATGATCTTTTCATTATTTTTCCAAAAGTAATAAACACAATACACTGAAAATTACATGCAGTATACAAATTTATATATAGTATGCCAGAATAATTACCTTAATGAAGGTATGCCAATCATGTGCTTTCATCCCTTACCCAAATTCACCTTTCTTTGTTATGATATTGTTTATGTTCACAGCAAATCCTGTGGGAAATCAAATTTTTCGTATGACTTATTTTATAGCATTGCTTTGCTACTGTGTTAATAACCAAGGAAGGGTGCTTATATTAATTTGGTCTCCATCACTATTTAATTGAATAAAAAATTTCATTGCATGATTGGCTTCGTGAAAGTCACTACAAATTTTGACAATTTTTTATTTTTCATGCCTTCCATCCAATATTTTCCATAATGTTTTTATTAAATTCTTTCTGATATGCATTGTATCAAATAGATGCACAATTTGTAGTTTCTCCTAGTAGGGAAACCTACTAAATTTTTTGGTATAAATTTTTCAGTCCCTGTCGAAGCCGACCATTAATGCCTTGACAACCTTCATGAAGCATATACCTTGTAATGCAACCTTTTCCACCATGCTTTTGTTTTGTAACGACACCACATCAAGTTTGTGAACTTACTGTCAAGGATTAGACTTACAAACTTTTGTATGCTCATTATAATTTTTCACCTTCCATGTGGATCACAAGGAAACTCAAGGTACTTTCATGGATGTCTACATGCACTTGATATAACATTCAAAAGTTCCTTAAGGCCTATAAACAATGGAAGACTCCAATATTTGGAATAAGTCATACTTTTAAAGTTTATTGTAAGGACAAACCTAAATAGTCATCATTTGTTCATCATTATCAGACAAATCCATATAGTAAGTAATAGTACATTTGTAATAACAATCATGGTTCTTTAAAATGAATACAAAGTGAGAGACAAATACACTTAACAAAAGAAAACTTCCAAACTATAATTGTCACTGTTTTTGGGACAGTTTCACAGTGATCTTCAAATCAGAGACTAGAACAACATAAAAATTCCTTGTCAAGTGATTGTAAAGGAATGTTTGGATTACTCACAATATTATGTCAACCTCAAGTGCCAATTGGAATCATCAAATGCGTTTGTAATTAAACATATTAGAATAGACAGCTAGGGATTCAAACTATATACCCGTCGGCCGACCACAAATTAAGGTGGCGCTAACCATATACTCGTTGGAAATAGGTTGACTTTAAGCATTCGTCGGAATATCTTCGGACTAGTGACAAACATTCTTGTTCGTCAAAATTTCGATGAACGTCGGGGACCAATTTTTAAAAAAATAAAAATCTCACATTAAATTGAAAGGTAACCAACGAAACAATAAATTAATTCACTTTCATTGGAAAATTTCGTCGAATTTTGACCTCAAATGAGCTGGTGGATTTAGAATGGAATCCAATTACAATAGACCCTAAACTCCTCTTGCACTTATTTTAATATTGTACAATGATAAAGTTAGAAACATTGACTTGTTTATATGATCATTATGAATCCTCATATGGCTCTCAACAGCTCTCTCACTGTCAACGGCTCTCCCTCTCTCGTTGGTTTGAACTCTTCCCTCCCTTCCTTGCCTGGTCTTCCACCTCCTACCTCAGCTGCTAATGTGGGGGATTCCCTCCCGTCTAGAGACCCCACTCTGGTGGCCTCTCTTGGCACTACTGTAGCACTCGTAAACCCCAAGTCTTGATGGCTTCGACTCTAGCTCGTGGTGCAATGACTGCTCTTGGCAAACACACTTCTAGCGCTACTCCTGGAAGGAAACATAGCTTCATCCATGTGGCCCATTATATAGCTCGCTCCACCTCTATTGTTCATACTCTCTCCTATTCCAAGACATCACCTGTGATTTTATATGGACAAGATGTGGTGGATAACATTGGTTTTTACTATCGTTGTTCCCTGGCATGCATATTTTCTGGGTTTTTCCCATCCCTACCGGATCTTCACCGCTGGGTAAGTGACTCTTGCAAACTCTTGATTACTTACAACATTGATCTTTTTCCTTGTGCGAAGGGATTCTTCATTTCCTCCTTCACTTCCTCAAAGGATAGGGATCTTATTCTGAGTAAGGTGTGGACTTGGGACGCTCACCCTCTCTCGCTTAAACCCTAGACTATTACTTTCAACCCTCTCACTGAACCACTAAATGTGCATCCAGTCTAGGTCTACCTGTCGAACCTTTCACTTTATTTATTGCAGCAATTGTGCTACGAGGATATTGGTAACTCCATTGGTTGCTTCCTGATGGTGGACAACGACACCTCATCTATGGGCCACTCCACCTTTGACCAAATTTTAGTTGACATTGATTTTGCTTCACCACTTTCTGGTGATGTGGCTCTTATGGTTGGAGACCATTCATGGACACAACCACTTGATTTTGAGGTCCTTCCCTTATACTATTGAAAATTCTTTGCTACTAGCCACCTAGCCTCTGAGTGCTCATTTTCTCATCGACAAGGGGCTCCCACCTGGTGGAAGGGTGCTACTCTGGACCATTTAACAGTTTATGCTTCGGAGGGACATTCTGACGACTCTAATACTACTCAGCTTGATCTACAGTTTTACTCCTTGGACACAAGTGTTCTTACTACTCTAGCCCAAGCTCTTGTGGCCCCCTTGCAGTCCATGAAGACCCCTTTTGATATGTCTCCCGCTCACTCCATGTTGAATGATCTAAAGTTTGTGGACCCTAATGACTCCATTGCTTGGATAGTGGATCGTCATCGACGAAATGGGAAATCCTCTCTCCCCCCCGCCTCTTCCCTCGTTTTGGGGTCCGACGTCTTTGTTCCCCCTTGATTGGGGTTGTGTTTGTTTTCTTTCTACAGGATTTCTTTGTTTTCCTGGTGTAAAATGGAATATTGAACCCTAGTGACTCCCCACCCAGGAGAGAGAAAGGAAGTCACTAGGATGATTTTCACTTGGGGATACTTTACATTTAAAAGAGGGGCTTGAATCCATTAGATCCAAATCTGATGGAGGCAAGGATGTGAATTCCAAGTGGATTTCAAGGGTTGAAGTTTGTTTTGCCCTCTTTTGTAAATAGGATAGTTGACTTGTTGACTATGTGGAACAAAGAGAGAAAATGAGTGAAACGAGGAGCTACTAGTTTGGGATCACGTTGTAACTTTGGATTTGAGATAATTAGATTGATAAGAATCTACCCTATGAATTTGGAGAAAAGTCGTCAGGACCATGGTGAAAGTGTAAATGGTCCTCCGAAAAATCCGTGAAACGAAAAGGGTATTTTTGCCTCTGCAAATGGAGTCCAAATCTGAAAATACAACTACGCACCTGCAACCTACACATAGAAAATAGGGAAAGAAGGGTTGTGGATAGGGTTTTGCCTTAGTCAAACCCCGATTGAGGAATCAACCTTGAAAGCAAGTAATTGCAAATGCTGAAATGTAAATAATGGAATTGTATACCTTGTAGATCTGCAATTTGTCAATGATGATTGCTTTTCTTCTTGAATGTAATCACAAGTATTGCATGAAATGGTATGTAACATGAAAAAACCCTAACATACACACATGCTTGCAAATTAATATTGTAATATTGCTCCAATGGATGAATGAAGAAGACTTGAATTCTTGAATGCTTGATAATGGTGATGTACATTGCCCAGCTTGAATTTTGCCTATAGTGTATCTCATGTATGTTTTCCTTCCTTTTCTCCTCCCCTGCAAATGATAAAACCAAATCTCTTTTATAAATGCCTAGGGGATTAATTTTCATTTACTAAAGACCGACAAAGAGGAGTGCAAACCCCGAACGTCAAATTATCCATAGGGGACCGGGTAGACCCATCTTAGGGCCACCCTAAGGAGTGGGGATAGGGGTGCCACGCCCCTGTCCTGCCCTATATTGGGGCCCAGACAAGGTCTAAGGAAGAAATAGAGCCTAGACAAGGAGGGTTTCAAGGGTGAAAATGCAAGAAAGGAGTCTTGGTTAGGAAGGAGGATGTCGTCGCCAAGGTGAGGACCTCAAATGTAGTTAAAATTGCTAGGGTAGCAATTTTATGACACTACATTTAGCCCCCACTTTAGTGGGAGTATGGCTTATGCCACTACTGCTGATAAAGTAGAAGAAATAGAGATGAAGATGAGAGATGCGGAGCAATACAACAGGGAGTATAAGACGTCACTAATATTGAGGAACAAAAGCCCCCAATCCTAGGATCTTAACTCACTCAAACATATGCAAGAGCACACAAAACAAAAACAAAAAGGAACAAGACACACAAAATAAAAACAAAGCGCAAAAGACACAAGACAACAAACCAACTAGCCGAAGAGACCTCGATGCTCAGATGTCTCAACAACTAATCAGGACACACGGACCTTTTGTTCACCAAAAGTGATAACCCAATAATACCTGCAAATCTATCTATGAGATAGCCAATCTCAATCAATGAAATACTTCAGGGCTTGGACAACATAACATAGGATCTTGATGATCCTCCTACACTTCAAGTTCTACTAGACCTAGGGGGGACACCCTTTGACGCATTAAATACAATGATTACAGACACATAACTACATCAACAATAAGCAGATAGATCATTTCACAAACTCACCAAATCTAGAAACATATTACAGATTGGTTGAATCTGTATAAACCACAAATGAAAAAGAGCTTGGAATGAAAGAACACAACCCCTAAACACAAAGGGAAATAGATTTTTTTTAATTTGAATTAATCTGAAAACATCCCCAAACTTGCAAGACCAGTGCCTTGTTCATTGGGCAACAGAGTCACACACAGAACTTTAAATATGCATCCTAGTCACAAATTGGTTCTCCTCTAATGATATCCCTGCATTAACACCTTATATTAATGCATTACTCAATTTCTCTCACAAAAAATCATCAAATCTGGGACACATTCCATTATTCATGACTGATAACAGAGTTTAAAACCTTCCTTGAAGGATACCCACAAACAATCACACAACTTCCTTGAAATTGACAAATTTCATCCTCCTTGAGGATTGAATTCATAATAATGAAAAAAAACATATCACAAAGACAATCTTGTGGGAAATTACTCATGCCTGACACAAGTAAAGTCTGCAACTAGAAAACACATCTTGAATACTACACTGTAATCCTTTGTACCCTGAAACCAAACAAAAGCATTTACAAACTTGGGTCAAGATATTCAGAAAATGGAAGCCATCAAATCTGGAGCATTTCTCCAGATTTTTGGAACCCTTACAATTGAGAAGAAATTGGAATAAGGAGAGGGAAAAAGATCAAATCTGCAACCGAAATTGCCAAGTGTCCCTTTCTCTAACTGAATTTCATTCCATGGAAACTTCTCCCACAATATCTGATCTTTGTTAAAATTAACTCCATAGCTGCATTCCTCATCTTGAGAGCTTTCTGGCGATATATTATACTTGCCATTTTGACCAAAAATGGACCTCTGGGCAAATTAATCATGTATGTGTGCGCAATCATATAAATTTTTCGTTTTTTAAATATAGTTTGCACTATACATTTAACTGATTTTAATTTTGATTTTTGATGTCCTTTTTGGCCTGAAGCCTTTCCACGTGGCGGTACTTGATTGGCTGATGGGATCCATTGGGTGCCATATTGGATGACACCTCATCCATCCGCCATGTGTCTGCTTTGTCACTGCCATTTGTCTATCCACCTGTATGCCATGTGTGCGCCACATCACCACCACCTACGTGCCACTGGGACGGGACCCGCCTACTGGACCGCCATGTCACACTGCCACCTAGATTTCACCATTTCGCGATGGGTAAGTTTCATGCATCTTCAGGCTCCGAAATCATGTGAGCCATTGGCTCTCTGCGGATTTGCTTGATCTTTAACTCCTCACTTTCGATGTGGCCTGGGCTTTTCACCATTTCGCAGCCTTTAACCGGTGAGCTTCTTTCCTTCGCGAAGTCGCGCCAACCGTCAATCTACTTGGGATCTGCTCACTGGTTAAGCCGTCCGCTTCTTGCAAAAATCATCTGCCAACCTCGGGATCCATGCCTGCGTGGGGTCCACCTGTCACCTCCCAGTCAGCCTTCTCAATCGCCTTGGGATCTGTGCCAACGCGTGTGGGGTCTGCCTCGGTGCCCAACAAGCACCTTCCGTCAAAATCCTTGATGGCTTTGACATTATATTTGGGTAGAGATTTGGTTATAAATATCAAAAAACTCCAATGCCCAGGCAATGTGGGATAATTCATTTTGCCTAGGACTGTGCATTTTAAGCTTTCCTGAGAATTTTAATGGCCTTTTTTGAAGCTTATATTGCTTGGAAGATTTTAAAAGTCTCTCCTCCACCTTCTACGCCATCTACAGGGAGATGCTGGGAAGGTTGTAGAATTTAAACATCACATCTACCAAGTGCATTTGGATGAAAGACTTCATAAAACCTTTACCCACATGCAGTAGAGAGGATGGCATTTGCTTTGGAGTTTTAAATTGCACTCCACACCTTCCAACGCCACACTCTAGCAACACTCCAGCTTCTCTACCACACAAAGGAAACAATTACACACCAGTTGCATTTGATGTTGCCCCTTTGACCACCATGTGAGCATGCTTAAGAGAGGTCTTTGGCTGGCATCTATTTGATTTTTAAAATTCCTTCCTCCATTCATAATTTTGTTCCACGCAAGGAGGAGAAATCCGGTTTTGAAACTACAAATTGCATTTGATTTTCTGCAATCTCTTTTTCAACCACCATGTGAAGGGGATAAAACTCCTACTGAAAGCATTTTTTTTTAAAATAAAAAATCTTTAGAACCCCTCTGAACATACCATGTAGGGGGATATTTTCTATTGAGCCTGCCTAGAGGTTCATAGACCACGTGAGAAGAAGGGATACGTGACAATCTGCTTTCAACTCCCCTCACCATCCACCACGGAATTCTTCGAGAGTTTTTATTCGCCAAACACCAGCTTTCCCATTGAAGCCAAAAATTAATAAAAGTCCCATTTACTTGTTGTTCTACCTCAAAATGAAAAGATAGATTGATGTACTAGAGCCTGGTTAACAAATTTTCATCCTTGTTTACAAATGCCCAGCGGGCCTGGACTAAGCCAAGTTCTAGATTGTCTTTGAAATGTGGAATTGTTCTCTTAAGGAAATCAAGATTTGGCTAAAAGTCGGCATCAAAAATTGCAACAAACTCATAATCTTTAACATAATCGCAGTTCATTGCAGAATTCAAATTCCCAGCTTTATATCCAGTTCGAAGCACTCGGTGTCTATACACTATGTCTATTCCTTTTTGTCTCCACTTGTGCACTTCTCCTTTGATTAAAAGCTGAATAATTTCCTCATCCGAATCATCAAGTACTTGGATTAATATTCTATCCTTCGGCCAATCCAACTGACATACTGCAGAAATTGACATTGACTAAAAATCATCCAATGAATCTTCCAATCGCTCAGGCACCTTAGACTTCAACCGCATCTTGATCCATTCAGTACCCTCTCTTCTGATATCTTGGATTTCTTCATTTCTTTCTTTGATATTCCCCGTATCACACACAAGATTACCCTTAGATCTAACAAGCACACCCTTTGGTTCTCGTTTGTTCTTATCTGCAGAATTCTCAGCCAAATTCGTGTATGATACCTCTATAGTAATAGATGTATCTTCATTGTTACTAATTCTCTTATAGTTGTCAATCTTACATGGCCCCAAATCCAAAGGTAGAGCCTTAATTTTTTGATCACTTCATTTAACAATGAACAACCATTTAAATATCCTGCAATTCTCTCAGTGAGCCAAATCGCCAATAAAATCAATCCACGATCATGAGCCAGGTCGGGCCCCAATATGGGTCCGACTAAAAAAATTTCATTTTCAAGCAACTGGCCTTCGAAATGCTTCAGGAACCTTACCCATACCTCTGGAAAGGATCGGCATTATTTTCAGATCATCAGACTGAATTTTGCAACTTTCAGGCACTTGCGCTACATTTTTGCATTTAATCGCAAAGACATAATTTTCAAAGTGGTCAAAACACCTTTCTAGACCTCGCCATCTGACAGGCGTGTACTCTGATATACAAGCATGAATTCTACCAAACGGTTTTTCAAGATGAATCCTGAGTGAAGAGATATTAATTGGCAAAAATGACCAACTGACTTTGTCGACACTGCAGACCAGATGAAGTCAATGTTCTGGCAACACATGATGCCTTTCTCAAAAATATCAAACGACCTATGTAGACCCTCAAGTTTGAAACAAAGGTACCTTGAAGTACATATTAAATCTTTGAATTCTCAGTTTGACCAAAAGTCTGAATGGATGCAAATGGCGCGCTCATGAAAACGGCTACTTTAACTGATATAGCACTAAAAGTACGGATCACTGAAAACGATGACTCAATGAAATCTTTTGAAAGCCGATCAAAAGGATTGGAAGAGGATTGAAATTTGAAACATAGCTCATCGTTTATACCAAAATTATCCCAGAACAAACATTATGTCATGATACTCACTAAGGCAACTTTTACACTTGTGCAAAACAAGGCTCCGACTAGCTGTCGAAATAGGGACTAGTCAAACCACACAAACTGCAAATGGATTTGGCTTTGAAAACTAAGCAAATGGATTCATGAGGACTTGAAATTTTGCAAGATAACTCACATTTGTGCATAGAATTGAATCCATTTTAAAATTCTTCATGATGATCAACAGGGCAAAAGATATAAACACTCAAATTAGGCTACTCAATAAAATCTGCATTTGTGCCTAAAATGCACTTTCAGCTCACCCCTCGAAATGGGTACCTGGTAAACTTATCCAAACTAAATTTTGAAAGTATCACATCACTAAATAGGCCAAATGAAAGGTGTAGGACACAATTCTCGAGCCTAACCCCCTGAAAATCAACTGGCTCCATTTTGCCCTCTCTCTAACTAGGCCATTCAAACTAACTCATTTGGAAATGCAAAGCAAAAATTTGAATTGGGCCTCAAAAGTTGACTCAATTTTAATGAGTCCCAACAAGACCAATGCCATCACATAAACACAAACAATCACATAAAAGAGCAAAGTTGACATCATCCATGAACCATCAATAGAAAAACTATGGGTTCATGAGAGGAAGGAGAGAGAGGACATGAATACACACTTTGGTCATCCATGAGAAGAAAGGTAAACAAGAGAGAAACCATGAACATCTCGCCCCTAAAACTAGGTGATCCACGGAGAGGAGAACACGGAAAACTAGCCCCCAGAGTCTGTCTGGGTAATCCATGTAAGGGAGGAGAGTGAGAACACCGTTAGTTCCACCCAACTTCAAGCGTGTGTATGCAAGTGAGGTTCAAAGTGCCTCATAGGAGTTTATGCCCGAGTACGCTATAACCTGTTATGGAATGTATAGTACAAGTGTCAAGAAAGGCGTGATATCTCGCTCTAAGAGTATGTGCTCTAGTTTTGAGAATAATCACCCGGCATAGGAGAAAAGTGGTGTCATCTTGCTCTAAGAGTCTCTTCTTTGGTTTCGTGAATGACCCACTGTACAAGAAATAAAGAAGTGAAGACATCTCACTCTAAGAGTCTGTGCTCTGGTTCTGAGATTGACCCACTGTACCAGGAAAAAGTATCATCATCTCACTCTAAGAGTATATGCTCTAGTTCTGAGAATGACCTATTGTACAAGAGAAAAGTGACATCTTTCTCTAAGACGCTCCCCTCTGGTTGCAAGAGTGTCCCACTTTACAATGCACAAGAAAAGTATAGTACAAAGGATCAGTGTGGGTGCCCCCCCCTTAAGATGTAAACATAGGTTAATGTTGATATCTTAAGGAAAGTAGAACAAGGATGCCTACCTTCATCACAAAGAAGATATCCGCAATGCAACAATGTCATAAATCCAAGCAAGAGAGTGAATACTCTTCAAGAAAGGATAGGATAGCTGAAAAGAGATATCTTGTTGCAAGTGTAAAGGTGATCCTTGGAGGAGGAGATCTTTGTTCAAAATACATCTTCCTCCAAGAGGAGTTGTCTTAGACAAATATAACATCTTCTAGAACAAGAATGCAATCCTTCTGAAGAGGGGAAAATGAGAAATGCGGGATTAATGGTTAGTATTCAAATAAAATACATAAAACACAAATAATAACCATTTATACCTTACTATTTTACCTCTCCCTTGGATTGAGCCTTCGGTGAAGTTGAATAGTGCCTCTCTTCAACTTGATTGGATGGGCTCCTTCTTGATGGATGTGGAATGCTCTCCAAATGCTCAACAAGGTAAGTAGATTATTGGATTGGATTTGGATGATGGATAGAAGGATTTGATAATGGAGGATTATAATGACATGATAGAGGGATGATTTGTGAGGAGAATAGGTTCCAATTTATAGATTGGAGGAGGCCAATAGAGGGCCAATATTGATTTCCTTATGGTGGGTTGAGATTGATTTGAGATAGAAGGCATGGATCAAGGGTGCCTTGGGAAAATAAACAGGAATATAAAATTCCTTGGGAAAAAGCGGGGAGAAATTTGAATTTCAAACATGAGGAATTAAAAATTCCAAAATAAGGATGCATTGAGGGATTCAAAGAAATTTGAATTTCTTTGAGAGGCTCAATGTTGATGTGACATGAGTGGGAATTAAAAATTGAGGGATAATGATAAGTGGGATTATGAGAGATTCTAGAAGGATTAATTAGGTTGAGTGGGATTAGGAAAAGTGATTTGTAGGAATTACATGACTAGGTTAATTAATTAGAATTAATTAACTGAGTGGCTTTAGAGGAAATAATTATTGGAGGGGACTTTAGAAGAATAGGGGAATAATTAATTTATTTGATAAATTAATTATTAGACAATGGTGATAGAATTAATTAAATTAAATTAAATTAACATTGAGAAGAATAAGGATAACCTAATTAAGTCAATTAATTATGTTGATAGGCTTAAATTAATTAAATATTGATTTAATTAATTTTAGGTGTCTACATTTTTCCCCTCTTTGATATAGCATCATGAAATGATTTTATATCAAAGAAGAATAAAACATAGTGGAAGAAAGGGATAAGGACTAGTAGCATGATTCCCCAGTCATGAGATGAGGAAGAATGATAAGGAGGAAGGATGACGAGGAAGCAGTGGTATGCCCCCTCGAGAGGACATGCAAGTTTGAAGAACATGGGTGTGCTCTCGAAAGGAATTAGAAGAATAAGTGATGAAAGGATAAAGATAAAGAAAGAAGGAACTAGGATGGGTTGGAGGGAGTGTTGTGAATGAAATGAGACAAAGAAATGATAATTGGATTGGATTTCTTGTTGAGTAAGTATAGAGAGAAAACCTAGATTTGATATTGCCATGGATAGTCTACACCACTGATTATAAGAACCAGGATGATATGAAGATCCGAGGCGTGGACTGACGCTCAGACAAATAGGAATCTCTTGTACACAATCATGCAACTATTGATAAACACTAATGCAGGATTGGCGTTTCGTACAATGAAGACCTTCAAACACACCATGCCATAAAAACTATGCCCCATTATACACCAGCCAAGTCATACCAAGATATAGGATGATCAAGGCAGTCCTGAACAAGTATAGTCCTGGGACACAAGATAAAAATAAAAGCAAAAAACTCAGGCATGCAAACAACATGCACATGACCAACTGACATCTCTTCCCAAGAGTAGGACATGGATTTGGATAAACTATCGGACTAGGGAAGGAAACAACCCAATGGGCACGTGATGGATTGATGGATGACAAAAGACAAGATGGATGTGCAAGATTTGTAGATGAGAGGATTGGTGATTAGATTTTATTAGAAAAGTATGGATGGGTGCTTGGATTGGGCACAAGTCAGTGCGAGCTCATGTAGATGGGGAAAGATCAGTTTGATGGATTGGATAGGATTGGAAGAAGGATAAAGGATTAGATAGGATGAAAAAAGGGGGATGGATTATTGAGTAGATTTGGATTGGGGATGGGATTATTGATTAAATTGGAAGAGATGGATAATATGATTGGATGAGATAGGATTGGATTAGAAATTGGATAGGATGGGGTGGATTGGTGGATAGGATTTGATTGAATAGAACCAATGGCAAGGAAGAACCAAGGATTGGTAAAAGGATGGATGGATTAGAGATATTGTTTGGATAGATGGATCAAGTAGATGGATATGGATATGAAATGGATGAATAAAGGATGGAGGGTAAGATGATGGAGACCCAAGGACTATGTTGAATAGGAGTACAATGCCCCACACTAGAGGTGGTGGAATTAAGGATGCAAGGATGGTGGATAAAGATGTATGAGGTGGAAGGATAATGTGTAATGGATATGGATGGTAGAGGATTAAGGCTTGTGTTTTCCAAAGCATGCATGCATATTCCCTAATTTACCTTTATATGATTAAGACGAAATATAGGAATGGAGGATTCATTTTGACAGGATGATGGATATGAGATGGAGGATATGGATAGGATAGTCAAGATCAAAGATAGGAAAGGAGCATGGACTTAGATAAGATGCAGATGGATGGGCCGATTATATGGATGAAGCTTGCTGCCGAGTGTAGAGTGCAAGAGGATGAAAGGATTACACATGATTCTTGTTTGCCAAGTTTTCATCATGGTACTTACCCAAGGTGCCACAAGGAGTGGTTTTCACCATTGGATGAAATGATTTTTCTTTACTTTTTTCTGATTTGAATTTTTTTTTTTTTTTTGTTGATCTTTTTTTTTTTTGGAATAGTTTAGATGGAGAAGGATAAGGATGAGTGGAAATGGAAGATATTCAATGCGTGAAGGAGGAAGGGAGGGCTCAAGCACATAGCTCCATGGATGGTATCCCTTAGTATTTCTTATAGATGTTGATAACAATAAAATGGATAGGCGATGGAAGATAAGGATTTGCAAAGGATTGGACTAACAAAAAGGGATTGTGAAAAGTGGATGGTGGATAATGGATGGGGTTTTGAAGAATTTGTGGAAGATCAACATTGGCACACACCTTGAAGGGTGGTGGAGTAGTGGGGGAGAGTGTTTTGAATTAGACAGGGGATAGAGTGTGGTTTTTGGGAAATGATGACCCAAAATAGAAGAAGGGGATGATGGAGTTGGGATGGTGGATTTTGGGACATAAGGACCCAAAATGGATTTTGAAGATGGAGGAGTCTTGGATGGAGGATTGGAGGACTTATAAATGGTTGTAGCCTTTGGATTAACAAGTTTGGATGCCAATTTTGATTTTTCTTTGGGATGCATTGCCTCTTTGGGAATCCACATAGTTTTTTATTTTTTCTTATGGGGCCTTTGTGGCCTTTTTGATTTTTCTTTCTTTCGGATCACATTTTTCTTTTGAGCATGTCGTTTTGAGGAGACATGTTGATCCTTTGTTTTTTCTAGATTTTGAGCTTTATTATTTTTAGATTGGGCATCCAAATTGCTTCCAATAGAAATGGGATGGGTGCATGAGGATGAATGACTTAAGGATTTTATGGATGGTGGGATGATGGAGGGAGCGTGTTGGGAGGCATTCAATGATGTGTGCCTTTATTGATCCTACTTAGGAAGTATTTGAGGTGATGGAGTGGTGGATGGATGGACGTAAGGACCCAAAATGGATGGAAGGAATGGAGGATTTAGCTTTTTAATATAGGGTCCCAAAATGGATGTGGATGACGGGGGATAATGGGATTTTGATTTGTATGAAGGAAATTTGGATTTAAGAGGAATAGAGGATGTACCAACATCTTGAGAATTAGCTTGAGGACCCTTATTATTTCAGAAACAAGATGCGAGTCCATTTTGAGGTGGATGAGATGTGGAAGGAATATTAGGATCTTTAGATGGATTGGGATCGTGACATGGAGATGAAGGGATACTTTGATCTTAACTAGGAGGGGTATCATGAGATGGAGTGGGAGGGGTGATTGGATCATGAGATGGAAGAGGATCATGCGATGGAGGGAGAGGGTTGGATAGAGAAATCATATGATCATGAGAGGAAGTGGAGGGGATGGGATCATTAGATGGAGTGGAGGGAGATGTATCATGAGATGAAGAGGATTCTATGCTAGCATGCTTTGGAACAAACTTTAATCTTCTACTATCCATATCCATTACACATTCTCCTTCCACCTCATGCATCTTTATCCACCATCCTTGCATCCTTAATTCCACTACCTCTAGTGTGGGGCATTGCACTCCTTTGCAGCATAGTCCTTGGGTCTCCATCATCTTACCCTCCCACCGGGCCTGCCAAAATGAAGAGGGTAAAATGAGCAACATAGGATTAATGGTTAGTATTCAAATAAAACACATAAAACATAAAGAATAACCATTTATACCTTACTATTTTACCTCTCCCTCTGATTGAGCCTTCGGTGAAGTTGAATAGTGCCTCTCTTCAACTTGATTGGATGGGCTCCTTCTTGATGGATGTGGAATGCTCTCCAAATGCTCAACAAAGTAAGTGGATTGTTGGATTGGATTTGGATGATGGATAGAAGGATTTGATAATGGAGGATTATAAGGACATGATAGAGGGATGATTAGAAGAGGATGAGAGAAGAAATAAGTAGACAATGCATGAGAAGTGGATGATTTGTGAGGAGAATAGGTTCCAATTTATAGATTGGAGGAGGCCAATGGAGGGCCAAGATTGATTTCCTTATGGAGGGTTGAGATTGATTTGAGATAGAAGGCATGGATCAAGGGTGCCTTGGGAAAATAAATAGGAATATAAAATTCCTTGGGAAAAGGGGGGGGAGAAATTTGAATTTCAAACATGAGGAATTAAAAATTCCAAAATAAGGATGCATTGAAGGATTCAAAGAAATTTGAATTTCATTGAGAGGTTCAATGTTGATGTGACATGAGTGGGAATTAAAAATTGAGGGATAATGATAAGTGGGATTATGAGATATTCTAGAAGGATTAATTAGGTTGAGTGGGATTAGGAAAAGTGATTGTAGGAATCACATGACTAGGTTAATTAATTAGAATTAATTAAGTGAGTGGGTTTAGAGGAAATAATTATTGGAGGGGACTTTAGAAGAATAGGAGAATAATTAATTTATTTGATAAATTAATTATTAGACAATGGTGATAGAATTAATTAAAGTAGATTTAATTAACATTGAGAAGAATAAGGATAACCCAATTAAGTCAATTAATTATGTTGATAGGCTTAAATAAATTAAATATTAATTTAATTAATTTTAGGTGTCTACACCTTCCTCCTATTCCTAGGTGAAAGGGATTCTTGATGAGGGATGACTCACTTTTATCTCTCAAGAGGGATGGGTGAATTTATCATAGATGTACATTACCAAGTGTGAAAGAGGTTGTAGTCAAGGATCTACACCTCTTGTATAAGGGAGAACTTTTGAGAAAACTACCAACAATTTTGCACAAGGAATGACATCAAGTAATATAACTCACACCGTCCACAAAATAGGGAAAAGTGGATCCCTAGAGAAACACACACACACACACACACACACACACACACACAGAATGCACAATATAATTTCGTGAATGCATGCAAGAAAAGACATTAGTATATGTAAAATACACGTCTCAAGAAGTGGTAATCTTCAAAAGGAATAAAAAGTATCAGATATTCCCCAAGGGGGATTAAGCATATAGAAATGATAATCATATATGAGAAATGCAGCCCCTAAAGGAAATAGTGAAACATGAGATAGAAAGAAAGGGATAGGAGTGAAAATCCTTGCCCCCCGAGTAAGAAGGACAAGGGGAAAAGGGGTACACATTTTTCAATGGTGTTTATTTTCAAGTAATATGCCTTCCTAATGGAACAAATTCTCTGAAGGAAGGAATATGCACTTCTCGAGAGAGCATTCCATGCAAGGAGGCATATCGTGCTTGAGAATAATCACAACCATAGAAAAGATACATTTTTCAAGAGAATGAAAGAAGAGAAGAGGTGCATTACTTATCAAATAAACTCCTCTCAAAGAAAAGTGGAAAACCAAAGAACAATTACCTACTCACATAAGAATAACCCAATGCAAGAAAGGATATCGAATAATGAATAATGCACAAAGACAAAGACAAGTGTATAGAAAGAAGAAGGAAAATGGACTTCATGTTGCTGCCCCAAAGTATGTAAAATTGAAAAAATACCACCACAAATGATAAATATCTCCCGTTAAATGGGCTAGTTATGTCATAGGGTGAAGAGCAACATGAAGGGAAAAGAAGTGCTAAGGCACTATGTTTTTACCAAGAAATATAGCTAGATATATTGTGAGACAAATTTGTGCAAGATCATATTGCAGTTGAACAAATTTCTTAAATGCATAACATTTTCCAAGAGAATGTGAATATGAATCACGAAAAATGCAATATTCAATACCTTTCACTTGCTTAAGATTTTTGTTTTTGTTTTGAGGAGGAAAGGAAATGTTCTTATCATATTTCAATCTCCAATAGATTCTTGCAGCTAATCTGACAGGATGGTAAATACCGTCTTGACATAAAGGAGAGGGTTTGTTAGGAGAGGAAGGTTTATTATCCACAATTCTAATTTTGCCACTATCTATGTCATCTTGAATAGATTTTTGAAAATCAGGGAAATCATCAACATTATGGTCATGGGTTTGATGAAAAGAACAAAAAGGAAATTTGGAAGAAGAAGCATTCTTTCGGGATCTTTTGATTTGTTGTCTTTTAAGATGGTTTTTAAAGTTTTGGAGCCTAAGGAATTCATCCATAGAAAGAGGGGTACCATTTCCTAGGTCTCTTGTAGTAGTTTGTGTGGGAGGATTTATAGGGACATGAATTCCATGCTCAAATTTCCCAATTCCTTGTCCTCTAAAACCTTGTTTGTAATTATATGAAAGCCAACTATAAGAATGTGGCAATTGACTAGATGGAGGAAGACGATCATGAATTTCTTTGAAATTTGATGTGTAAGGAGGAAGAAAATGATTTGTAGATGAAGAAGGAGTATCATGTGAAATTGTTGGCATTATGGATGAATTGATTATGTGTTGCATTGATGTTTTGTCATTGATGTGAACACTAGTTGCTATGGCTAGTTACCGGCAGACAGGTTTTGGTTACCGGTAGAAGATCTAGTGTTACCGGCAAAAGAGACTATCTATTGGACACTTCTGGCATGTTTGGAACAAAATGGAGTATGTTTGATTTTATGTGTTACATGCTTCTGGAGCATGTTTTGGTTAGTTGGTATTGACTTGGTAATTGAATGCTATCATACACTCTTGTAAACCCATACCAGCATTGGTTTAAGGTTTAACCGACAGAGATTTCACTGAGAAATATTGACAAGATGCATAAGTGGTGTTGGTGTGGCTTCTAGATAGATTTTGGGATCTTGAAAATGTTCTTTGATCATGCCTCAACTGAGTGAAGACATTTCTTTGGCGTGGTGGACCCATATTAGGTCTGGTGCCTATCCAGGTTATGGATCGGTATCATATTGATGTGTTCTTTGTTGGCTTGTTGATGATTGTAATATATTCATCATATGTTATCATTGATGAAACACATACACACACATATGTTTATATTGTCTACTGGTATAACTTCAAGTTGTTTATACTACAACCGGTATGCTAGAGGTTATACTAAGAGATTTATCTCTAACCAGTACTTTGTGACAACCAGTATATGCATAGAAGACAACTAGTGGATACACATTAATCAGCATCAACATGAAGATCAAGTGGAGAATATATCAGAAGATTCAAGGATAACGGTTCATATATTTAACTCTAACCGGTGTTGATTGTTCCAACCAGTATTCATTGATTTTGTGATGAGTTATCACAAATCGTGATAAGTTATCCCACCGACAAATTTTGGTGGTATTTTTGTGATGAGTTATGATCACTTGACCAGATACACTGCACCTAGGAAATTGTGTTATGATTTCTTTGGGCCGACATGAAATCTCATTGTCTAATATTGACATCACAATGAATTATTTTATATGAGTGAAAGAGATATGTTGTGTGTGAAAGTCAAAAGAGTTAAGTTACAGAGTATGCAAAAGAGAAGTGTTGAAAATGTCCAGAAGGATCTGATCAAGCAAGTATTGTGCTACTCAGACAGATCAAACCAATCCTGTTATTTTCTAACAATCACAACAGAATTCAAATCCCCTAACCGGGTAAGCTCTAACAAGCTTCTTTGTACAAATCCTCTAACAGGGTGATCCATTAGTTTGGATTTAGAAATCCTCCACTGAGGTTACTCCTAACAGGGTACTACCTTTCACGGGGTATAAGCTTTTAATCAAGCTTTAAGATCCCTAACAAGATTCGCTCCTAGCGGAGCACTTTGTAGACCCTAATCGGTCAGTTATCTATTACTGCAGATAGTTACCTTGTGAGTTTCATCTCATCATGGTTTTTACCTATTTGGGTTTTCCACATACAAACACTTGTGTTATGGTGGATGTTTTACTTATTGTGGATGTTGTTATATCATTTTGGATTACATGCATTATGTTTAAAAGTTTTGTTAAGTTCATCTACCGGTTAGTGTTTGAAGTAGTTTTATTTTTGGTGTCACTGATTCACCCCCCCCCTCTCAGTTCTTTTCAAGTCCATAATTCTCTACACATTACCGAGATTATTTATGGATTGGTTATTGTTGTTTTGGTCTTAAGCCGACATGGCATATCATTGTAAAATGGATGTATATAATGATCTTATTGTAATATCTTTTAGGTGGCCGACCTAATTGGTTTAGGCCTTAGGGTTGGTATAAAATGATGTAAGATCTCATTATAGATAGTGTGTCATGGTCTTGGAATTCAATATCATATGCAAAGGAGATTTGGTCGATCATAGGTGATCGAATTAGGATTAAGGAAGAGGTCAAAGGCCTCTAATATTGAGCTTAACCGGGACTGTAATCAGGCATGGTAGATGCTATATCTGGCAATTCATTATTCTGGATTGTTGTTCATTTATCTTGAGGTGGTTATAACCTCTCTATAGTCAGTGAGACTTTTGTAATGAGAAGTATGTTCTAGGCAGTGTGCCTTCCTGCATGTGCAGGCCCCTCATTCTATCACATACTTTCTGCAGAAGTATCATCTGACTATGGGTAGGCTTCCCACCATGGTTTTTCCCTTTCTGGGTTTTTCACGTACAAATCATGGTGTTATGTGCTATGGTTGCATTGTGCTGATTATATATTTCATTGTTAAGTTTTATTGCTTACCGGTATCTGTTTTTGATATTTCGGTACTTAATGTTTATGTGATCTGGTTAAAGGTTATTAAGTGGATTAATTGATATAATCTGTCAACAACTGATTCACCCCCCCCCCTCTCAGTTGTTCACCAGTTATCCTAACAATGACAATCTCCTTCCCTTTATCAAGCTTATCCTCTTTAGGAGATTGAGGAGGAACATCTTCATCATCTAAAAGTTCATTTTTATTTATTTCTATGCGAGGGGAAAGGTCATGAATAAAATTCATGACATCATCCTCCCTACATGTACTTTGATGTTGAAGATAGGTCTTAGGAGAATAAGGAAGATCTAAAGATGTAAGAATGTTGATGTTTTGATTTTTCCCCCCTTGCTCAAGGGTATGGATATGAGAAGAAGATGAGTCCATAATACTTTCCAATGCTTTCTCTTTTTTAGAAAGATCATTGGTTAAAGCATTAGTTATCATCTCAACCACACAAGATACCCTAGGAGAGGTATAAGGGTTAGTATCTCTAAGTTTAGGGTCTTGAAAAGCTTTAAAGTCATTAACATATGAAATGCATTTTGTTAACAGCATCACCATAATACAACAAAAATAATACATGAAAGCTTTGAAATTAATTTGAAAATAAAAGAATTTGGAAATCATAACAACACAATATGACCAAGTGCTATGAATAAAGAGAAGCAACAGGAAATGAAAGAAACTCTTATCTGACACATGATTGTAGTAATATATGCAAAAAGAAATGTAATCATATGCGAAAGAGAAAGTAAATCCAATTTATTAATTGCCATTGAAAGTCTCTTAATGAAAATCTTAATTTGCTGGAAAATAAGATCTAAAATTAGGACCTTTTTATGAAAATTAATTGAAATTTTAAATTTGATGAAATTTGAATTTGTGTTCGACCTTAGGAGGTGTTTAAATTCATAAAGTATGCCAATTTTTTGGATTTAAGTAGAAAAATATAGTCAATTCTATCTCTCAAAATTTTGGGAAAAAAGTCAAGGACCGTGGCGAAAGTGCACACGGTCCAACCAACTTTTTTCAAAATTTTCAGGAATTGTAGGTATAATGATATTATTGCAGAATTCAAAAAAATAAGCTAATTTGGAGATGTCTAGATCAGTCAAATTTGCAGTCAAAGGTCAAAAATAGAAGAATCTTAAAAATTAGGGTTTTATTATTTAACCACTGAATTTTCAAAATAAAGAGAGAGATTTGAATTGCAATTTTGAAATTGAAATCAGATCTGAAACAAGTAATTAAAATTTTACACTTCACAAGCTTAATTTTCTCAAAATGAAAAATTAGGGTTTTTATGCCATTAACCTCTAAAATTTGCAAATAGATCAAACTCAAAAATGAAAATTTGAAATTCAAATTGCAATTAATCGGATCTAATAATGAGAAATCAGAATTAATGTGTAAGACATCGGGTTCACCAAAATGTAAAGTGGAAAATTGAACCCTAGTGAGATTTTCACTTGGGGAAACTTTACATTCAAAAGAGGGGCTTGAATCCACTAGATCCAAATCCAAGGGAGGCAAGGATGTGAATTCCAAGTGGATTGCAAGGGTTGAAGTGTGGTTTTCCCTCTTTTGTAAGTAGGAAAATTGACTTGTTGACTATGTGGAACAAAGAGAGAAAATGAGTGAAACGAGGAGCTACCGGTTTGGGGTCATGTTGTAACTTCGGATCTAAGCTAATTAGATTGATAAGAATCTGCCCTACAAATTTTGAGAAAATTCATTGGGACCGTAGTGAAACTGTAAATAGTTCTTTGAAAAATCCACAAAATGAAAAGGGTCTTTTCCCCTCTGCAAATGGAGTCCAAATCTGAAAATATAGTTGCGCACCTACAACCTACACACAAAAAAGAAGGAAAGAAGGGTTATGGATAGGGGTTTGCCTTAGTCAAACCCTAGTTGAGGAATCAACCTTGAAAGAAAGTAATTGCAAATGCTAAAATATAAATAATGGAATTGTATACCTTGTAGTTCTGCAATTTGTCGATGATGATTGCTTTGCTTCTTGAATGTAATCACAAGTGTTGCATGAAATGGCATATAACATTAAAAAAACCTAACATACACACATGCTTGCAAATTAATGTTGTAATATTACTCCAATGGATGAATGAAGAAGACTTGAATGCTTGAATGCTTGATAATGGTCATGGAGGATGCCTAGCTTGAACTTTTCCTATAATGTATCTCATGTATGTTTTCCTTCCTTTTCTCCTCCCCTGCAAATGAGAAAACCAACTCCCTTTTATACATGCCTATAGGATTAATTTTCATTCACCGAACACCGACAAAGAGGAGTGCAAACCCCAAAGGTCAAATTATGCATAGGGGACTGAGCAGACCCATCTTAGAGCCACCCTAAGGAGTGGGGATAGGGGTACCATGCCCCTGTCCTACCCTATTTTGGGGCTCAGCCAGGGTCTAAGGCAGAAACAAAGCCTAGAAAAGGAGGGTTTCAAGGGTGGAAATGCAGGAAAGGGGTCTTGGTTAGGAAGGAGGATGTCGTCACCAAGGTGAGGACCTCAAATGTGGCTAAAATTGATAGGGTCGCAATTTTATGACACTACACATGTTTTGTTTGTAATTTTGATTTTTTGATGGTCCCTATGATGAGGAGGATTCAGACCGAAAGGAGGGCATCTATGACAAGCCAATCTCTAAGGCTCACAAACTCAACCGGTAATCCTTGTTTCCAATGATCCTTACACAATCACCAAGTCAAGAAAAAGGTTCAACGACATCAATCAACACCTTGGAAAACCCCAAGGCTCCACTATGTCCACTTACAGACAACTTACACTTCTCAAGTTCTTGTGTGACTACACACACCCTTGCAAACATGAGTGGGCTACTACTAGGCTTTAGGGTTTGAATGGCCCACTTGACCAATTCAATACAACAATCCTTGGAGGGGTTTTCTCACAACACCTGAACATAAATGAAATAGGATTTCATGGTTTCGATCCACCGAAACATCAATCTTGACTCACTTGCCCACAAACCTGAACCGGTTGCTATTAGGCCTCCATTTGAAGGAATCGGATGATAACTTTTGACACCCTAAGGATATAGACAAACAAATTATATTTCTAGATACCCTTTTGGGATTTATTAATAATATCTTAGTTTCTAGTACCAGACCAACTTGCAGATATTCCAACCAATACTGCACTAACAGACCTAATAGGGCTATTAGACCTATTTGACTGAACGCATTCCACAAACTGGTTTGGTTCTCCTAATGGGTGACCATCGTTGACCATGAAATTTTATGTAAACCTTTAAAGTACTCTTCTACCACATTCAAACCCTTTTTGAGTGCTCTACCACTCAATTCTCACACACTGAACTCATCAAACTGGTCTGCACATAGAGATGTCAGACCTAGGGTTAGTTCTCCATCCTCTTCACCCTTTTGCATCCTCTTAATGGCTTTTGGTGCTGACATATCATATATTTTCCTATCATCTCCTATAATGGTAGAGTATTCAGTTAAGGATTGATAGGCCAAAATCCATTATTGCAATCAAACCCCAGGGGTTTAAGGGTTTTAGGCTACCCGATAGAGATTTGCTTGTATAATGGGGCAGCGATCACTTCAATACTTCATACCAAATGCAAAACAAAGGTAACACAATCTAGCTACAAGATCTAAGCCATGAGCATTCTTACCAATCCACCTTCAGTATGCAATCAACAGAAATTAGATGATTTTTTTGAGTTTCCAACAATTCTTGATGCTTCAATTTCTTTCCAAGTCAACCAACATACATCCTTCAGTGTTTGGGACCTTTAAAGGTGTTTCCCAAATTACCACAACCTCCTCCAACTATTTTTGAAACTGATTGACTGTTGGAGAAGCACAATTTACAAAAATTGCAAAATTATCATGACAACATGACAACTTTTGCATAATTCAACCAACTTAGACTCTAGACTATCATAGTCCCCCAAAATGATTACATTTGATTCTAAAACATCAAAAATAACTCAAATAGACTTGTGGTCACTTGATCTCTCAATTTAGACCATTTTGACCCTAATTGGCTCAATTTGCTCTACCAGACCCTAGATGACAATTTAACCCAAACATGGACAAATTTGTCACACTCCTAGGACATTGAATTACAAAAAGGACCCATAGGGTCTTATTACATTTCTTCTAGCTAATATAAAATCATCTTTTTCCTGGTCCATGCCTTCATAGGTAGGTGCTCCTGCACCACCCTGACTATGTAAAGGGTCGATGCCCTAGTTAACGTTGCTTTTTTAATCAAAAACATTGACTTGTTTACATGAATATGTAATCATTGTTGGATTAAAGAATTGTTATCACTTGCTTTATAGAAAAGTTAGAGTTTCATTTCTTTCTTCAAAAAAATATATATATATCTCTGAATTGTTCATCTATTGAAAATAAAATATATAGTTTTACACTTTTAATCTTGCTATAGAATTAGCATGTTACACGTGTTATCAAAGATGCTAGGTACAACACTAAACCTAGGGCTCGCCACCAAGAAAACTTAAGATAGTAAATTGAAACAAAGCATTTTGGTGATGCCAGGATGTGGATTTGAACTACTAAATGGAAAAGGGTTTGTGACCCAAAGCATGTCCTTCTTTGGAGAATCAGACATAAACATGATTACTCTTTTTGTTCTCTCCCTTCTGACACAAAAACCCTAGAAAAAGCTTTAAAATGGCTTAAAAGGGGGAGACATAAGTTGACAGCTTCAGGAAAGGAAGCAGTTAAAGCATCCATCCTCTCAAAAATGAAGTTGAAACTTGAACCAAAATAAAAAATCATCCTAAAGGTAGTGTTGAGCTAGGAAAGTCAATAGAACATAAAACACTGACTCTGAAATGCAAACTTGTCACGTACTCTGGCATAGATGGGCAAGAGGATCCCATCAACAATGATGAAAACAACTCTTAGAAGGATCTTTCCTTGTATATATTAATGATTATGTATATGTAATAATCTTTTGCAAGTTCTCAATTAAAAGATATATTTTATTGTGCTTATATTGTGTATTTCAAATCATTGTAATTGATGAGATGTTTAGTAAATTTGAATCAAATGTTTTATCATTACCAGGAACTAAAACCTAAAGGATGGATAACATCCAATATAGCATTGAAGGATATAGACCACTAGAGACTCCAGTGACCAAACTTGATTGATTCCTTCATATAATGCAAGAAACCCAAACTAGGCTCCATAGCTTGGAGTAGTGGGTAGGGGGGTAAGAATGAGAATAGTGAAGAAGAGCAATAATCTTAGTTTAGAGAAATCAATAGTAGGCATGGGTACTCCACCTTGATTGGTCACACCACCATGAGTGAGAAAAAAGGGGAACATTCATACACCCATTACCCAAACTGATAAAAGGGGTCATGTGGCTAGTGTCATAACTAACGATATGAAAAAGGTGAGGCCACCCAAGCATGATGGATCAGTGTCAAGGGATGTTGTCAAAGCTTGGTTGACCAAGATGGAAAAATATTTTGATATCTGTGACTACATCAAAAACATGAAAGCAGTATGGGGGGCTTACCAACTAATAGGAGAAGCAGCCAACTAGTGGGAAAACAAAAAGGCTAAATTAGGCCTGAGGTTATCTCACATAACATGGGGTCAATTTGTAGGAGACTTCAAGCAAAGATGGGTCCCACATCTATTTTTAGGTCAAAAATTGGTAGATTTTTAAGATCTTAGACAAGGGTAACTCTTAGTTAACAAATATTGGGAGAAGTTCACCCAACTATTAAAGTGTGTGCCCCAATTCCAAGAAAATGAGAGATACTGAATAAGGAAATTTATCATGGACCTTAATAACCAAATAGATGGGTCAATGGATGTTCTTGCACCAACTACTATGGATGAAGCCTATCAGAAGGCCATAAGGAAAGATAAAAATATCAAGAAGGATGATGACATCAGAGATAAGAATCAGAAGAAGGTAAGATGGTCATAGTCCTCCCAATCCTTCAAGAACAAGGGCAAGAGATATGATTCAAGCAAAAAGAATGAAAAGGGGTTCAAGGGTAACATGCAAGATTCTAAAGGGCATAGAGAATGGTATAGCAACTCTAGAAAGGATGGTGAAGCATCCAACAAGAGAATAGAGAAAAGAGGACCTCCAAGAGGATGCCATACTTTTGGTGGTGAGTATTACACAAACCAATGCCTGACTAAGAATCAAGGAGGGCAACAACAGACAAATTATTTGTCCACTCAACAAGTGGTATTTCAGTAAAGAATTTATGTTACAGTGGACAACAAACAAATGGAGTTTCAGATCAGTCAAATTGAGACAACAAGTATGCTTTATGGGAATATTATAATAGTACTCATAGAAAATAGAGCTACAAACAAATTTATTTCACCTAAGATATTGTGTAGATTTCCCAAAAGAGCTAGTTTTATGGTCAACTCATGGACAGTAGAGTATGCAAACCAATCAAGGATTCATGTAGATAAGTGTTTGTTTGAGGCTAGGGTTGAGCTTCCTGGCTTCACAACGGAAATCAACTTATAAGTAGCACCTTTAGGTTCATATGATATAATATTGGGAATGAATTAGTTGTGGAAACACATAGCTAGAGTGGAATATTTCACTAAAATAGTAGATGTAGCATCCTAAAATTGTGACACTTGCAATTTCGACTGCATTTCGGTCTTCATGATGGCGACGCAACATGCAACCTGAATGGAGACCCCGAAACCTGATTATGACACTGAAAACTGCATTTTCTTGGACCCCGGCCTGAACCTCCTTTGCACCTTGCTGTCCTGGGAGGTGGGACCAGAGCGCCCAGCACCCTGGTCCTTCAGGACCAGGGCGCCCAGCGCCCTGGTCCCTGGGTCCTATTTTGGGCCCGGTCTCTTTTGGACTTCGGGTCTTTATGTTTGCAAATTGGAAAATTATCTTTCCTGGTCGGCCTAAGGTTGGGAAAATCAGTCTATCAGCCCTAAATGACAAGTATATAAACTACATTTTCCTCTCTCATTTGGATATATACATACATGAGGGAAAAAGGCGGAAACAATACTCAAACATTCAAGCATTCAAGCATTCAAGCATTCCTTCAAGCAATTGATCATTCTAAGTCTCCATTCAAGGTTAAGTGTTGCATTCAAGACAAGGATTCAACCATTGAAGAGGAGATCACTTACTACATACTACTACAACATACAACATACAACATCTATACCTTCGCACATAAGGATACAAACATCCTTACAACAAGGTATTAGTACTTGTTTTACATTACAGACATTTACATTTATAGCATTGCTCATTTCTTGGTTAATTCCAAAACCGTGGTTTGACCTAAAGGCAAACCCCTAATCCCTAACCCCCCAATCGTCTTCGCTTTTATGTGTGTAGGTTGCAGGTACATGGCTGAAATTGAAGATCTGGAATCCTTGTGCAGAGACGAACAGATCCCCCTTCGTTTCGCGGATTTTTCGGAGGACCGTGGCGCTCGGGCGCCATCGTCCTGGCAACTTTCGCTCAAATTTGCAGGACAGCACCGTATCGACATTTTACTGCTAATTCCAGGTCCGCAGCTTCATACTGTATTCCTATCTCAGTTTATAAGCGAATCTTTCTCACTTTCTATACATTCCTAGCTTAATTCTTCTATGCACATTCTTTACAAAAGAGGGTAGCCTTGCTGTCATAACCCTTGAAACTCATTTAGCATCCAATCTTGCATTGCATGGGATTGGATCTTGTGGGTTTCAACCCCTCTTTTGAATGTAAAGTCTCTCCCCTAAGTGAAAACCATCAACCCTAGTGAATCTCCCTTCTCTCTCCTTGGAGTTGGAAGAGGGGAGAGCAACTAGGGTTCGATCGCGATTTTTCGCTTTACATTTTGGTGAACCCGATGTGAACATCCTTCTTGATTATTCATGGTTAGATCTGAAAATTGGATTCCTTGATTACATTTCCATGTTAATCTTTTGCAAAATTTTAGAGGTTAATTGCATAAAAACCCTAAATTTTCTTTTTAGTAATTAAGCTTGTGAAATGTCTAAATGTTAATGCTTGTTTCAGATCTACCCTTCTATTACAAATTATCAATTCATATCTATGCTTTAATTTTGAAAATTAAGTGGTTAAGTGTCAAAACCCTAATTTTTGAAACCCTCTTGATTCAACCTTTGTTCGACAATTTCACTGATCAAAACATCTCCAAATCAGCTGTAACTTTGGATTCCGCAATAAAATCACAATATCTTTCATCCCTAAAAATTTGGAAAAAAGTTGCGAGGACCGTGTGCACTCCAAGCGCCATCGTCCCCGACATTTTTTCCGAAATTTCGGGAGCTAGATCTTACTGTATTTTCCTGCTAAAATCCAGAATTTTGGCTGATTTTATCAATTATAACACTTTCAAAATTAAAGTCAAAGTTGGTCTAGGGATTGCTTGGATTAACGCTTCTAATCATTCAAAAATCATTGAAACTGAAGTTTTGTGTCAAAATTGTGTTCTTACTGTCCTAAATCTGAAAAGTGTGTTAGCATTCATTCGAAATTTCAGTAATTTATTCAAATTTTTGCAATTTGTGACTTTTGAAATTAAGTGCTTAATTACAACAACTTTGATTTCCGCTTTCAAAATCGAATTTTGCGTGAAATTGAATCAACCTTCAAATTTCGAAACTTACATTGCTTTTGGTATTCCCTCTAAAATCATAAAATTCAAAATTTCAATTTCCCTCTCTTTTTCAAAATTCAAATTTTTGCATTTTTCGACAATCTTGGTAGGGTTCAATTTTGAGATTGCAACTTTAATTTGGCCTATCTACAAATCATAAAATCACTCAATTTTTTCAGGTTAGCTGCAAAATCATCATAACTTTCATCCCTGCAAATTTTGAAAAAAGTTGCGAGGACCGTGTGCACTCCGAGCACCACGGTCCCAGACATTTTTTCTGAAATTTCGGGAGATTGTCCTGATTGTATTTAACAGCTTAAATCTAGAAGATTGGCTGATTTTACTGAAAATTGCTACCTCTAAATTCAAAACTTTCTCTCTCTCTCTAGTGCATGAGTTTTACAACAATAAGCCCTACTTACACTATTCCCGTTAGACGAAGCCGTAGAATTAAGTCTTTCCGAGGTTTAACTACTGAGGAGATGGAACCTAATTTGAATAGCCTTTTTAACGAGGACATGGGTAATTCCTCTAATCCTCCTAATGATGAAGAATCTCTCCATGAGGTTTCTGAAGAACAACTTTCGAAATTGGATAACCAATTTGACGATTTTTGACAATGGATGTCTCAAGAATACCCTGATAGTCAAGCTCTTCCTTTAATTGAGGGTTTAAACGTATGCTTCAAAGTGATAAGAATGGAATTGATATTTTGTGTGGTATTGCACACATTGTGGATTCGAATGTGATGCCTATGAAGAGTTGTGCTGAAAATTTGGGTTATACACAACCTCCTACTCAAGTCAATCATTCTATTCCTTTGATGACTTCTATTGCTAGCATACCTACCTTCACATCAAACATAATGGCTACTTCTACACAAGACATTCCTCCTGTGATCACCAGTCATGGGGGCAATCCTTCTTCTTCAATTAACCCTCTTCCTTCATTTAATCCGACTTCTTCATTCATTCCTTCAATGAGTGTCCCTATTATATCTCCACAAATGAACATGACGCAAGGGGGCAATTCGTTTAACCATTCCATTCCTCCTTGTAGTGTTCCTCCTGTCCAATCATCTCCTATGACTAATTATCATAGAGTCCCACCACCTTACTCTTTACCTTCTTTCAATAACATAACACCTCCATCTCAATCTAACACATCTAATATGAATTCTTCGACTGAAGCGACCATTAACAATCTTGCACAAACTGTCTCTTCTTTACAGCAACAAATTGCCTCTATGAATCAATCTAAGTTTAGTGTGCCCACATTTGATATTGCTAGCCCACTTTCTCTTGACATTGTTCGAGCTATTCCCCCTAAACATGTTGAAATTCCACATTTGGAGCTTTATAATGGTAAGGGTGATCCTCTAACACATGTTAAGACCTTTCAAACAATATGTACTGATTTTGCTTATGACCAAAGATTGCTTGCAAAATTGTTTACTAGAACATTAAGAGACAAAGCCCTACAATGGTATTGCTCGTTGCCTTCCTATTCTATTACTTCTTTCGAACAACTTGCAAATGCTTTCATTCAACAATTTCAAAACAATATAAGTCCTAAAGTTACTTTGATTGATTTAATGCATTGTAAACAAGGTGTTAAAGAAAAAGTGACTGATTTCATTGGTAGATATAAGCATTTGTATGCTCAAATTTATTTTCCAGTGCCTGACAATGATATTCAAAGAATCTTTATTTCTAATTTACAAAAAGATATTCGAGACAAACTTCTATTTTCTGAGTTTACTTCTTTCCAACAGTTGTGTGCAACTCTTCATAATTATCAACTGACTGTGAGTCAAATGGAACAATCACATCCTATGGCTCCGAGTGATAAGGGTGATAGCAGTCAACAACCATTTGGGAAGTTTAAACCAAACAGAGATTCCATCAAATTCAATGAAAACATCATCAACAACAATGTGAATGCAGCATCAGGTGTGCCTCCTATTTCTAAATTTTTCAAGAAAGAAAGAAAGTATACTCCTTTGAATGAATCATTGCATAGTATTATGAATAAGTTATTGGAACAAAATGTGCTTACTCTTCCTCCTATAAGGCAAATTGATCCTGCAAAGATTACTTCACCTTATTTTGATAACAAAGCTTTTTGTCAATTTCATCGTCAGCCTGGGCATGATACTGAAAAATGTTTTTCTTTAAAGGGTAAAATTCAAGATTTGATTGATAATAATACTATTTCTGTTTCTGGAGTGAATGATAAAGGCAATACATCTGTAGCTCCTCCTAATCAAAATCTTCAGATTTTCACTGATCCATTACCTTCTCATACCTCTAATGCGATTGAGACTAATGATTCCTCTCTTTCATCTGATGGTCTTGTGTCTATGACTCCGAATGTGATTAACTTTGTAGAGCAGCAAGAAAACCCTAAAGAACCTTCCATCACATTTGATTCCAATGAAACCATTAGGGCACCTGATGGTCCTTTATATATAGTTGCAAAAGTCAAGAATACACCTTGCCGTGGAGTGCTTATTGATCCTTTGTGCATGGTTAATGTTATTACTGAAGAATTTCTTTTTACTTTGCAATTGAATCAAGTGATATATGACAAAACAGATGTGATTGTGAAACTATTTGATGCATTTTCTTCTCCTGCAATTGGTTCTATTACATTGCCTATTGAGGTCCATAACAAATCCCTTGATGTGAACTTTGCTATTATTCCATCTTCCGAACAATTTCGTGCGAAGCTTGGCTATCCTTGGCTATCTTCCATGAAAGCTATTGCTTCTCCTATTCATAAGTGTTTGAAATTTCCCCATAATGGTGAAGTTGTTACTGTCAATCATAGTCTCTTTAAACCAGCTGAAAGAACTTCTAGCGTTCCTATTGATTACTTTTGGCCTAAACAATTCCAATCTCTTCCTCTGCGAAGTGATCATCTTTTCAAATCTTATCAAAAGTGGAAAACAAATATGATGCTATCTCTAAGTGAACCTAGAACACCCAAACTTGATATTCCTATCGTTCTTGAGAAGGAATTTCTTCCTTTGAAAGATAAAACTAATGTCTTTCCTCAAGAAGATTCCCAACCTGTTCCCATGGATGTGACTATGCCTATATCTAATAAACTTCCCAAAAGTAGACCTATCCCTCCTCGTCATGATGGACTTGGTCTCCTCCCTAAACTAAATATTCCTCCCTTATATGGAGCAGTTCCTCCTCCTTCTTTTTATAGAGAGAAGAGACCTTCTTCTTCTCCTATTATCCAACCTAAGAGACCACAACCTAAACACCCAAGTGATAAGGATGAGAACATTCCTCCTCCTCAATCTTCTCAACTTCCTACTAAGACTAGACGAAATCATTCTGCACGTGAACGCCGGCGAAAGCGTCGTCTTAGAGCTCAGGCAGCTGCTTCTCAAACTTTGCAATCTCCAAAAACACCTTCAACAAGCATTATTCCATTTTCTCCAAAATCTCCAAAACATAAGATGCATGATGGTCTTGATCCTGTGTGAGTTAAAGATCCTATTTTTATAAATCTTGATGATGATCTAGATGAAAATGTTATTCATGATGAAAATGTTACTCCTGTTCATTCTGATAGTGAATATGAACTTGTTGATATTGATAACCATTTATCTAATGAATTTTCTAAAGCACTTATCCTAGCTCCTAGACAAGAACAACGTGGCTTGGAACATGAACATAGCCCTTGTTTGGATCTTGTGATAGCTCCATCTGCTGTGTTGAATGTTCCTCCTCTAGCGTGTTCCCTGCCTTCCCGAAACATTGATCAGCAAGATCGGGGGGTAGATGACGTGCTAGACTAGTTACATTAGCATAGCAGATTCTCTCCTCCTCTCTTGTGTTACTTCTTCTATATGTTATTCTCATTCTTCTATTTGTTGTCCTTAGTGTTGTCTACTTGAGGACGATGCAAAGCATTGAGATCTCTCGATCTCTCTCATGTTGACTCAAAAGACACATGTGTTCCCTTCTTCTAGGTGACCTTCCTTGATTGGGGAATGAAGAACAATTATGAATACATACATATGATATACATGAATTATCATACAGCATACTGACCCCGAGGAAAGTGAAGTCACCTCGTGCTTTGTGTTTTGTGTCTATTATCCTTGGGTTTATCTCACACTTGGTGGCTAAATCCTTGCGATAACGTGCTCCTCTCCTTTCTCATTTCTTATGTGTATCACTACCTTAAAGCAATCACCCCCGGTGAGGCGTGTGCGATCACTTTAATGTAGGGGGGCATACATCCCGTTCATATCTTTTCAAGATACTTGAAAATTTCTTGGCAAATTTAGCCTTGCCTTGAAAATTTTTGATATCTTTCTTGCATGACTCATAGTGAGGGAACCTTACTACTGACAGTCATGGTTCTCCCTCGTGATCTTCCCTTTTACTTTGTCAATCAAATTTGTAAGATCCTTAGTCCACTGGGGGCTTGGTGTATCTTGCCTCCTTGACGTGGTGAAAGTCTTTCAATGTTGTTTCCTTGTACTTTACCGGAAGTATGAGCGTATGCTTATACTCCCGCTAAAGTGGGGGCTAAATGTAGTGTCCTAAAATTGTGACACTTGCAATTTTGACCGCATTTCGTTCTTCACGATGGTGACGCAACACGCAACCTGAATGGAGACCCCGAAACCTGATTATGACACTGAAAACTGCATTTTCTTGCACCCCGGCCTGAACCTCCTTTGCACCCTGCTGTCCCGGGAGGTGGGACCAGAGCACCCAGCGCCTTGGTCCTTCAGGACCAGGGCGCCTAGTGCCCTGGTCCTCCAGGACCATGGCGCCCAGCGCCCTGGTCCCTGGGTCCTATTTTGGGCCCGGTCTCTTTTGGACTTCGGGTCTTTATGTTTGCAAATTGGAAAATTATCTTTCCTGGTCGGCCTAAGGTTGGGAAAATGAGTCTATCAGCCCTAAATGACAAGTATATAAACTACATTTTCCTCTCTCATTTGGATATATACATACATGAGGGAAAAAGGCGGAAACGATACTCAAACATTCAAGCATTCAAGCATTCAAGCATTCCTTCAAGCAATTGATCATTCTAAGTCTCCATTCAAGGTTAAGTGTTGCATTCAAGACAAGGATTCAACCATTGAAGAGGAGATCACTTACTACATACTACTACAACATACAGCATACAACATCTATACCTTCGCACATAAGGATACAAACATCCTTACAACAAGGTATTAGTACTTGTTTTACATTACAGACATTTACATTTACAGCATTGCTCATTTCTTGGTTAATTCCAAAATCGGGGTTTGACCTAAAGGCAAACCCCTAATCCCTAACCCCCCAATCGTCTTCACTTTTATGTGTGTAGGTTGCAGGTACGTGGCTGAAATTGAAGATCTGGAATCCTTGTGCAGAGACGAACAGATCCCCCTTCGTTTCGCGGATTTTTCAGAGGACCGTGGCGCTCGGGCGCCATCGTCCCAGCAACTTTCGCTCAAATTTGCAGGACAGCGCCGTATCGACATTTTACTGCTAATTCCAGGTCCGCAGCTTCATACTGTATTCCTATCTCAGTTTATAAGCGAATCTTTCTCACTTTCTATACATTCCTAGCTTAATTCTTCTATGCACATTCTTTACAAAAGAGGGTAGCCTTGTTGTCATAACCCTTGAAACTCATTTAGCATCCAATCTTGCATTGCATGGGATTGGATCTTGTGGGTTTCAACCCCTCTTTTGAATGTAAAGTCTCTCCCCTAAGTGAAAACCATCAACCCTAGTGAATCTCCCTTCTCTCTCCTTGGAGTTGGAAGAGGGGAGAGCAACTAGGGTTCGATCGTGATTTTCCACTTTACAGTAGAATATTTAGACGGCCTAGGAAATAAAGTGTTCTTGCAAAGTACCTAGCATGAAGTCAAAGTATGTTAGTTCTTTGTTATCCAATTAAAGAAAAGTGAAAGAAAAGGGTGTTAGTTGTTTGCAATCAAGATGGAAGAGCTAAATGAGTCTAAGGAAATCAAGTTACACAATGATATCATGATCTATGAGGAAAACTCTCATAATGGAATAGAGTCAAGGATGGATAGTAAACAAGAAGAGTCTTTTGTGGATAAGTATCCCTATCTTCAAGATTACCAAGATGTATTTCCTGAGAATTATTTGGACTACCACCAAAAATAGTATTTTATTTTTCTATTTAATTGGTACTAGGAGCGGAGCCAATATCTAAACCTCCCTATCAAATGATAATTGTTGACCACATGGGGTTAAAAGCATTGTTGCAGGAATTGTTGAACAAGGGATCGATTTGACCCAATGTGTCACCATGGGGGGCACCTGTGATATTTTTTAAGAAGGATGGAACCTTTCACCTATGCATTTATTACAAAATGTTAAATAAACTAACAATAAGGAACAAGTACCCCTTACCATGAATTGATGATCTATTTGATCAACTGCATTGAGCCATTGTGTTTTCTAAGATAGACCTACAGTGATGATACCATCAATTGAGATTCAAATATGAGGATATTCACAAGACGGTTTTCATAACTCATTATGGGCACTACAAGTTTATCATGTTACCTTTAAGGCTTGCCAACACTCCAATGACATTCATGAATCTTCTGAACGGTGTGTTCAATGATTTCCTCAACACATTTGTGTTGATATTCTTAGATGATATTTTGATATATTCTAGGAATGAGGAAGAACACTTTCAACATTTGCAAATAGTTCTACAACAACTACAGGATCACAAATTGTATGGGAATTTATCCAAATGCACCTTCTTTCAAAAATAAGTACATAATTATGGGCATATCATATCCGCCAAGGGTATAGCTGTCGACTCGGCCAACATTTAAGCTATATCAGAATGGCCAACCCCAAAGAATGTGCAAGAAGTAAAAAGTTTTATGGGATTGGAAAGGTACTATAGAAAGTTTGTAATGAACTTCTCACAAATAGCACACCCCATATCCTCACTTCAAAGGAAAGGAAGATGGTTTGAGTGGACCAAAAAGTGTTAGAAGGCCTTTGAACATCTTAAAGAGAAACTGACCACGACACCAATACCAAACGTACCAAACCTAGAGGAGCACTTTGTGCTGGTTACTAACACCTTATGTGAGGAACTAGGAGGAGTCCTTATGCAAAATGGGCAAGTGATTCCCTATAAATCCAAAAAACTAATAAATTATGAATGGAACTATGCACCTCATGACCTAGAGCTTGCAACAATTATGGACATGCTTTACAAATGTGGTGTCACTATTTATTAAGAAATACCTTTGAACTCCGATTTGATCACCAAGGGTTAAGATGCATTTTTGCACAACCAAATCTTAATGCTCATTCAAAGAGGTGGTTGGAATTGATTTTTGACTTCAATTTTTAGATCAATTACATAAAAGGAGCCAAAATCGGGTGGCAAATGCTTTGAGCCACATACGACATATAACCGTCATGGTTTTAGTCCACACAAATTTTAGGACTTGTGTAGTGGTGCGCTCACCAACAACCCCAGGGAATTCACATTGACAACCTAGAAATGGAGTAAAAAAAAATTGTTTAACTAATAAGTTTCCATCTCACTTTATCTAGGCAATGTGAGTACAAGTTAATACACTTAATTCATCTTAGTTGAATCTTACATTGAATGTCTAACTATGTTTTGACACAAGAAGAAACATGTTTAAAAAGTCTCATAAATCTCCCTAGGGTATATTGACGCCACCACTTACTTACTTACTTACTAACTTTTTGATTCTTAATCCATACATTAGATTCACAATCAACAATCCTACAATCTACATTCTTACATGCTTGCAGGAAAACTGCTCCCTACATGCTAGGCATAAACTAATACTACCATAAATATAATATTCCTATTGCTGCCCTCAAAGAAGATGCAACACTTAAATGACATATAACCTCGAGTTACTATGATGACAACTATACTATTGTTGCCCATACACATAATGCCTACTAAATCCACTTATACTCTTTAATGATTACAGTACCAACCATGCATCAATTGTTTGTTACAGCCATGATACTAATGAGCTCTTAATCAAGTGTGGTCTATACATTTTAGAATTCTACAACTAACTACATTGCATTCGCATATACATGAAAGTACACATTGCATCTTTCTACATTACAGCATAGATCTAGCTACATATACAAGTGTTATACCACATAAATATTTAACTTTCTTCCCAAAACTATTTCCATAATGAATTCATATATACAACACAATAAAATACAACTTGCTAATTACAATACAGCATATGGCAATTTACAACATAAGTGTTGGTTTTTTTTACACATACTTAATATGTTGATCTAATAATGAAACATCCAAAATTATATACTCTTTCACATAGTTACAATGCTACCCAAATGATGGCATGACAATTTCTAGCTAACGATAAGTATGAACCTACATTCTACAATTACATAATCATATATATACATGAGGCTTACTCAGCCTTACAAATGGTTCCTACACTATTACAAATTATTACAGCTCATACGACAATAAATTTAGTACATAAATCTGCTCCAAGAATTCATGGCCATCACGAGGAAGATCCAAATCCACACACAAGAAGAACAGAAATAGGAAGGGAAAAACCCCAATGGAAAAAAGCTCCAACCACCCGACCAATGTGGAACCTACAAGGAACCACCCCCCGAGCTAGGAGATGTTGCTAGGTCCCAACACACACACTAAGCCTAGGCTGACGCTTCTACCAAAGGGACTAACACCAAGAAAGACTTCCAAACACATGGACCAACACCGATGCAATAACAACAAGAAAATTTCCTGAGGCTGACCAAACTTCAAGGCATAAGTGCAAATGTAAAAAACACAAGGGAACTCATATACAAGGGAGTGTCATCACATGTTGTACCAAAAACAAGGCTCTAGCCTAAGGGAATGCGGAGCCATCTCAACCTATGAGAGACCAAGGGAGATTGGCTTACAGTCTCCACATTATTCTCATGCTCAACCTAAAACATCCTCCCAGGACCGAGTCATGAGGCACCATCATTTATTATCTGTTTACTTATCTAACTACCCAAGCCCATTCATTAATTAGTTGCCACTTAATTAGTCAAGGTAAACTCATTTCCGCCCAAGAGGTCTGGACTTCACGCATCCTTACAAGGAACCTCATGATAGTCCATCTTTCATGACCCCCGAGTGTCACAAAAGAGCCCACTCCCTTACATGGACCAAAAATCAGCATCACAATAGGCTCTAAGTTACACAATTAAATCTGAAATGCAACATCAAATAACACCAAATCATGTATAAACACTTACTCATGAAAAATGGACATAATATACAAAGAGTTGAGCCTCTTAACCAAAAGATACATAAACCAAGTCATAAAACTGCTGCAACCAATCAACAAAAATATAGCAAGGTTTTCACACCTGTTGTCCTTAAAATCAGCAACATCACAAATTAACTCCCATAGCAAAACATCATGAGACAAATTCAGATAATCAATAAAATATTACACCCATGCAATGGCATCAAAATATGAACATAAAAATCAATCTGAAACACTACATACGCAAGATAGCCTCTGGTATTTAAAATGCAACATGACACATTACGCAGTATGACCCTCACAAAGAAAATAATACATAAAATGGGGCAGCGTTTTCAATATGCTTAGCCTGCGCTATAACTCGCAGGCTTCGTTCGAAATCACAAATGGACTTAACATTGATCATCAAGAACTCATGAACAGAAAAATGCATAAATTTGCACAACAAAATTAACCACCAAATAGCTAGAGAACTAAAATCACAACATCTTTTATTGCCCAAGACAAATCTGAAAATGGACTAAACCAAATAAAACACTAAACTGGCAGCATATAATAAATTAACAAACTCATTTCCAGACCCATCAATTGATATTTTGGTTCAACGGTTCCAAAATCAAATTTGAATAAGATAAATAGAAGTATAATAACCAGCATGTCGAATAGGCAACCCATCTGACAAATGCAAATAGAAACAGAATAAAAATAAATAAAATGCTCACTGTTGTATGGGCAAGTATTTCACCCAGCAATAGGCATACCATGGCATAACACAGCACGCGATATATGGTGCAGAGCACCCACCATATTGTGGTGGTGTTGTTGCACCCACCACAACATGGTGGTGCAGATACACTCACCATTTTGTGGAGTGGTTCTTGCACCATCCACGACATGGGAGGTTCTGCAACACTCACCCTATCGTGAGTGGTTCTAGGCACCACCATAACATGGTTGGTGTTGTTGCACCTTCCATGTCGTAAGGGGGTGCAAAGAACCTACCATGATATTGTGGTGGTGCAACAGCACACCACCACATCGTGGGTGGTGCTAAGCACCAAACCCCTGGTATGAGTCAACCAAAACACAGCAACAAAAAAAAGATAAAAAAGAAAGGGGCAACAGGACATATGGTTGCAGGAAGAACAAATAAGATATGGGGGTAGCACACAGCCAGCAAACCATCTAAATAAGAGTGTTATAAATAATTTTGCCTCTAAAATAAAAAGAATACTGTGATAACAGCAGGCAATACACCCCATTGTAAATTTCATAATACATAAAGAGGGTTTTAACAGAGAAAGACTGATAAATATAACATGGGTATCAAACAGCAAGCATTCCTTCTAATAAATTAAGATAATACCGCCACTAGTAAAAGTCGTAATTTATTATTAAATAATCATTGAATTACAGTAAATCATTTATCGTCGATATTTAAATAAATTAAATAATCAATCCATCACTAAATAAAAATCGTGATTAAATAGATTAAATAATTGATCTATTATTATAGTCAATAAATCACAAATTTATTTAAATTAAATAAACTAAACAATCAAACTAATTGATCTATTATTATAGTCAATAAATCACAAATTTATTTAAATTAAATAAACTAAACAATCAAACTCACCATGCCACATACTCACAACTTACGACAACCGACTCGACATGGCAAAATTTGCCAAGACTGACGATAAGGACTTATGACAACCTGGACCTAGAGTGTGGGTAGGGAACCAACAACATCTTCGAACCATGTATTTTCCATCGGGAAAGACACGCTCACACCTGTCAAGTCAGGGGAGCTCGCACCCGGTTGCTCGAGAGGAATAAATGTCTAGGTACCTGCAACCCTGCAATCACAAGAAAGATACATGTGCATATACACATATATATAAATACATACAAGATAGGCAAGTGGAGGGATATCGCAACGACACATCCTGTTCGCAATGAGTGATGTGGCATTGATTTCCTATGAAGACAGTCAAACACTATCCATACAGTGAGCATAAAAATCATGAAACATCGCATCATAAGTAAATCAAAATAGGGTTAGTATATCCATTTCAAAATGAGGCATGATCTATGAAATCTATCAAAGCACATGATAACCAAGATACCATTACCAACCATCTAGAAATCATAACTAGTCATGAGCACAGTCAATAATATCAATAGTATAAGGTCATGTAATGTCTATCATCAAAATCATCAACTGAAAACATAAGTAGTCATAATCAATGTCCATGCATCATATAAGTCAAATCACATCCATCACACAAAATAAAGGTCCAATCAAGTCAATCCAAAATGAAACAAGAGTCTGCTCAAGAGTGGGCATTACAAGTTGAGTTCTACAACAATTAGAAGGAGATGGGTATTGTCAACAAGTAAAAGTAGCCCTTCAGGCTAATCCATAAGATTACAGATATGAAGGGTTTAGTTTTAAATCTAATGGTCTTTTAAGATACCAAGGCAGAGTGTATGTGTCAAAATTTCTCAAGTTAAGAAGATTGGTATGGAAAGAGGTGCGTTCAGCACCATACTCAGGACACCTAGGAGTCACCAAACTCCTACAAAATGTTCAACCCCTTTATTTCTAGAAGACTGTGAAAAAAAATGTTGCAAAATTTGTGGCCAGTTGTTTCGAATGCCAGAGGGTAAAGGCAAAACACCAACATTTGGCACGATTGTTGCAACCTAATGTCGTGCCAGAATAGAAGTGGTAAATAAATAGTATGGACTTTGTCCAAGGATTATCTATGTCAATAAATAGACACAATGTTATATTAGTGGTAATTAGTAGGCTTACTAAAGTAGCTTACTTTATACTTAAGAATTTAACAGATGGAGCACCCACTATAGCTCACAAATTTGTCTAAGATATTTTGGTTACATAGAGTACCAGAAAAGATAATATCAGATAGAGATGGTAGAATGACATCCAGATTCTGGAAAACTTTATTTGTAACCCTAAAAACTCATCTAAACATTAGCTCAACATACCACCCAGAAACAGATTGAAAACTGTGAATATTAAGAATGCAAATTGAAAACTACAAATATATATTTACTACAAGGCTAGCATAATGATCTAGCCGCCACCCTTGCTATTTTGGGGGAAATTTGTTCCCAACTCACCCATCGTGGAATAATGAAATGAAATTCACTTGTGAAATGAAATTCATATAAATGTTATTGAAATAAAAAATAAAATAGAAGAGCTTTTGAGCTCCGTATTCTTATTTAAAAAAGGGTTTGGGGAAATGTCATTTTTTATTTATAGTGTCGAATATTTCACCCATTTGTGATAAATAGGACAAATGGCACCTTCCCCCATGCCATTGGAGGTCAGACCTCACCACTTTATCCTTGTCAACTCCGGTCGAAGTATTACCAACTCTGCCAACCTGTCACCTTTGGGGACACACGTGCGGTGCAGAGACGTTTGCGCACCGCACTAGCATCCTGCAAATCTGACAGTTCACAGATGGTCGTATGAGCATTATGCCTGCGCCCGGAAGGAATTGTAACACCTCTACATGCACCCACCGACATCTGAATTCCTTCTCAGGCCTTTATCTTTCATGTTAGAGGCATTTGAGGGGATTCTTTTTTGGGTTTTTGGTATTCCTTCGGGAAAGTTGAGCTCTTGGAGATTATTTTGGAGAACATAATTGTTCCATCACTTCAAGCACTTCCAAGCATTTCAAGCACTTCACACTAACATTCCAACCATCGTTCGTAGAAGGGGAGTCAAATCAAACCTCTCTTTTTCACTATCTAATCTTTATTTTCAATCTCGTGTGGCAATATCTATTATCTTTATCATTTCTCTTTTTATGTGGCTTTTTGGGTTGTCCATGGAGGTGGAAACGCCGAAATGGGGGTCTAACTTAGGCAGACTCGAAAACAGAACCCTGATTTTTTTCCTCTCTTGTATGTGTGTAGGAATATCACCATGAGGAGGATGTCGAGTTGCAAGAGGCTTCATAGCGTGGACTTGCTGTGAGATTTTCTTAATCCTTTATTATTTTCTTATCCTATTTCGTGATTCATGATTTTTAGACATTTTAACATTTTTTAGTCATGGATGAACCCACAATAGTGGGCTACACTTTTTCGGACGAAAAAAATTGATTTTTTTGTCTAAAACTCGATTTTAGCCATGTTCTATCAAAACCCCCTTTCGATCGAATGTAAAAAAACACATTAGATCAAAACCCAATTCCGATCGAACCCAAAAAGGCATAAAACACAAAATTTGCATTAGGGGGTTCGATCGAACCCCCTTCGATAGAACATATTTTCTATCGAACGTGCTTGGTTTTGGACTCCCCCCAAACTTCTCATGGGTTCTGCAAATTTTTGGCCTTCGAAGCTCAAATTGGGGGCTCAAATGGATGAATTTTGACAAACCCAAATGCATGATAGTAGTACTCAAAGCAAGCTTTCTAATGACTATTATTTTAATATATAAAGAGTTTATTATGATTTATTTTTTTAGATTAACTAAACATAGGTTTCATATAGAACATCAACTTCCGAGTTCAACGGTTATGGAAAAATAGTAAACAAGTGAAAAAAAATCTGAAAAATATCTATGCACTAGGTATTGAAGTCCTCTTTCCAACAACAACAAAAAAAAGAAAAATGAATTTGTATACATACACAACAAGTTATGATCAACCAAATGAACATATGTAAAAACTATAGTTACTCGACTTCAAAATTTAATAAAATATGAAATATTAAAGATAATGTTATGAAACCAATTGGAAACATTAGATATGGATGTCACAAAACTAAATTCTAAAGAATCACATTCATATCTATTTTAGAAAAAAATTTATGCCATACCAAATGAGTATCACTTTTTAAAAATGTTGTTTTTTGTAAAAAACTACTTTTTGAGAGAGATAGAAAAATTAAAATAAATTGATTCAAAAAAAAATCAAAAAAATATATTTAGAATCTACATACAAAATGTCACAAATCACTAATTCACATCATCTGCAAATTCCTTATGGTTTAGCAGTAATAAGTGTCTGAATGTGAGGTTTTTTTTTTAAATAAAAATTGAAGTGTCAAAGTTGGCAAAAAAGTGTAACCCACTATTGTGGGTTCACCCTCATTTTACAAACTTTGTTAGTACATCCTAGACCCTCTATCCACGTTCTACGCTTCGTCTATACAGGACGACATCGCGTTGCGCTGGTGTCCCAGCTCCGCGCGCTCATCCCGAAGACAGAGGCACTGCAGAGCCATCTAGAGACGCCTCTTGGGTGTTTGACACTCCTTGCATAATTTTGTTATCCCCTAGCGCATCTTAGCGCCAATTCAAGGAGGTAACGAAGGGTTAGTCTGTCCTTGATGATTCATCATCCTTGAGATGACAAATTTCCTCCCTTACATTTTGGTGAACCCGGTGTGAAATAGGATTGTCTTTGCATCATGCACTTTCGGTTTCATCTAGTTGCATTAATATTTTAAATTTTTCAAAAGTTCAAAAATCTAAAAAGACCAAAAAGTTCAAAAAAAAGAGAGAGAGAAAACAAGAAAACAAAAAACAAAACAAACATTTATATCTAGTTCATTTTTGCATTTTTTTTCTTTCAGCACCTACGTTTAAACCTAAAACAAAACTTTAGCACCAATAGAACCTTTTTGTGTGCCCCTATGTTGTGGTTCTGAACATCATATAGCTTGTCTATGAGCTTTGTGACTCAAACTGCAACAGGAGCCGTACTTAGGAGGTCATCCAGGCAGAGTTTTCCCCCTGATCGCTATAGTCCTCGTCTACTCGGCATGATGAACAAGGATCCTTCTTCTGACCCAAACGAGTTTCTCACTTCCCATGCTCTTAAGATCCCTTTCATGGGTGGTTCTTTAGTTTCTGGGTCTCAGAACAATTCCCCAACGAACTCTTTGCCACCTTATCCTCCTATTGTTGACGATGATTCCACTATCACTATCGACTTTGACCGGATCCAATCTTTAGAGGAGAACTTGAGAGACTTCAAAGGGTTTCTCAATTGAGAGAATGTTCTCCCCCAAGCAGGGAACGTAGTTAATACCCTGAGGGATATGCTCATCTCAAATAAGAGAGGTCTAGAGATGCTCATAACATTGTCCATGATTGTGAAGAGTAATGTACCCTTAGAAGATGCCTCTCCTCAGGATGTCCAGTCTGATTTCTATGGATCTCAGTTGAGTGTCGACATACTTGGTTTGACAGTGCATATGGTCGACCTTGGGCCCACTATTCATGGTATCAATGCCTCTACTACTTCACTGGGTTATATAGGTATGTCTAGTGGCTCAACCTTTGCTTCTGCTACAGCTCAAATATCTATGGTTAGCGCTAGCACTACATCTGTCAGTGGTACTGGTCCTTCTAGAGGTTCCAATGGAGGTGGTGGCGGATCTAGCCCATCTCCACCTCCTCCGCCTTCTAATCATGTCATGAATGCAATCTTGCAGAACATGGGACAGTTGTAATTGTAGCTAACAAACTTATCCTCTGCTTCTAGTCAATCATTTGTACTTGCGTATTACAGGAAGAGTCCCCTTGATATCACCATCCTGAACACTATCCTTCCTACTATTGTTGAGTCTTTGAAGTTTGATAGGTTCAATGTTGATGGGGACTCGAATGTCCATATAGACTCCTACATGACTGTGTAGTGATTACCATAGATCGATTTCATTATGCTCAAGTTTTTCTCGCATTCTTGCAAAGGGACAACATTAGAATGGTATAGCTCTCTGCCTGATCATTTAATTCATACCTTTGATCAGCTTATGGACCTTTTCCTCAAATGGTTTCAAGCTAACATTGGTAGTAGGGTCACCATTGCTGACCTTGTTCATTGTAAGAAAAATCCTAATGAGAAGGTCACGGATTTCATTTCGAGGTATCAAGCTATCTCCACTAAGATCTCCTTTTCCCTACCAGATAGTGATTTGTAGAGGATGATTATCGGCAATCTGTAGCTAACATTGAGGGAGAAGTTATCCCTAAACCGATACCAGAACTTTGCTAACATGTGCTATGTTATCACTAACGACCAGCACACTCTATCGCAATTTGGAGATACCTCTTCGAACCCTCGCGGTGGGTCATTTGCAGGCTCATCCGGATGGATCCCAAAAGAATAAAGTCATTACTAACATTGCGGTTATTCCTCTGATGACTGTTGCACCACCCCCACAATAAAATAGATTATTCACCAAGATGAATGATTCCTACCTGAGCATAATGCAATGGTTTGAAAGACAACCTCATTACCCTTCCGAATATTAGACCGTTGTCCGATAGCCGACCCTACCCCCGTTGGTTCGATGGGTCAAAATTTTATCACTATCACCATGTGTCTGTCCATGACACTGAGTGATGTTATCATCTTAGACATGTTGTCCAAGACCACATCAACAGTGGAGCAATCAAAGTGGATGCGAGGAAGCATAAATCGAAAAAGCATGTTGACAAAACCAACAATGACTTGCAAATCTTCATTGATCCCTTCCCTTCACACTTGGTGAATTTTATTTCTGCATCTGAGCCTTATTTGGTTGATGGTCCATATGTGAACATGGTCACCATCACCCCCATCATCCCACCCACAGCCCAAAAGGGGAAGGTATCTAATTTATCATTATCATTTACCCCTCTGGATGCCCCACACTGCGGAGAGCCTGCTCCCCTTTACGTCCCTACCAAGCTGAATGGTCAAACTGCCACAGGTGTGATGGTTGACCCAACGTGCAGAGTCAACATCATCACAGAGTATACTCTCTTTGTAAATGATTGGCATGGGCCAGTTTATGATGAGTGTCACGCCACCTTGAGGACGCATGATGGGTTTTCCATTCACCCCTTGGGCAATATCACCATATCGGTCCACGTAGGTCCTAAGGCGGTGTGCTCTATTTTTGTGATCATCCCCAATTTAGAGCTCTTTCGAGTTAAGCTCGGGATTCCTTGGTTGATTTCCATTGAGGCAGTCCCCTTTGTGGTCCACAAATGTCTCAAGTTCCCCCACAAGGGCACAGTGCATGTCATCAAGGACACTAGCTACCGACCCCTGATTGCCCGTGGGGATTTTTCATTAGATCATTTATGGCCCGCTCTAGTTAGGCCCATGCTTCCCCATGGTGACCTCTTATATCGAGCCTATTATCAATATAAGATAGGGGAGTCAGCCCCTAAATCTGAGTAGCCTAGTTTTTCGTTGCCACCTCCCGCATCGACTCCTGCTCCATCGATTCTGGTCTTGGAGTGGGTAGTGTCACATGTCCTCTCATCATCGGGGGATGAAGCTAAGACTGCTCCCTCAAATAGACCTCTACATATGTCTAGGACCACACAGCCTCTAGTGGTGTATGTTGTTCCTACAACTGTGCCTAGCTCACCCAAGGGAAAGGCACCCGTGTTGTCAAAGTGTGCGGCCCACCCTCCCTTCAAACTCCCGATCATAGCTGATATCCCTCGGCCATCTCACTACAAGAAAGGGAAGCTCTCTTCTTGTGTTCCTTTGTCTCCACTTGCTTCTTAGTCATAGCCAATGTTGCCACCCTTCGTTCCTCCAACCGCTCCTCGAGTGAAGCGAGGTAGGGCGCCTATTGTTGTGAATGTAGTGCCTCTCTGGGATGCACCTCTCATTTCATCGGTTGGGCCTTTTCCCATTCTTGACACAATTCTGGAGGCCTCTCCTATGGAGCATCCTCTCTAGCTTTAGTTGGTGGTCCTCACCTCCGTCGGAACCAACATGTGCATGAGTGTAAACACTTTCAACACGCTTGAGCCCAAGAGCGTGGCGTTGCCTTGTAGTCTGCTGGTGTGGTTGCGACACCCAGCGCTGCTATTTCGGAGTCTATCCCTTTGATTGCTCCCATCTCTGCATTTGTTTTGGTCTCGCTCCTTGTTGCTTCAGGAGCTTTCGATCAACCTCCCCCTAAGCGGGTGCAGGTCTTCATCGCTCCTTCCTTGGAGCCTCATCTTCTCACGTCTTTGATGGACATGCCTCCTTTGTCCCAACCTCTCGACATGTCACACACGCAGGTGGTGTCTAGCGCAGCTCTGTTTGCTCCACCAGTTTTGCCTCTGCTTCAGCATCTGAGCTTTCCTGGGGTCCTTCAACCTGATACAATTGATAGGAGACCTGACACTCTTGTCCCGTATAAATACAAGTTCAATCAGGGCCTTGTCCTGAAGTTTCGACGATGTTGTATACACCTAAAAATGGTCTGAAGATAATTAATTAAATAAGTAATTATTTAAATAATCCTCCTTCCTAATTTAATTAAATTCATTAGGAAATTTGATTAAATTCTCCCTTTCATCTACTTATTAATAAATCTAAGGATTTATTTAATAGGTTCATTTCCATAGTCCCCTTTGATTAATTAATTCAAATTAATTAATCCTCCCCCCACTTCAATCAATTCTTCTAATCTTCTAATTAATTAAAACAAATCAATTTATGAGTTGTTGAGAATTAATTAGTCTTTTCCTATTATTTGAATTTTTAAATTCAAATTACCCACATGCCTCCTAACTTCTAACCATCCCTCTAACCTAACCCATTCCACCTAACCTTGGGTTTAACTAACCCTATCCTATCTTGCACATTCTAACCTCCTGTGGTGTGGATATTTTATTCTTGAGACACATGGCACTTTGGCCACATGTCTCCTCTCTTGGACACTTGCCTTTTTATGAGCAAATATCCTTGACACTTGTCACCACAGAGATGACAAGTGTCTCTTCCTCCAACCTCCTTCAATTTCACCCTTGATATCTTCAGACTCAATCTTGACCGTTGATTCCTGCCACCTAACCCCTAGCCTTGGAAATCCTATAAATATCCCCCATTTTGGAGCAATAAGTATCCCATCTTATTTTCATCTTATGCATTGTTACTATAGGCATATCATTTGAGCATTGTTGTTTTAAGCAATTGCATCTTAGATTTAGTTTAATTTGATCATTTCTTAGCATAATTGTTGAATCATGTAGCTTAATCAATCTCTTTTCTATCTTAATTGCATCATCATCATAGCTTAATCATGCATATCATTAGCTTAATTAGTCTCTTTGATCAATCTAGCATAATCAATCTCATCTTTGCATATCATTATCATTTCAAATCCTCCGTCTAGGTGTAGTCAAGTCATTGGGATTGCTTATCTAGATCTGAGAGCAAATCCACACTTGTATCTCTTAGGAGGCGATAGGTCACTTTGTCATGGTTCATCTTCATTTTCTTATTATTTTCTAACCATGCTTGTAATGATCTATTGAGTGTTTTGTGTTGCAGTTGCAGGTATCACACTTCACAGGCACGACAGATACAAATCCTCGCAGGTATACTCCTCATCTCTTCCTCTGCTTGTCTTAGTGCATGTTGGTTTGCCAGTCTCTGTATGTGTGATTGAAGAAGGCCCCACCTTCTCCCAAATTTGTCACTACCCCTCTTCAAGAGGTCAGCAGTCCTTTTCTTGTATCATCTTCTCCGAGTGAGTCACTTGTGTCCTCCACGGAGGCCTACATGTTCGACTCATTGGGGGACATATCGGCCTTGTCTACGACTTTCACGCGATCATTGACCCTTGACTCCTCCAATCCTATAGATGAAGACGTCATTGTTTCTTCATCTCTTTCTCTCATTGCAGGTGAGGCGCCCGATGAAGCCCTTGCAGTGGTCCCTCTCCAAGCTCATCCCCCTTCTCCCTATGATCTAGATTGGGAGGACGATGATCTCCTCAAGGATGACCTTTAGGATTCTTATCTCCATCTATTTGCATGTGTGTGTGTTTGCAAGAGCTCAACAAAGAACGGATTGTGGTTGAAGACCCTTGATCGCAAGAAATCTAGATTGAAGTAGTTGTTAAGTGATTAGATGATTAGGGTTGATAATTAAGGAGAGTATCCTCTTATATAGAAGACACTTTAGAAAATGGAGGGATAAGATTAAGAGGTGTAAAGATAAATGGTCAGCTAGGATTAAAAGGTAGGTAGAGGAAATAAATAAATGATAAAGGGGGTAGGTAAGAGAAGAATTAAGAGATGAGTGACATGTGTCATGGGTAGAAAAGGCTAATTAATTAATTAAATAAATAAAGATTTATTTAACTAATAGAAGAAGTGGGATTAATTAAATAAATAAAAAGTATTTATTTAAATGAGGAAAGGCTTAGAAGAGGATTAATAAATTAATTAAATAAATAATAATTTATTTAATTAATAGAAGACTTAGGATAAAATAACTAAATAAATAAAATATTTATTTAATTAGACAAGACAATTTTAGGTGTATACATTTTGCCCCTCTTTGAGACAATGCAGCTTGTCACGTTGGCTCAAAGAAGATAAGATAAACTGATACAAAGTTTCCCCATGACGGGAATGATATGCCCCCTCAAGAGATTGGATGAAAATGTTTGAAAAGATCGCAGACAATCTCTCAATAAGACGGAAAGGCTAGAAAGGACTGATGAGATAGGGTGACAAGGTCATGCAGGAAAAAGACTGACTCAAGAGGAATCAACAGAATCATGTCTATGTCTTAAAAGGCCAAAATTGATAGTTTTGTGATGAACATACGCTATCAATTGGATAAGTTGTTGAGAGGATTCACTCAAACAGGTGCCCTAGGGAAGACAAACTGAAAACAAGGCTAGAATTGTCAATTATGTGATAAACATACGTTGCCAATTGGATAAGTTGTTGAGAGGATTCACTCAACAGATGCCCTAAAATAGGTAGGTTTGCTAAGCTGAGTATAGGATAAGTTGTCGAATTAATAAAATCTGGTAATTACTCTAGCAGAATAGGATTAAGCGCAATGTGATAAACATATACACTAGGATGCAGCACCATGTGAAAGACATAAGCACTAGGATAGAGCCTGATGAGAAGCACCATGTGATGGACATAGATACCACTAGGCTAGGATATGATAAGATAAGAAGCACTATGTGATGAACATGAGTACCACTACGATTGAGTCTAGAGAGCGATTCCCTGTAACATAGCGGTTACGAACAGATTTGACTGTTGAGGACCATACTGCGATCAAGTCGATGGGATTGAGACACATTATGTATATGCCTGAGATTTGGGCAAAAACAAGACTGTTAACTGATTTGGTGAAAAGATGGTCCCGTCGGGTCTGCAGGAGAGGATAGACGAGATGATCCAGGGGTTGGTCCTTAGAGAGCTCAGATTCCTTCGAGGCCAGTTCTCTTTGAGGGAAGGAGTTCATCATAGCTCTCTTGGATCCCATTTTGTACCAGTTTTTGTATGATGATATAAACACCTTTGGGTGATTTTGTAGCCATATGAGATTTTGACATCGTTGTAGCATGACACGTTCTTTTTTTGATATATATGAGATGACCCATCCTTGCGGAAGCTATATGCATGTGTTCCTATGTGATGCTTCAATATATTTTATGATGATATTATGATGCTTATAATATGGATGCAAATATGTACATGATGAATGCAATATATTTTTGTTCTTTTTCTAGGTTTATATGTACTAAATGCGGATGAGTATATGGTAATGATATGATATGATTATTTACAGGATGAGATGCATGATGTGTTATTATTTTGGCATTTTATGTTTTATATGAGAATGCAAATACTAACCAATGATATACGCAAGATGTGATGCAATTATGATAGCTATATGTATGTATATAATGCTAATATGTGGTAATGTAGGTGCAAACTACATGAAATGCAGATATTTTGGTGTGTCATTATGCTCAGTCATGTGATAGCAGGCTACACAAACTCAAGGAAGGACAATGGAGGTCAATCACAAAAGGGGGATGGAAGATAGAATATATGGAAGTGAAAAAGATTCTTGTGTTGTATCATCATTGAGTTTTATTATGGCAAATAGGTTATGACAATCGAAATATAGGTTCGACCCAGAAAGTCATTGTACCCGTTTGCATCGAGATCAGACAATTGCAAACAAGGAATGCCCTAGTTCACACTAGACTCATAATGTCCTCATATCCTTGGATAAGTCATAGCATTACTAAGAGACAATCCACAGACAAAAAAATAATAGCTGAACATATCCCATCCTCGCCTTTCTAGTCAAAGACATCCTTGAGATAAAATCTCTAGTCAGAGACATCCCAGAATCACCAAAAGATAAAATCAAAAGAAAACCTAGACTTGACACCAACATACAATGAAATCCGCAGGTTCTTTGTGTTTCTTGCCACATATGTTAACATGTTTGATTTGGTCAAAATGTTGTCATCTTAATAAAGGATTGATCATGTTGAAAAACATGTTGTTGCCAAAGTCTGCTGAAAGATTTGATTGTTTGAAAGTCGATTGTTGCTTTTGTCTCATTTGAAACTGACTGAATCCATCAAATTGATACTTTCTTGTGGAGAAGAACGGAACTTTAGTACAGATTGGCGATGCAAGTGATCTTTTATTGTGGATTGTGCGCAAAAAGGAGGAATGAAAAGACGATGCTCCTCAAAACATGTGATGCTTAGGGTACCACTTCCATCACTAGATTTAGGATTTTGCCCTTTTTATAGATTGGACCTGATTTATTATGGAAGGAAAGGAGGAAAAGGAAGGTTTATTATGAATGGATAACCAAATTTAGGTAGATCAATAACAAGCCATGATGGGAATAGGTAAGTTTATTATAGATGTATAACTTGTGAGTGTGTGCAAAGTGAAAGGATAAGATTTGAATCTTGAAAGAGAGAGGAGCAATGTCTCTACACATGGCGTCGGTAACCCGGTTTTCACCATGGTACTTGCCCAGGGCGCCACCGAAGAGGTTTCCACTGTTGCATGAATTTATTTCTCTTTACTTTTCTTTTTTTTTTTCAATTTTTTTTTGTCACAAGGTGCCTGCTTGTCAGGTTTTCACCAAGTAACGATTTTTTATTTTTATGATTTTTTTTGTATTTTTTATATATTTTGAATTTTTTTTTTATATTAGGATATTCTAAAGAGTTGTGTGTAAAACCTGTAGGTGCATGTTGTTGATAGGATCTTCCAAAGGTTCTCCATTTGGTGTTGAGAGTTGATATGCACCTGATCCATAGACTGTTGTGATGATGTATGGACCAAGCCAATTTGGTTTGAACTTGCCCTTTTTCTCTTTGTCTTGCTGATTTTTAGGATTTTCTCTTAGAACTAAGTCACCCACCTCAAATGTGTGAGGCTTTACCTTATGATTGTAGTTGTGTCGGTCCTTGAATGAATGATATGTTTCTCCCTTGATTGTCTTCCCTGATGAAGGAAGTAAGGTGGAATTACTAATGTGTGAACTATGTAGGCCCATATGTGTGTCACCTAAAGAAGTTTGGGCATCCCTGATAACAAAGTCCTTCAAGGAAGTTCTATTAAAGGTACATTGATGTGATGTATCGCCAAAAGGGGATGGATTTGTGGAGCAAGTGGATGAGGAATGAAGGCTTATGATTGCGAAAAGAAGTGAAAGTAGGATAGCATGATGGAGACTTAGGATCAACAAGTATTCTTTTTTACTTGAAATTTTAGAACTTTTGCCCCCAATTATTTTGATATTAGGGGAGATCAACTATTGTTCTTTTTTCTTCGTAGGATTTTTATCCTTGACTTTGATTTTTGCAGAGTCCAATAGCTTTTGATTTTGATTTGGACTGAAGGACTTGTCTTTATTTTTTACTTTTAGATTTTTCTTTTCAAGGCTTGATTTTTTATCCCCAATAAGTAAGGTCTTTTGTAATTCTTGTTGATCCAAGTCTAGAAGTGGAGTGGAAATGGAAGGAGTGATTGAAATGGTAAGGCTATATGAGTTCTCAAGAGGGCTGGTGATATATTCAATAGATTCTTTGTTGGAACCACTCTTAGGACTATTGATATCAAGAGCTGCTTGCACCACTAGAGGATATTTGCATTCAGAATTAGTAGCCACAACACTAGATGGTTCACACCCAATTCCTTGACATTGACAATTGTTTGTAGGTTGTTCTTGTCAACTAAATGTCTTAGGAGATAGTGGGAGTTGATCAACATGAAATATATACTCACCACATCCTATGTCTTTAACCTTCAATTTTTATTTTAGCTCTACTTTTTCTGATGTAGAAGCTTTCAATGATTATGGGTCAACATATGCGGATGATGGAGTTGCTTCTCTATTGGTTGGTATTATTGTTTCCAATTTTGGCTGTGGGTTATTGCAATATATGAACGGATTTGGAACACCATTAACAGTCACTTCCACTCCATTGTGTGGGAAATTGATACATTAGTGATATGTTGAGGGAACGGCTCTCATTTCATGAATCCATGGATGTCCCAAGAGTATGTTATATGTGAGATCTAGATCAAGGACTTGACAAACCACATCCTTCATGACTGGCCCAATTCTTAGAGGTAAGGTGATTGTTCCTTTGGATGAACATTCTTCATCATCATATGTTTTTATCGTGATTGCATGTGTAGAATTCACAGCCTTTTCAGAATATCACAATTGTTTAATAGTGTTCAATGTAAAAATATTCAGACCTGCTCCTCCATCTATCAAGACTCATTTTATTCGGTTTTTATCGATAAAGGCTTCAATATGTTAAGGTGCATTATGAGGCTCAGTTACGGATGTGTCATCAACTTCTGTAAATGTGAGGGTATGCAAAATGGAAAGGTATCCCACCATGGCTTAAAACTAGTCCACATTCAGATCAGTGGGTACGGAAGTCTCTCTCAAAGTCTTATCAAGGATGGCCTTATGTGCAGGGGATATGCGTAAAATATAAAGGATGAAAATGAGGGCAGGTGTCTTCCCTAACTGATCTACAAGGTCATACTCATTCTTGGTAGATGAAGAGGTTGTGGTCTTGGATGGGACGCCTTGCAAGGTAACTTTACCTCGATGAGTTGTGACATTACATTCGAAGGCTTTGTCTTTAGAAGATGAGGAAGATGGTCCAATGCCTTTTAAAACAACCTTACTCCTTTGGGTAGACCCTTCGGGAGTTTTTTTCCTTTATAATGATAGTAGAAACATGATTCTCCATTGAAATGTGATTAATAGTGGAATCATAGTCATAGGACATCTTGGTATAATTGGCTTGATTATTTGTAGTTTTTTTTTTGTTCCTTTGTCATGTTTAGGAAATGGCTCCTTAAACATCACATGCTCTTCATTGGAGGTGTGACCATTAACTTCTATGTCACCTCTATCAATAAGATCATGTATGATATTCTTCAATCTGTGACAATTGCTAGTTAAATACCCTTTACTCTTGTGATACTCACAATATTCATCATCATTCCACCAATTTGGTTTTACTTTTGGCTCATATGGTGGATTATTGGGTAGTGTTATGAGCTTGTTTTCCACTAACTTCTTGAATGTTGTTTCAATCGGTTCTCCCAAAAGAGTGTACTTTATTCGAGGTTTTGATTGTCTTTGATTGTTCACTTGATCATTCATATTAGAAGAACTTACACCGGGGAAAGTTATCTTAAGTTTCACAACATTTGCATCTACTACCCTGTCATTGATTGTGTTCTTATTCTTGTTCCAAAAGTAGGGTTTGTCTTTCCCATTTGATTTCTCTTTGTTCGCTTTGAATATCTTAATGACACCTTATTCGATAAGGACTTTTTCTGTTGCCATTCCTTTCTCAATGACCTCTTTGAAGGTAGACAGACAAGCTTTTCTTAGCTCATATCCAATACCCTTGTTGACGTTTTGAGTGAACATTTCTACCATTTGTTTTTGTGGTATTGTAAAGTGGAAAAATCGAACCCTAGTTGTTCTCCTCTCCCCAACTCCAAGGAGAGAGAAGGGAGAGTCACTAGGGTTGATGGTTTTCACTTAGGAGAGACTTTACATTCAAAAGAGGGGTTGAAACCCACAAGATCCAATCCCAACCAATGCAAGATTGGATTCTGAATGAGTTTCAAGGGTTAAGACATCAAGGATACCCTCTTTTGTAAAGAAATGTGGAAAGAATGATTGAACTAGGAATGCATGTAGAAGCAAGAAAGATTCGCTTATAAACAGAGATAGGAATATGGGATGAAGCTGCGGACCTGGAATTAGCAGTAAAATGTCGAGACGGTGCTGTTCTGCAAATTTGAGTGAAAGTTGACGGGACGATGGCGCCCGATGTGCACACGGTCCTCCGAAAAATTCGCGAAACGAAGGTGGATTTGTTCGTCTCTGCACAAGGATTCCAGATCTTCAATTACAGCTGCGTACCTGCAACCTACACACAGAAAAGAGAGGACGATTGGGGGGTTAGGGATGAGGGGTTTGCCTTTAGGTCAAACCCCGATTTTGGAATTAACCAAGAAATGAGAATGTTGTAAATGTAAATGTTTGTAATGTAAACAAGTACTGATACCTTGTTGTAAGAATGTTTGTATTCTTACATGCGAAGGTGTAATGTATGTTGTATGTAATGTGTTGTAAGTGATCTCCTCTTCAATGGTTGAATCCTTGTCTTGAATGCAACACTTAGCCTTGAATGGAGACTTAGAATGCTCAATTGCTTGAAGGAATGTTTGAATGCTTGAATGTTTGAATGCTTGAATATTGCTTTCGCGCCTTTGCTCACATATGTCTCCTCCTCTTTCTCTCCCTTTCTAGGAGAGGAAAAGTAGTTTATATACTTGTCAATTAGGGCTGATAGACTGATTTTCCCGACCTTAGGCCGACCAGGAAATAATATTTTCCAATTTGCAAACTTAAAGACCCGAAGCCCCATAAGAGACCGGGCCCAAAATAGGGCCAGGGACCAGGGCGCTGGGCGCCATGGTCCTGGGGGACCAGGGCGCTGGGCGCTATGGTCCTGAAGGACCAGGGCGCTGGGCGCCATGGTCCCACCTCCCGGGACAGCAGGGTGCAAGGAGGATCAGGCCAGGGTGCTAAGAAATGCAGTTTTTGATGTCATGAACAAGTTTCGGGGTCTCCATTCAGGTTCTGTGTTGCATCACCATCGTGAAGACCCAAATGCAGTCGAAATTGCAAGTGTCGCAATTTTAGGACGCTACAGGTATATCACAAGAGCATCAACTAGCAAGACCTCTCCATCGTTGTAGAAATGACGAGAAAGATTCCCCATTTTTCTGCCTAGTATTGCACAAGGTAGCCACTGACATGTGTGTTTCAATGTTATATGAGAAGTGTTGTATGAAAGCCTCTGCTAAATCACCCCATGACTTGATTCCAGGTGGAAGTTGGGAGAACCATTCCATTTCTTGTTCACCTAAGCTTTGTGGAAACAATCTCATCAAGTATGTTTCTTCTCCTGGTACCTCAATGCAAGCTGTGAAAAATTGTCTTATGTGTGCCTTAGGTCCCCTTTGCCTTTGTATTTATCAAATTTTGGTATCACAAAATGTGGAGGGAATGGAGGCATTGGAATGCTTCTATCAAATGGGTAAGGACATATATATTTCATTGTATATCGTTGCTTTACTCATGTCCGCCATTTGCTTTTGTAAATCCTTGATCTGTTGTTGCAAGTCATTCTTGGGTGGTGTCTTTTCTCTTTGAGCTAGTCCCATGTCTGAGCCACCGGGCAGAGGAGGAGGGATATAATGCATGTATGGATGGTATTGATCATAGATGTGTTCATATGGAGGATGGAAATAGTTGTAGCTTGGATATGGACCACTTGGTATGGTGTTGTAGTGAGGAGCACTAGGTCTAGGTCGATACATGTCATGACCATGAAAATAGGGGGTATAATAAGGGTGATCTTGGATATTGCCCCCAAATCTGACACGAGGTCTCCTCGTGTCATGATTTTGAATATTCACTTGAGTGTAATTGTATGCATTGGTATGATCTTGGGTATTATAATGAGCATGTGTGGTGGTAGTTCTTCTCCATGGGAAAGGATGACTGTGGGGTTGTTCATGAGAGGTTCTATCATAGCTGGCATGCGAATGAGTGTATGTGTTTGAATTTCAGGTTTTTGAAATAGGGAGGAAGGTGACTCAAGCACGAGACGCTCTCTCCTATTACCACCATTATTGGGGCTCCTAAGCCTTGTATTAGCTTGATTTATTTGATTTATATTATCCTCCAAAATTTGTGACATATCAAAATCATGAGGTATTGTTGTTCCACTTTGTGCGATAACTTGTAGGAAATATTGTCTATCTCTCTTCATGATTTCTTGAACCAATTTATTAAAATGGGGATCCGTGATAGTTTCCTCAACTTCTGCAGAATCCACATATGCATTGTCATTGTCATTATCATTTCCATTGTTGTTCTCATTAGTGTCATTGTCATGGTCTGGTATATTACTGCGATTGTCAAATGGATTGTAAAATTCATCTCCATCAAACTCATAAGTACTCATGTTTAAAAACCTTAAAGCTTCTTTGGCTTCCCTTCTAGACCTTTGTGAACGGATTTTAACCATGGACTAAAGTCTTGACCAAAATGAAAGGTAGTATGAAAATGCAAAGACTATGAAAGACCAAGAGGTGTATGAAGTGTAGATCAATCTAGGATAAACTTGCAATGTCCAAGAGTGTAAGACCAAAGTATGTATGTTTGAGAGTAAGGTGTGGCTTCCAAAGATATGATGGATCTCTTGATGAGGTAAGTTGACCTTGACTCAAGAAGATGATACATCTTGATACGGGAATCACCTAGTGTTGTGTTGTAGTATGTTTGCAAAGTTTGATGAAGACAAGCAAAGTAACATTTTGACTCAAATTTAGAAAATATGTATGAGGGCAATGCAAGTGAAGAAAAATGATTGACTATGTGTGACTAAGATAGGTTGACTAAAGAATGAAGCCCTATAAGAAGCAGCCTTAGAAGCTCTTTGAATCTAAAAAACTTAAGTCCTTTTTCTCTTGACAAATCTTTTGCAATTTCTTAGTTCTAAACACAGACGCGGTTTAAGTAAACCCAGACGTGATTTTGAAAATGTTTTGCAATTTTGTCCAACTGTGAAGTTGTTGAATATGACCAAATCTCAATGTTTTGACTTTTAGTGACAAGAAAACATGCCAAACAATGAAGACACAATGTGTGAAGGTGTTTTTATCCAAAAATGATAAAGTGTTTCAATTTCAAGTGTGATTGTAAAATGTCCTTGTTTGTTTTGCATACACTTGAAAACACGATAAACAATGTTTCTTTTTTTGCTTGAAAATGTTTGAGTGTTTTGATCATACAAGCACAAATCCTAAGGCTAGCTAGGACAATAGTTGTTGAATCTCACTTGGGGATTACCCCGAGCTACGCAATTCAAAGCGGATACTTAGATGCTTGACGCCACTGGCTCCACCCTCGGCACTCACTTCTTCAGGGAAGCCAAGCACCAATCCCCATGAAAACTCTCCGTGGAGAACTTTGTATCTCTACTAAGAACCGTAAGAATGTGAACCGCTTCAGAGGTTCGACCTCTTGTGCCAACAACTAGAAGTTTTTTGGCTTCTAACACAAAAGGTGTCTAGTAAGGACATATGTTTGGGTGGTTATAATCAGCAGCATGTTACGCTCCGTTAAATGGAAGGCCTCCCAGCCTATAGAGGTTGCACTCTATATGGTTTATGGGGAGTCATAACGTCGTTATAGCAGCATGTAACACCCATTGCTTGCAACTTTTGTCACAAACACTTTTATTTATAGTGGCTTGGAAGAGCTTGGCTTTAGCCTGTTACCACTTGGGTCGTTCCCTCTCACTTGGCCTTATGAGCTACTCGGGAGGCAGACTCTCTAAAAGGTAAAACAAAAAGAGCCTATTGCTCAAGATACAAAAAAACACTTGTTAATTTTAGAGCACCAATTGAAGTGTTTTGCTAGACTAAAGAAGACAAAGCAAGCAATTTCAAAATCAAATCTTTGTCAAAGGTCATGTAGCAAACTTGTTAGTAGTTGTGAAATAATACCCCTCCTGCAAGCACACGAGTTAGGTAAATTTTAGAAATCTCAAATGACTTTGTGAAATAGGGGCCTTCAATAGTACGTTTTTTGAGAAATTCAAATATCTGATTTTCCACGAGTTATTTTACATCAAAATTAAATTCATAAAGAACAGACCACCTTTAGAATTTCAAGACATTTACAGAAATGTAATAAAATCCAAAAAAATTGCTAATTTGCTCTCAAAATTATCTTTTATGAAAAATCATAAAAAAATCAAACTTGATCCAAAAAATCTGAATTTTGTACTAGAAACTCCTAATACCATTCCCAACCTTCAAAAAATAATTCCTACAAAACTTCCAAGCAGTTTGTAAGATATGATCAAAACATTGCAAAACCCTAAGTTTTAAAGACCTGATTTTTCACGAACTATTTTGCATCAAAATTAAAATCACAAAGAACATATCCCTTGTATGTTTCTGAGAAATTTCCAAAAATGCAAAAAAATCTGAAAAATGCTCTAATTGTCTCCCAAAATTATTTTTTTATGAAAAATCATAGAAAAATCAAATATGCTCCAAGAAATCTACATTTTGGATTGAGCACTCTTGAGACTGTCCCCAACCTGCAAAAAACAAAATTATGCCAAAATTCTAAGTCGTTTGTGAGATTTGATCAAATCATTGCAAAACCCTAAGTTTTAAAGATCTGATTTTTCACGAATTATTTTGCACCCAAATTAAAATCACAAAAAATGGACCCCCTGTATAATTCTGAGAACTTTCCATAAATGTAAGAAAACTGAAAAAAATTGCTTCGAAAATTTTTTTTTTAATGAAAAATCATAAAAAAATTTAAATATGCTCCAAAAAAATCTGAATTTCGGATTGAACACTCCTAATACTATTCCCAACCTACAAAAACAATTTGGTGCAAAAATTCCAAACCGTTTGTGAGACCTAATTAATCTCTCCAAAATCTTAATCTTGTGTCCAAAAACCTAGTTGTACAAGGTTATTCTCCAAATTGTTTTACAAAACAGCAATATAGGGTTAGAAAAACCTGCAAAAAAAAAACATAGATCTAACAAAAATCCATGTCCCACTGGGCGTGCCAAAATGTATATTGTGAAAATGGATAGTGAAAACAATAATATTGAAAGACTAACAAGGATCCAACCACAAAACCCTAGCCTAACAATGAAAGCAATCCACCATACACAAATGAAGATACCTAAGATCATGTAAATCAACCAAAATAAAATAATATTACCATTTACATGTATAGCAGGGTTTCAATCTTCGTTGTCTCTTATCTCCATTGATCTTGTTTGATATATTTGCTCTCAAATTTTATGTGTGCACAAAAGCTCAACAAAGAACGGATTTTGGTTGAAGATGCTTGATCGCAAGAAAGTTTGATTGAAGAAGTTGTTAGGTGATTAGATGATTAGGGTTGATAATGAAGGAGAGTATCCTCTTATATAGAAGACACTTTAGGAAATGGAGGGATAAGATTAAGAGGTGTAAAGATAAATGGTCGGTTATGATTAAAGGGTGGGTAGAGGAAATAATTAAATGATAAAGGGGGTAGGTAAGAGAAGAATTAAGAGATGAATGACATGTGTCATGGATAGAAAAGGCTAATGAATTAATTAAATAAATAAATATTTATTTAATTAATAGAAGTGAGATTAATTAAATAAATAAAAGTATTTATTTAAATGAGGAAAGGCTTAGAAGAAGACTAATGAATTAATTAAATAAATAAGAATTTATTTAATTAATAGAAGCCTTAAGATTAAATAATTAAATAAATAATATTTATTTAATTAGATAGGACAATTTTAGGTGTCTACAATTCCTTTGCTTCTTCTATCTGTCGTATCTTACTTTTCGATATTCAGGAACGATGCAAAGTGTTGGGGGCATCATTTTGCTTCTTCCATGTTGACCCGAATTTTTATTTTATCTTTGTCTTCGTGTGCTCTTCTTTCAATCCAAGACCTTTGGCACCATGACAATACACCCATCTCGTAGTGATACTATATATCATTTTAATGTTGCTATGGGTTCTGATGCCAATATCGGATCCCCCTATCCTTTTGCATTGCATCTTTTGATGTTGTGGATATCTATGTGTCACTTGTTCTTGGTGGCATTCCACGAAAACATCTCGCTATGTTGGCATGCCACAACTGCTCTTCTCCTTAGAATAACATGCCTTCCATACATATCATTCTTAGGGGGGGCACCATAGCTGCATTTTATCTTTTAGCTCTTGCATTTGTTTCCTTTGCTATTTTCTTTTTCATGTTCACCTAAGTGGGGGCCAAACCACTCGATCTTTCTTTGTTCCAAAGATTGCCTACATGGGGGCCAAACCATTCCTGATCTATCTTTTTTGTTTGCCTTGGTAGGGGCCAATCTACTACTTACCAAATTCATTTTCCATATCGTGTGGCATTCTAGCGTGTCACTACCCATGCTGGCAAATCTATCTTCATATGCCCTATCGCATGGCTATCTAGTGTATCGCTACCCATGTTGGCAATTATCTTGCCCTATCGTATGGTCATCCATACTGGCACATCACACTCTATTGTATGGCTATCTAGCATGGTACATATTGCTAACCATACCGGCGTATCTTATACCAATGGCAGCCTCTTATCTTGTATTTTTCCATAACCAGGGGCTTTCCTCCAAGGCGAGGTTTGTTTCTATTACGTTATCTACTTCTTTATCTTATCATCCATCAAGCTAGTCTACAGCTAGCGTGTTTGCAATGTACCAAGTACCAATATCTGTTTCAAGCCTTAACATCGTCTCGTTGGGGGCAACCTCGTCTAATCAACGAAAATTTGCCTCCCTATCGCGACTTTCTTTTCTTTTATCTTTTTCTCTACTTTAGCTTTGCACCTCTTCAAAGAGACGTGCTTGCTAAAGTGGGGGCAAAATGTACTGTCGAAAATCTCACCCTTTTGCGATAAATGCGACAAATGGCGCCTTCCCCCATGCCATTGGTAGGTCGGACCCAGCCACTTTATCCTTTTGTCCATTCAGGGTATTCTTGTCAGCTCTGGCCTAAGTATTACCAACTCCGCCAACCTGTCACCTTCGGGGACACAGACGCGGTGCGAAGACGTCTATGTAGCACTCTAGCATCCCGCAAATCTAATAGTCCACAAAAATGGTCGCTTGAGCGTTACGTCTGCGCCCCGGAAGGAATGGTAACGCCTCTGCATGTGCCCACCGACGTCTGAATTCCTTCTCAGGCCTTTATCTTTCATGTTAGAGGCATTTGAGGTGATTCTTTTTGGGGTTTTTGGTATTCCTTCCAGCATTTTGAGCTCTAGGAGATTATTTTGGAGAACACAACCATCATTGCAGCACTTCAAGCACTTCCAAGCATTTCAAGCACTTCACACCAGCATTCCAGCGATCGTTCGTAGAAGAGCAGTCTACTCAAACCTCTCTTTTTAACTGTCCAATCTTTATTTCCAATCTCGTATTGCATTATCTATTATCTTTATTATTTCTCTTTTCTTGTGGCTTCTTGGGTTGTCCATGGAGGTGGAAACACCAAAACGGGGCTCTAACTTAGGCAGACTTCAAAACACAACCCCACCATTTTTCCTCTCTTGTATGTGCATAGGAATATCATCGTGAGGAGGATGTCAAGTTGCGGGAGGCTTCATAGCATGGACCTGTTGTGAGATTTTCTTACTCCTTTAGTGTTTTCTTATCCTATTTTGTGATTTGTGCTTTTCGTTCATTTTAACATTGTTTAGTCGTTTTACAAACTCTGTTAGTACATCCTAGACTCTTTGTTTGCGTTTTGCACTTCGTTCGTACACGACGACAACGCGTCACGCTGGTATCCCAGCTCCGACGCTCGTCCCGAAGATGGAGGCTCTGTAGAGTCATCCAGAGACGCCTCTCAGGTGTCTGACACTCCTTGCATAATTTTGTTATCCCCTGACTCATCTTAGTGTCAGTTCGAGGAGGTAACGGAGGGTTAGTCTGTCCTTAAGGATTCATCATCCTTGAGATGACAAATTTTCTTCCTAACATTATCAACTCTTCTTTCTCACTAATCACGAGAGCTATAAAAGAACAAACTACAAAGAAGGATACAGTGATAGAGCAGGTCGAGACTAAATATGAAGGTTGTCAAAAGTGCTTATAGTTGCAACCGACATTGCTTGTTAGGCATGTAATTCAGGCTTTTGTTTGAGAACATTTGTTTTCAGAAAACCAAAAATGGTGCTTTTGATTGAGTGTCGTGGTTTTTCTTTAAGTAATTGTCTTCTTGACCAGATATAAAAGTCGATAGTGTTCTTTCTCACAATTTTGCATAGTTTCATTAAGAAAGAAGTATGATTGTTTCAAATTTGAAGGCCTTATTATTTTTCAAGGCTTCCATAGTAATGAATTTTTACTTTGTAGTCTCTAGTTTTGAAGTTGAATGAAATAAGAATTGTTCATTAAAAGATAGCATTATAAATCTCCAACACTTCAATCTGAAATGAATGCAAGCAGACAACGTGTACCATAACTCGTATCATAGGGTTGGAATTCAAAACAGCGGAATTCACTTAGTCTTTCTTGGAATGAGCTGATACATTCAACTAAATGCTCTTTTACCAATTTGAAATAAGTTGGGAAAGACTTGGAATAGTAACCCGTAGTTGTCACCACCTTTAATAAGAAAATTAGATGCAAACAAAATTATGAATACAGTCCTAGCCATCAATTAAACATGCAAAAATAATGAGGGCAAGCCATGTCTTTTTGGCATAGGAACCCAAATACATTAAAAACTATCATGCTTGCAAGCAAACTGCTAAGAAGAGCTACTATGTGCAACAAGTAGAGTGCAAGTTGGGCATAATAATTGTTGCATACAATAACGGAAAGAGCACATTGAGTGTCTGCGTATGAAATGCAAGAAAAATCCTACGTCAAAGAATTTAATATTTATAGAATGCATATATAATGAGTCAATGAAATTGCAAACACATACATGTATACATGTATGTGCATGTATGCACAAGTAACTATCTCTTAGCGTGTGACAAAATGAAGTACCATGTCAAAAAGTCTAGACCTAGTCAAGGATATTATAGCATTAAACATAGATGTTGTACTAACCGAGTAGGATGGTGAACATTGATTACACATTCAATCATGCTTACAACTATAAATCCTTTTGCCAAGGTAGCACATTACCTCACATGTGTATGTCAATTCACATGATCTAGATACACTACTTAGTCAAAAGTCGTGCTAGTTAGGAGGTACCTATTGCGTATGACCAACTAGTGTCATGTAGGGTTAAAATACCAAGTGTAGATGGCATTAAGATCTGTTTACACCCTCGTGAAGGGTAGTGCCACTTTTAAAACAAGGTGTGTGGGGGACTGTCATATATGTAGTTGGAGGTATAACATCTCGACAATACTCTCCATCTAGTCAGCTTGCACTGGTTTATTCAAAATTTAGAGTGGAATCCTATTTCAATAGACCCTAACTTTGTACAATGTTTTCTATTAAAAAGGTAGCGTTAACTAGGGCGTTGACCTTTTACATAGCCAAAAGGCTATCAAAAAGCAAACAACAGCCCAAAGGCGGCAAACAGACCAAGCAGGGGTACAAACCCCAAACAAAAACGGTCAGACAAACTAAACAAACCTGTCAAACCTGCAACAATCCAAAACCCAACTCAAGAGAGGGGAGAAACGCCCAAAACTTGACAAGGGGGGTTTGGGAAAGGGGGGCAGATTTCCCCTTCTGCCTACGACAAACAATCGTCCAAGCCACACTATCATTAAGAACATTCAAAGAAAAATCAAGTGGGGAGGACCCCATCGAGTTAATGTTAGATTGCTGATGCAGAACAACAACAGATTGTTGCTACAAAACAATAACAAGAGCAGAATCGCGAGAAGTAGAGTGGAGTTGTGGAGCAAGAGCAACAAATGTAGAAGCCAAAGGGGCAGAAGAGTCCACAACAGTAGTAACATCGACAAAAGCTTCATCAACAGTAAGGGGGACCTCATCGTGGGAAGAGACAACATCCTCCAGAGAGGAGTCAATAGAATCAGACCCAGAAGCATTGATCGTCAAGTGATCTTCAGTAACATCCTTCCACCAAGTAGCAACACCTCTGCAGCAGGAGAGAGAAGAGTCTGAAGCTAAGTGATCCATTGAGAAGCATCTTCTGCAACGAAAGAGGAGGCCCTCATAATCCAACGATTAAGTCCATGGCCTATTCCCCACCATTAGAACCACATCCCCCTAGGGAGGGGCATAGATATGTCAATATCAATTAATAGGTGAGCAAAAGTAAAATGACCCATAAAAGTTGTGGCATCAACCTTCAAGAAGCTGTCAATGGAATTATTGATGGCCTCGAAACAAGAAGGCTCCCTGAAATAGAGGGGAAGATAAGGAAGACGAACCTAAACCGAACGAACAGTAAGGGGGTTGAAGGAAGTTGTTCAAGGCTTAATAGAGAGAGAGTGATACCCCAAGCTCACAACAAACCCAAAACCAAATCACGATCAAGAGTAGAAGGGCAGAACCCAATAAATCTACAAACCAAAACACAGCGTTGATAAAACTCAACATTTTCCACTACCTCCTGACCACAAAACACAACAGGGGAGGTCTTGGCACAAGGAAAAGGACAAATTCCCTTGTGAAGAAAAGCAACAGATCTGGAACAGATCTGGCCATGTAGGCAAAGCTTCGCCTAGGAGCAAAAGAAGGTTTGGAGGAATAAAATCAGATCTGGCCATGCAGGCAAAGCTTCGCCTAGGAGCAAAAGGAGGTTTGGGAGGAATAAGATCACCAACAGTAAGGATCTTGACACCACATCTTGACACCAGCAACACCAGAAGCAACCAAACCCCGGCATCAACATCGACAACCGTAGAAGGACAGTCCACAACAGCAAAAAAACCCCTTGCAGCAGACGGAACAGCCACAGCACCAGCACCCGTAGCAGCCAAATCCACGAGTGGAGGAAACTCGCCCACAGCGTGAGAAACGCCGGGCAAGGCATCCACCTCCCCAACTGCAGACCTAGGCAAAGAGGCCACCGGCACCGCTGAGGAGGGAGAAGACACCGGGATATTAGAGGATGCCCCACATGATCGCAAGGCAGATCGGACATTCGGAGCAAGGGAGCCATTGGGCAGAGCAAGAGAGACGACCATTTGAAAAACTATAATTTTGTACAATGTTTGAAAATCTATAATTTTGTACAATGTTAAGATTAGAAACATTGACTTGTTTATATGAATACGTAATCATTATTTACTTGTTTATATGAATATGTAATCATTATTGGATTAAAGAATTGTTTCACTTTATATGAATATGTAATCATTATTGGTAGCTCTATGAATTGTTCACGTGTTGAAAATCTTACTCAAGTGGTTGCATTCAACAAAATCACCATAAAGACCTCTGCAGCCAGTCTTTACGTGCTCTAAAATAAATCAAAAATAAAAATAAAAATAAAAATAAAAAAGCAAGATAGATGGCCCTCCCAAAAGAAAAGCAAGATAGAGGGCCCTGCCAAAGGAAAAGTCGAGACCATGTCTCATGATGCTGCTACCATTAAAATTGAGGAAGATCCCCTGGAGACTACCTTTGCTAACCGAGCCAACTTCCTCACCAAAGCATGACAAGCTGCCACTAGTTTACAAAAGTTGATTTGTTTTAAAGTAGGTGGTGTCTTCTTCATGTTTTTATACTCCTGTGTTATGTTATCACTGTTTCTTCTCTAGTTTTCTATTCCTGATTGTTCTTTGCTTGTTCTGTTTGTTCCATAACTTGTGGAAAAATGTTTTCCGGTTGAATAATGGTTTGGGCCCTTTCAAAATCCATTTTTTTAATCTTAATCAAAAACTAGTATTAATTAATGGGATAATGCTCTTTTGGTTTATTTTCTGAGCAGTACAGCTACTAGTATGTTGATGGAAAATTGAATTAGCCTAAAACACAAATAGGATCAAGTTAAATAACTGGAAACAAAAAGCAAACCGTGCATGTAGCTGGCTGCAGCGAATTTAACAAACAACATAAAAGTTATTAAATCTTATCAAACTTAACTAGTACCAATCCATCAAAAGTTACTCTCCAAATTGTACACGTAATGGAATACCAGAACATATTCACATTATTCAATTCAACGAATTATATACATAATAATAATGTGAAGAATATGTCATTAAAACAGAGCAAACATTAAATATCCATTCATGCAGAAGATCAGTCGCAACTATCAAAACTGAACCTCAAGAAACACCTTACGCATGTATTTAAATAGGATAAAAACCTGGTGCAGTTACTGCCAGGGTTGACATAACAAAAGAAAATGGATCTTATTCTACTCAAATTACATCTCTGTACACAGTCCACCTGTATCATTAACTTGTAGCATGAATCTTATAACTGAAAACACATGCATGCATGAATTGCTACTGTACACGCCTTGAACTAAACTGTAAGGCAACAAAAACCAATGATCTACTTCGACCTGGACAAAAATAGCAAACCCCACAACTCATCAAAAGTGGGACCAAAAGATATCTTCGTAACCATGCCGACCACAACTTATCAAAATAAAACACAGGCCACAGAAAGTTGCTTGTATCAAGGCCAAAAGTATCATAATGTAGACCCTTCTCCAATGGAGGACCATAGCCAGGGCAGCTGTTGCCTTTGCAAGATTTGTTACTATTAGTAAGTATCAAATGCCCCTCAAATCTGATCGAGCAGTCAAGAATTGTGCCCTTTGATGATATTAATGTTCAGACGAAACAGCCAATTCAGCTTTCATCCAATTTCAAGTAAACGCTGGGTGTTTATCCTTGCCCTCGACTGCATCTTGGTAAGTTGTGAGCAACTGAACATCTTCTTTCATCACAAACTTATCTATCTGGCAAGCTGCTGCTCTCCCTTCTGCAATGGCCCAAACAACAAGTGACTGCCCTCGCCTACAGTCACCTGCTGCAAATATACCTTCAACGTTGGTTTCAAAGCGGCCAAAGTCTGCTTTGAAGTTTGATCGGTTATCTCTTTCCATTCCTAGCTTCTCTGCAATGTTCTGTCATTCCAAATACAACTCAAATCAGAATGGAGCTACAACTGTAGAAATACGAATAAGAACCTAAAAAGCGTACGTGAAGTTATCACTTGGGCATTGGAAAGAAGGGGAAAAAATTTGAAGATTTCCTTTTAATGTTTCTGGTTCCAAGTATGCAATATTAGCGTACTCAATTTTTGAACAATCAATACCAATAATTCTAACTTATCATTTAGTGGAGATCAAACCAAAAAAAATCTTTCAAACCCTATAAAGCTAAACTACTAAACCACGTTGGACTACCAAATACATTTTGAGAAATCCGTGTAACCTAACAATCACTTGTCAATTAGACTCTAAATGCAGATGAAACTCTAAATAGTGTCTGTCAAAAGCCAATAAAACCAAACTAGTGAATTACTTTGGCCTACCAAATATATTTCTAGGAGCCCAGTATAAACTTAAAAATCATTTGCCTATTAAAGAAGCGCTTACCTGCTCTGGTCCCAGAAAGCCCAATGCTAATAAAACAAGCTCTGCTTTTATAACCTCTTCTGAGCCCTCTATCTCTTTGAACTGGAACTTTCCACTTTCATCTTTTTCCCACTTTACCCGAACAACTTCAAGCCCTCTGACATTCCCATTGTCATCTCCTATAAACCTTTTTGTTAGGACTTCATATTTCCTGGGATCCTCACCAAACTTTGCTTTAGCTTCTTGATGACCATAATCTACTCGGAAAATTCGAGGCCACTGCCAAAATGTGGACAAAGATCATACTCATGGAATTTTAATATCTGCTATTTATCGCATGTTCAATAATCTTTACTGAGGTACAATGCACAGGGTGTAAAAGCCATTTTATATTCAGGAAAAAAATTAAGTTGTTTAACGGGGAAAAAAATTAACCTGCGGCCAAGGATTCCCAGGAGCACGGGATTTGGGTGGTTCGGGAAGGAGCTCCAAGTTCACAATATTATTGCTCCCATGCCTGATAGCTGTAGCTATACAATCAGTTCCAGTGTCTCCTCCTCCTATAACAACCACCATTTTATCTTTTGCAGAAATGAACTTTCCATCTTGCAATTCGCTATCCAACAAACTTTTGGTGTTTGCATGAAGAAAATCCATAGCAAAATGTATTCCTTTTAATTCACATCCGGGTACAGGAAGATCCCTGCAATTCATATAATCTAGTCTTTGTAACATCTTCAACTCCAAAAGTAAAACTTCAGCTATTTAAATTCAAAAGGATGTCCATACCTTGGCTTTGTTGCACCACATGCAAGGAGAAGAGCGTCATTGTCTGCACGAAGCCTATCCACAGAGAAAAGTGGATCAACACCGACATTTGCACTCACAATAAAGTTGACACCTTCGTCTTTCATTAGATCAACACGGCGCTGCACAACATCAATCTTGTCTGTCTTCATATTAGGCACCCCATACATCATCAGACCTCCAATTCGATCAGCTCGTTCATATACAGTAACAGAGTGCCCTGCTTTATTGAGTTGGTCAGCTGCAGCCAGACCAGATGGCCCACTTCCAACTACAGCAACTTTTTTCCTGCACCAATAGCCATCATTTCAAAACAGAGACTTGCCCACAACAATTTTTGTGTTATTGATCCTTTTTTAACAGAGAATATATGACTATGAAAGTAAATTAGCAAGCCAAGCCAGAGACATACCCTGTACGTTTCACAGGTGGGCGAGGAATCATCCATCCTTCTTCAAAAGCTTTATCAATGATGGAACATTCAATACTTTTAATGGATACAGGATTTTCAATAATTCCCAGTACACATGAACCCTCACAGGGGGCAGGGCATACACGCCCTGTGAACTCAGGAAAATTGTTTGTTTCCAACAGCCTATCCAAGGCTTCTCGCCAGCGGCCTTGATACACTAATTCATTCCACTCCGGTATTTTGTTTCCAAGTGGACATCCACTGTTATCCTGTGTGGAAAGATGATGTACAATCAATAATAAGATAATAGCAGTAGAAAATAGCAAGCTTATAGACACAGGCACACTGCACGGTAGATATCATGAAATGCAAGGAATCAACTTTCCTACATATATATTTGTTTTATAAATTGTACTTGAGAGATCATATAAGACTATAACCTGATGACAAAAGGGTGTTCCACAGTCCATACACCTAGCTGACTGTGTTTTCAGCAGGGCATCTGGCCGTGTTTCCTCAACAACCTCTTTCCAGTCATTTATTCGTACCACCGCATCTCTATAGGAAACACTCTCACGCTCATACTTCATAAAACCACCATTCTTAACTGCATCATCAATTTTTGTAGGCCTCTGTGCTACAACTTTCAGTTTGCTTTGCTGTAAATTTAGAATGAAATCACTTTAAATACATAAGGAGTTCTAAACATATATTATAATTTTGGGTTTAAGTTGACTAAATTAACCATTCTTTAAATAATTCACACTGTTTTAACACTGAACTTATAAAATATACCTCTGAAACCTTCTCATCACTTCCACGTGCATTTAAAGTAACTTCAGACATTTTCTTCAGCTCCTCAAAAGCATCTTTTTTCATTAGTTCGGCCTTCTCTGCTTCCTTAATAATATTGTTAGCCTTCATTTCTTGTAGCACCCTTTTATAGTCTTTTGGGAATACTTTTACAAATTTTGGAAGAAGAGTTCCAAAATCTGTAAGAACATATTTTGCCAGCTCACTGTCTGTGTGGCGCTGATGCTGTTGTATCATTGCCTTCAATGTTAAAATATCTTCTTCTTCTTCAACTTTTTCAAGATATACTGACTCTGCATTGCACCTAGAACTGAACTTTCCATCTACATCAAAAACATAGGCAATTCCACCACTCATGCCAGCTGCAAAATTCCTCCCTGTCTTGCCTAGGATAACCACAGTTCCACCTGTCATGTATTCACATCCATGATCTCCCACTCCTTCCACAACTGCTTTGGCACCAGAATTTCTCACACAAAACCTTTCTGCTGCCATTCCATTGAAATATGCTTCACCACCAGTAGCTCCATACAGTGCAACATTGCCAATGACAATGTTCTCTTTGGGATCAAACTGACTAATTGTTGGAGGGTAAACTACAATCTTACCTCCTGATAAACCCTTACCAACATAATCGTTGCTATCACCTTCCAGCTCCAGGGTAATTCCTGCACAAAGGAATGCCCCAAGACTCTGACCTGCACTTCCTCTTAGTTTAACATGAATAGTGTCCGTAGGCAAACCCTCCATATTGTATCTTTTTGTGACTTCATGGCTAAGCATTGTGCCAACAGCCCTATTAACATTCCCAATTGGCATTTCCGCATAAACTGGAAGCCTTTTCTCTATGGCTGGCTTTGATAATCTAATTAACTCTTGATCCAATGCCATGTCCAATCCATGATCTTGTTTCTGAATGCAATGTTGAGCTGCCTCTGGGCGAATCTCTGATGCAGGTTGCAGTAGTAAAGAGAGATCAATATTTTCAAGCTTCTCACTACTGTTAATGACTTCTTCATCCATCTCCAGCATTTCTGCATGGCCCACCATATCATCCACGGTCCTGAAACCCATCTCAGCCATAAGTTCACGAGCCTCTTCTGCAACCATAAACAAAAAATTGATCACATGTTCTGGTTCTCCTGCAAATTTCTCTCGCAAAACAGGATCCTGAGTAGCAACGCCAACTGGACATGTGTTCTTGTGACATTTACGCATCATGATGCAACCCAGAGTGATCAGAGGTGCTGTACTAAAACCGAACTCTTCTGCACCAAGTAGAGCTGCTATAACGACATCTCTTCCAGTCTTTAGCTGCCCATCTGTCTGTAGAACTGTGCGACCACGTAAATCATTGGCAACTAGGGTCTGGTGAGTCTCTGCCAGACCAAGTTCCCATGGTAGCCCAGCATTTTTTATGCCTGTCCAACGAGATGCCCCTGTACCCCCATCATGTCCTGAAATTAGTAAATGTTCTGCATGACCTTTCACCACACCACTGGCAATCACTCCAACCCCAGCTTCAGAGACCAACTTTACACTGATACGAGCTCTAGGATTGGAATTCTGCAGTAAACAAAATAATCTGAGATACTCCACTTCCTTTCCTTTACCACATCTCCGATTCACATGTTTTAATAATGCAATACTCAAGCTAAAATCTTTTTAAAAAGCAATTAATGAAAAGTACAACTTCACCAGCATTGCATATTTTCAATGTACTTTATGGGAATATGCAATTCTGTTAAGCTTGGGTAGAGTTGGATGCGGAGTGGAAAATAGCATAAATGAGAAATTTACAGTCTTAACGTGTACATATATTGAAAAAGAATATGGTGAGTGAAATTAATAACATAACAACACATCTATGGTTGAAAAAAAGAAAAAAAGCCATCGTATCTGTTAATCTAAGTTAAATACCTTCAGGTCATATATAAGTTGTGCAAGATCTTCAATAGAATAAATATCGTGATGTGGAGGAGGACTAATTAGTCCTACACCAGCAGTAGAATTTCTTGTGACAGCAATGTCGTCAATGACTTTATGGCCTGGAAGTTCACCACCCTCACCAGGCTTTGCTCCCTGTATTCAGCCATATTTGAAATGAATGACAAAAGCAATATCCATATCTGAAATTGGAAACAAGTTCTTAAAATGCCTACAATCTCCTCTGTACAAAAAAACAATGAATTAACACCAAGTCTGGCAGAGTGTTACTAACAAGCAGATGTAAGTCAGAATTAGTTTGTATGAAATTTGATCTCTACCCCAAAAAGAGACAGTATTACTAACACTGCCATCTAGGCATCATAGATATACCAAATTCATACCTGGGCCATCTTAATCTGAAGCTCGTCTGCATTGGTCAAGTAATAGCTAGAAACGCCAAAACGTCCACTTGCGACTTGCTTGATTGCACTTCTTTTAGGATTCATGGAACCATCCGGAAGTGGTTGCAAGCGAGATGGATTCTCTCCTCCTTCACCTGAGTGAAGGAAAAATAGGCCAAAGGTAACATTAGGAATGGTCATGGGTAAAAAGTAACTAATAGTATTTCATTTATGTTGCCCTTTTCTTAAAGCCAAGTGTTAGAAACTTTGAGGGATTACAGATACCTGTATATTGATGCACTGAGATTGTCACAAGAAAGAAAGAAACAGATACCTGTATTGGACTTCCCTCCAATCTTGTTCATAGCAATAGCCAATGTTGTATGAGCCTCTAATGAAATTGACCCATAACTCATAGCACCCGTGCAGAATCGCTTCACAATCTCACTAGCTGGTTCAACTTCATCCAAGGAAATCTTCTTATCCAATGATTTCTTAAATTTCAACATGCCTCTCAAATTGCAATGTTTGTTTAAATCCTGAACTATTTTAGAATATTGTTTATAAGCTACAACACTATTTGTACGTGCTGCCTCTTGCAGTTTTGCAATAGCAAGTGGATCATTAAGATGCACTTCACCATCTTTACGCCAATGATAATCACCAGGATTGGGCAAAGCTTGGGCATCAGCACTTCCTTCAGGTAAGAGTCGGCTAGGGAATGCCAAGTCATGCAATTGAAGCATATCCCGAGCAAGCATCTCAAATGTTGCACCCTCCACCCGACTTGGTGTTCCAACAAAACACCTTTGAACCACCTCAGAAGAAAGCCCAAGTGCCTCAAAAATCTGAGCCCCTTTGTAAGATGCTAGAGTAGAAATTCCCATCTTTGCTATAACCTTCAGCATGCCAGAATTACTTGCTTTGAAATACTTTCGAACCAGTTCGTCTTTGGAATGGAAAATGCCATTCTTCTTTGGAGGGATTTTACCATCAATATGTAGTCTCCATATTGATTCAATTGCCAAGTATGGGCATATTGCATCTGCACCAAAACCTACAAGTGTGCAGAAATGATGGACTTCGCGGGGTTCCCCAGATTCCACAACTAGTCCAATTCGAGTACGCTCCAAAGATGAGACAAGATGATGATGCACTGCACCCACTGCTAACAGAGAGCTGACAGGAACCCGCTTGGATGATGTGGCTGCACGAAGTACAAACTTTTAAATACAAAAAAATTTCATCCCATACAGTCCAAGTACAAAGTGAAATTTCAGCAGTCACAAATATGAAGATTTATAGTCTGTTGCACAAGCAACTACTAGGAATAGCTCAAAGCCAATAACATTTCTTACCTCTATCCGACAGTACCAGTGTTTTGTAACCTTCACAAATTGCAATGCGGGCTTCTGAGCATATTCTATCTAAAGTCGCTTCCAAACCTTTGGTTCCTTGTTCTTTAGGAAATGTTATATCAAGCACTTTGCTACGCCAACCACGAAAATTCATCTTTTTAACTGCTTCCATTTCTTCAATGGAAAGAAGAGGGCCCTTCAGAGAAATCCGATGACACTGTTTCTCACTAGTTTCTGTAAGATCCCCTTCTGGACCAATCATGCACTCCATTGACGTGACGATAGCTTCACGAATCGGATCAATTGGTGGATTTGTCACTTGAGCAAACATTTGCTTAAAGTACTCAAAGATAATTTTTGGTCTAGTTGACATCACAGCTAAAGGTGCATCGTTCCCCATTGAACCAAGTGCCTCTGTCCCATCTTTTGCCATAGGAAGCAGTAACATTTCCAAAGCTTCAATTGTGTACCTACATATAAACATTTAAATGATCTAGTAAACTAACAACCCAATCAGATAGTTTGTGGATGATGCCATCAAATATATCTTCAAAAAGAATCTGATAGTTATTTATGCATGGAACAATTACCCATAAGCCTTCAATGGTGATAACAAACCATGTATTCCCATGTTTTCCATTGTATTATCAGATCCATCAACCTGTAAAACAATAAAAGGCCAGAAGCTAAGAAATTGGTCATAGCAAGGGTATCTTAGTCGTAACAAGCCCTTAATTTACCTTCATAGATCCAATTATTGGTTCAGGTACCCTCTCTGATTCTGGTAGAGAGTCAACAATTTCTTTGAGGGTGATCTTCTGTCTTTTTAGCCATTCTCCATAGGGCCGTAAGCCAGAGAATTGTTTTTTCAGAGCCTCATCATCTACAATGACATGTTTATCAAAATCTACGAGCAGCATCATGCCAGGGTTCAGCCTTCCCTTCTGGCAAACATCCTCATATGGAATGTCTACAACTCCCACTTCACTTGCCATGATAACTCGCCCACTGTGGGTTACATAGAAACGGCCAGGACGAAGTCCATTGCGGTCCAATGTTGCTCCAAGATAGCGGCCATCAGTAACTGAATATGCAAAATAGAAAAATTATGGTGTTATTCATGCAAAAGGACCGCATATTCTTGTCAAAAGAGTTTCATTCCACCACTTTTATGGTAGCCACTTCATTCAAACATCTATCATTTTCAATTAAAAATGCATGCCTGACTTATGCGAACATTTAATAGGAGTAGAATTTCACACTATGCAATGAAATCATAAAAAACAAACAACACTCATGTGATGATGCAGAAATAATGGAGAGATGGGATAGGGCATGAAAACAGGGACGATTTATTAATATAGGGTTGGAGTATGAAGTACAGGAGTGCAACCAGATTACATTTACACATAGTCGCCAGGACCAGACAATGAAGTTACCAGAAAGGAAACTCTAACATGGGATGTGGTTACAAATACTGAACATGAGCTGCTAAATTCCAGGATTAGAGATTTTTGAATGAATTTTCTGAACCTTACATGTAGGTATGTTTAGGGGAATTCTATATGCTTGTCTATGGGTACAACGTCAAGGTCCCTGTTCCTAAACCTCAATCTCCTGTCAACAACAAGAAAATGCATATTCCCACAAATAGACAAGTAGAAACTTACATGCCACAAGGGCTGGCCCATCCCATGGCTCCATCAAAGCTGAGAAATATTCATATAAGGCTCGTCGATCAGGATCCATGTTTTGATCATTTTGCCATGCCTCGGGAATCATCATCATTATCGCTTCAGGAAGACTTCTCCCAGTACGAACAAGAAGCTCTAATACACCATCAAAAGCCCCTGAAATACATTCCAACTGTGAGATGACAGCATACTTATTAACCAAGGAAGTTTACTTTTAAAAGCATTAAAAGTACCTGAATCTGAAGAACTTGCATCCACAATAGGAAGAAGCTTCTGCATCTCATCCTTTGAAAGAGCAAGGTTCTGACATTTTAACAGTCCTTCACGTGCTCTCATCCTGCGAAAGATTTGAGAAACTACTTTTACAATTGAGATAATGAGTAAAAAGGTCAAGCTGCAAGTATGACCCGTAGCTCTACAGTTTTCCCTTTATTCAATAAAAAATTCAAAGTGCAGTATGAAAATTATCTTCATGCCAATGATCATGAGCACAATTTTTCATACCAATAGATCCATCAAAATGGAAAAAACCTCACCAATTGACATTTCCACGCAGAGTATTTATCTCCCCATTATGCCCCAAGATACGCATAGGCTGAGCTCGATCCCAGCTTGGAAATGTGTTTGTTGAGAACCGAGAATGAATCTGCATGTAAAGGACATAAATTTACCTGAGGCAAAGTTATAATTACTCAGCTTATTCCTGACATTCGCTTCATTATGAAAGGGCATGAGAACTTAGGCTGGACAAAATGTTTCTTAGGACACAGAAAATAAAGATAATGTCAGTCAGTTTTAGACTCAGTCTCATTATAAATTATTTCAAAACCCTCAGCTACCTTGACATCTCAGCTCCAACTACACAATCTCACATCCATGGGCGAACATCATATTCTTCAAGTGCTCCATTCATCTCTTTGCCCAGGCAATGGAGAACTGCCCCATTGAACTGACCATGTGGAGCTATGCATCAAACTCTGCAACATTTGTCACTCCACATCAAGGTCTAACCCACCTTACCCAAGTCATCCACAACCCACACTAAAAAATAATCAACAGAACGAAAAAGAGAAACTCATTCTAAGTTTGCAGCCGCAACCAACTTTGAGAAACACCCTTTTGATAACCAATCAATCTAAAGCAGGATGATAACTTGCATAGCTAGTTCCACATCTGGTGTTCACAATTGACTGTAAAGCAGAGAGAAATAATATTTACCAAAGCCATGTAGCTAGTAAACTTTTCATGACCCAAATCTGCGAAGTAATAGTTCTTCAACTGATCAGGTTTGAGTTGACCTTTATATACAATTGTCCTACAGCAAAGAATACACTGAAGGGTTATTTGACTGTTATCGACTTATTATAGCATGTGATTTTGTCATTTGTTAAAAAAAAAGAGCAGAAGAAAAATATTTGTAATACATACAAATAAATCTTGTCCCAATATATAACCATTAGTAAGAAAATCAACACACCACATGAAAATTATAATGGCAAGCATGAGCGACATTCAAAATGGTATTCGGTGACACATTTCTCTGTTAGAAGCTTATGGTATTGACATATGTCTCACACTCTTATGCCATGTTACTTTTAGTAACTTTGAAAAGCAAAGAAACTGAACCACTCTCATATCAGGGAAGAGAGCAGCAACAGAAAATATATTATATTTTTCAAAACAACTTGCAAGATGATCTACGTCTAATGTTTAAAATTGCTGTTAATTGGCTTAGACCCAATATTTCCTTTCTTTTGTTGGTAGAAATGACTTTTTGAGGCTATTGACTTTGGTAAATTACTAGAACTTTTGAAATGTTTAAGTACCACAAAAGGCTATTTACAAAAACATACACGTTGAGCACAAGATTAGTCCCCATTGAGTTCACTAACTGCATCTTTTACTTGAAAAGCTCCATCCCCGCTTATGGAGTACCCTTTTCTGACATACACAAGCAAGACAGCCACTAGATATAGAGTCCATCTATGGCCAATAATATTTCCAATAAAAATTGTAGTTATTAGAGAAAAACTAACCTTGACGAAAGGGAGCATATGTAGAAATCTCTCACTCCTCCATGCTGCAAGTTTAATGCAGCTCTTATGGCCACCATTGAGGTCCTTCTCAATACGTACATCTGCACAGTATGTTGCAGATCTACATTAGAAGGGGTACATAAGATTTACAGGTCTACATTAGAAGGGGTACATAAGATTTACAGGTACTACTTGCTCATAATCAATGTCAACCATAACTGTAAACCATTAATCAGACGTTCAACAAGAAAGCAGGAAAAACTGACTTAATTGAACTTAGAAATTATAATAAATTTTACCTGTTGCTCAAAGTCTGCACTAGATCTGGAGCTTGCTGTAAGAAAAACTTGTTCAACAACAGGCTCTGTTTGAAGAGCGGATTTACCCAATTCTGTGTTGTTTGTTTTCACATGACGCCAGCCCAAAATAACATGTCCCAATGACTCTGCAACCTACAATTTAAAAATGGTTTTAAAAAAACTGGCAATCATCCATTTTATAGTTCTCCGGTAGTTAAACTAGTTGGCACTCATACAGCAAAAAATAAAACTGGTAATGAACAAAATCACGGTTCTCCAGTAGATAAACGCCAGTTACCACTCCTCATAACCAAACATAGAATGCAGCAAACAAACAATAAAATCTACAATTTCCCAGTATATCTAACCTACAATCATTTATCCAACCAAAAGATTGAAGCAATTAGTTTCAATTGTTGAATAAATGGTAAAAAGCCAGTACTCATACATGACCAATCGGAAAACAGGAACAAACAATCAAACATGTGCACCAGAAATCTGAGCACTACTAAATGATGAAGCAAACACAAATTTTATTGCTTTAGCAAACAATGCTGCCAAGAGAAACATCCATGTATGTTTGACCATGGCAATAACTTCCTTTTTCAAGTTCTTCTTGAACATTAATCGTAGCTTGTGAACACCAGAACCCAATAACAGGAAAAAGTAGTGGAGAGAATTGCACCCCTAAGAAGAAAGGGATGGGGAGAGAGGAGAGAAGTAAAATCTGCCTTGAAACTCGATATTTAATTGCTTGTACAACTATCCATCTCAGTTAACAGGGAAAAATCTTATATTAAGAGTGAGGCAAAGGAAGTTGAGGCAGATACCAAATTCCATATCTTAATTGATTTCTTTGCACAATTCAGGAAAGGCGCCAAAAAGGACAATCTCCACATTCATAAGATACTAACATTTCCTTGAAAGAATTCATGAAAATGAAAAATTTTAGCCAAGTTATTGAATACTGCAGATATCATTCACTTAGTGCAGATCAAAATAACAATGCAAATGCACATACCATGAAGAAAGGAGAAATTAGTTTCCTGAGCTGCAAAACCAAGAAGGCATCCTGCTGGCTATGTAATCAATTATGGGTATAAAAATAACTTTTTTCTATTTGATGGGGTTCAAAGCCTATTTAATGTACATGGACATGATTATGCTTGTGCTTGGAGTATTTATCTTATAATACTTCCCTTGGGCACTGTCACTAAAGACATTCTGATCCAATGTCTAAATAAATCTGAATGACATTTGGCTGTTAAAAATGGGAAGAAATGAAACATGTTATGTTTAGGATGAATCACTTTCCAGGTAGTCCATAAACTACAGTAGGTATGAACCTCGCACCAATGACTAATTAATTGGCTTAAATATATACTTCTTAATGCATTTTCCACGCAATAATATTGTAAAACTACTTGAAAATTCATTTGAAGCATCAAATTCAATTTACTAGCATTTACTCTTTCACAAACCACACAAATCAATTACAGATCAGAATACAGCAGTCCTGACAACATATTCCTCTGGGATTTGAGATAGCATGACATATACCTTGTTAAAAACATTTTTGCTTTCTTCCCTTCTGGTTTCAGACGTTGGCAAGAAGAACATTCCAACTGCATACTCTCCCGCAGGTGGCAAATCAAATCCACAATCCTTAACAGCCTGAACAAAACCAAAATATAGGCATCATATAGAGAATACCATGTCCTCTAATGTCACACATCTTTGATGACTTTAACTGTCCTAGGTAGACAACACATGAGACTGCTAAAATGACAGTTAAAAACAGATGCTTAAGAGATGACAGAGCTATTTAACTCCACTGTTACATACAACATAACCATTAGCCAAAATATAAACAAATCTGTACTCGATAGATGTCTACAATGACACAAGAAAAATGTTTTTTGTGTTCGGTAGGCCAAATGTGCATATGCATCCAGTTTTACCCCAATGTATTTGTAAACAATAGTTTAGAACCAAACTAGGAAACAAATGCAAAACAAAGCTTCCTCTCCTAAACTATCACAAACCTCAAATAAACGAATCATATAGTTAACTATTTTGACACCATGCAGTTAAAATAAGATTGGATTCCAAAAATGAGAGCTTGTAGCTCTTAGTTATAGAATTTTGGGAGGGAAGATGTATGGTGAAGATGAGTTTAGAAAATCAGTAGTGAAGAATGACTCAGATTTTTTCTAGGATTGAGGAGAGATTGAATGGTCATGATTAAATGTGTTTGAAATGTAAGGCTAAGATTGCATTTACTATAAATAGTAATTTGTTGCAACCATAAGAATTTAGGAGGGAAACGCAATTAATGGCTCGTTTACTCTTAAAAAAGGTGGAGGAAAATTGCTTAGTTAATAATTTAGACATGTGGGTTGGAAATAGGATAATTAAATAATAAGCTTATTTAATTAAGTGTGAATAATAAGGTATGGGATGCTTTAGGCAAGCAAAATTAACTAAATAATTTAAACATTTAGTTAATTTTTGAGAAGGATTTAATTTTGAGAAGGGTTATAATAGGATATATTTAGTGTCCACGGTATTAACATGTTTTATTTGTAGCCGATCAGAATAAGTATTGTCAAACAATCAGCAGTTCAAGACTCCAACAAATTCGATTTAGGTCACCCATTTTATTTTAACAGAAGCAACAGCAATCTCAATTGCTGCAAGATGATTGGACCCAGGACTTGATAGCAGTTTAATTCCAATAATGTTCAAACCATGGATGCTGCTAAAAGTTAATCGAGATTTCAAATCAGCGGATGCAAAGTTCACAGGACAGACCTGTATAGACAAAAGTCGCATGAAAATGCCTCCGAAAACTCCAACACTGATGCTTCTTATAGATCAGCCAACACTTCAAATTTCAACAAAATATTGGAAAAAAGGTATAAGAACAATAATACTTTTCGAGCTATGAACACGTTCTGGCAGTAAACTCCTTAGTGGATTTTGAACTTAACGAGGCAGGACTTTGCAGGTAAAAACTTTTGATCCGAGGGCACAGTTTTCAGTAGCTGCTGGATAGAGTTAAAGGTCCGTGGCTGCAGCTACATGGCAGATAATACTTTTGCAAAGTAACCCCAAATAGGGAATGTGATGCAAATAGTTGATGTAAAAATTGCTATGCAGTTTTCTCCAAAAAGCTTGAAATCTCACTTACATAAATGGACTGTCAAAATCTAATGCTACTAACCTCCATAATATTTAGCGAGGCTTTTGGAAGAGGACATAGTTTGTAAAAGTTGACTTGGCCTCTATTGGATTGGATTATTTTATATTTAACTGCGTAATACATAAGTAGTGGTCCATAAAAAACCCATCAATCTCGATTAGCGAATGGTTTAAATCATTGATTCGAAATTATGCAGTCAAATCCCAATTAATTATCACATAAATCGATACAGTAAGAAAACTCTACATGCTTGCAACTTAAAGAGAATATTCAAGAAGACGTGATCGTTAAAGCTCACTCGACCTTCCCTCAACGCAAGGAGGTTCATTATTTGACTGCTAAAAGTTGAAAATGGAGAATTGATCCTCTCATCACATAAATTAACGAAAGGAAGGGCAGCATATGCAAGCTCTAGTAGATTGGATCATATTTACGCGAAATCAAATACACTGCTGTTGACCATGACAGACGAAATGAAAGAAAGAAATAACAGGCATAAAGTTCCGTTGAGGAGCTTCTGTAAAAGACTGCGTCATGGATTTCTATATGTATCTTTCAGATCACACAGAAACGAGTATATTTTAGCTGATCACATGAAGCGGTGGATATTTACGTACCTGTACAAAGAAGCGGTGTGGAAGTGCAACGAGAATTCCAGCACCATCACCTGTATTAGTCTCGCAACCGCAGGCGCCACGGTGCGCCATGCGAACAAGCATTTCCAAGGCATCCTCCACCTGCATCCAATCATCCATCCATCCATTCAACAACTGAAACAACACCCTGACATTGACCACCTACGTAGCAACTAAAATCTATCGTTACCGTTTTGCGAGTGGGGCGTGAAGAGAGATCAGCAACAAAGCCCACGCCGCACGAGTCCTTGTCCATCGACGGATCATACAAGCCCAGGCGCCCACTCGGCACCTCTGATAACGCCATAGCACGCACCTTCCGACAATGCCTCAGCCTGGCCTGTCTTCCCGGCCCTTCCGACCGCCATACGTATTGCATTCTCCTGCTTGCCGACACCAACGGATTCGTCACCCGCGCCGCTCCTCCCCATTTCAAACGCCCCACAGAGCAGGGCTGCACCGCCACCCCCCGCCCCTCATTTCTCCCCTTCCCCCAGATCGTTCCCCCCTTACCCAACACTACCGCCTCCATTCAAGATTCGATCTTTATGTTTTCAAAATCTTAATCTTCCCCCTCACCGCCCTCCCTCCTGTCTCAATATCTATCACACTCTGTTGGTGCTCGTGAAAACGCGGAGCCGAGATCGGGAGTTAAAAAAGAAAGAGAGAAACTAAACTAAAGCATATGGGGCAAGCATATGTCCTCCTTCCGCCACCATTACTTCTTTGTTCCAACAAAGCCCCAATTATCCTTATATAGCAAGCTTATCGTGGGCGCACCTTGGCCCAGCCTGGCCCCAACCCACTTCTCTCAGCCCCGTATCTACCTCACATATGCGTCCCCTTTACCTACATTCCTATTCTTACCCCTCCACACCTGTCTTTCCCCAACCTCCAAAGGTCTCGTGATAATTGACGGACAGCTGGGCGAGAGCAGAAGCAGCTTATAGCTTAGGTGGTACCTTGTTACGTGACAATTCCCACCCCCATAAAAATAAACAAATCACCAGCTTAGCTCACACCTCGGCAGGGTGTGATTCACGATGCGGCTCTTGGAAGCCGCTAGGGCAAAATCTGTTGCACGGGTCCCACCCCACTTCCGATCCTTTTCACAGCCCGTACACAACTTAACCCTCAAAACCTAGGGCAGCTCGTAGAAATCACCATGACCACTAAGCACTACTCTCAAATTCTGACCCCCAGCCGGCGGCCATGCGTCTCTCACTTGTTTATTTATTGTATGATTATCTCATCCTGACTGAAGCGATGATGATTTTGGAGTTCCGTCCTTATACTAGTGTTCATCATCACCACAACAAGACCGATTAGCAGTCAAAACCTCCTCTCCAAACAAATGATATGACCCAAATGATCCAATGACCCAATTTATAGATTTATTTTCCTTTTTTGAATCGTCGCTCTGATATTTTGTCGCTGTGGAAGCGAAAAGTACGTGATCTGCTCCAAGATTAGGGGAGGAGATCTCCTCCACAACATTTATTTAGTCACCTACTCTGTGAAAATAATATGATATTTGGGTGTAGAGTGGGGAGTTGTGACTACCTACCCCTACCAAACCACACAAGACCATCCTTACACTTTTGGACCATCTTTGTTTGGTGAAGTAAGTTGATGCTGACCCCTGGCCTACTCAACGTTTGTTGTTGGTGTGATGGGGAAATTGCATAAAATACAACATGGCATGAAATGTTATTCTAGCTTGTCTTTTTCATCATTTATTTAAATGACACAAGTTTCATTATTTTAGTTCACATTCATTAGTATAGAGTTAATTGAAATCTTTCTTACAGGGATAAAATTGAATCTATTAGTTTAGATTCATGTTTTTATATGGAGTGTATATCATCTACACTTGATACAAGTGCATGAACTTTAAGTTGAGATCCGTTCAGTTAAGGACGAAGGATTGAGAGGTATCCACTCTACCAAAGTAAAAGACACAATTTCTATTATTTTAGTTAAACTTCAATATTATAGAATTAATCGAAACCTTTCTTATAGTCATGAATTTGAAACTTGAATCTTAAAATTTGAATTGTTAATTTAGATCCATGTCTTTTGATGACTTAGGAGTTTATATCATCCATACCTAATACGAGAGCATTAGCTTTAAGTTGAAACATCTTTGGCTAAGAGCCAAGGACTAAGGGGTATCAATTATGCCAAAGTAAAGGATGTGAATTTTGTTCTTTTAGTTTAGCTTCAATAGTATACCGATTAATTGAAATAATTCTTATAGTCATAAATTTGAACCTTGAATCTTTAAATTTGAATTTGTTAGTTTAGATCCATATTTTTTATGCAGGAGTTTATATCATCCACACTCTATACAAGTGCATGAGTCTAAAATTGAAACCGCATTGATTAAGATCCAAGAACTAAGAGTATTCATTCTACCAAAGTACTACGTGTAGTATCAACCTCATTTCTTATAGTTTCAAGACCTTACACTCAACAAGACTTAATCCCTAGTGAACTCATTCAAAATCAATCAACTTCACCAACAAATCAAGGATTCATTAACTTTCAAAACATATTTTGTTCTCTTACTAATTGTATAAGCCAACAAAAGAACAACTTTTTTCAAATTGTGGACACATATTTAATATCTAAATTATTTTATTTATGATGGAAATGGTATTTGTCCACTTAACATTAAAAAATGTATTTATTTGTTTAAAATTGTCCACCTTTAAGTGGGATGTCACACTTTGAATAAAGAAATGTTTTCCTAGGTAATTGTTATATGTAATATTAGAAATGTATTTAATTTTGTAGGTTATATAAAATATATTTGATCTAAAGGAATTGAAAACTGGACATTTTAGAGAGAGCATTTGAGTTTGCTTCAAAGTTGTTATAATTAGTGGATGTAAAGTCAAGCATGGGTACCCACCTTTAAAAAAATGTTTCTTGGGTACATTGACAAAAAAAAAAACTAGTAAATTTTATCTTCTAAGTTTTCTTGTTATTTTCTTGTCTATATAGAAAGTGATTAAGATTAGATGAGTATAGTTGTTGAAAGATAAGATTAGGTTGCAAATAACTCCAAAATTTGAGTTGAATATCTCCTTGATAGCATTGGAAAGTTCTCTCGTTGTATTATAAATTTCTTATTGTGAATACATAGCAATGTTATTGTTTATTTTTTCAAAGAGTTTAATTCTTATGTTAAGTGTTTTATTTTCTATTGAATTATTTGAATTATATTTTATTTTGTAGATATTATTATGTTTAAATTGGTATTATTGCATACATTTGATATTAGAGTAGGTTTTAGCTTATTTATGTCATGACCCCTCCTTAAGCATTTTAAATATGTATTTTGGTCTGTTAAATCTAACATTATTGGATGATTTGTTGGAAGTGTCCAAATTGTTAATATTTGTTTCTCATTCATGTTGCTTTGAACATTCAAACTAATTTTGTTTATTTTTGTCATCTTTTGGATGATACGAATATCACAAAAGTATAGGACCACATGTTAGAGGTGAATGCATCATTCAATAGGGTATCAAGTTATCTAAGTTTCACATCTATACCATAGTTACAGTATCATAACATCATACTACATCATTGTTGTTTCCAATCTCTCTATAGTAGAAGCATAAATCCCTATCTCACTTATGGTATATTCTAAAAAATGTGTTTTGCAAGCGTAAAAAGTTGGAACACCTTCAAATGAAGGTCCTAGACATAATAGGTGGCATAAACCTTCAATAACCTTTAAAATCAAAGGTCTTCTCTAATATAAACGCATTTGTATGGCCTACATCCAAGCTCATTTTTGGCATTTTTGGGGTAGGAATAAAGGGAAATAACATCTTCACTTAAAGGTGAGCAAGTGTTGTTTCATAAGTGTGGAATCAGTCAAAATTTTCTTATAGTCATAAATTTGAACCTCAAATTTTTAAATTTAAATTTGTTAGTTTAGACCAATGTTTTATATGGATGAGTTTATATCATCCATACTTGACATGACAATACTAGGCTCAAGTTAAAACATCTTCAACTAAGAGCCAAGGACTGAGGGTGTTGATCTTGTCAAAGTAGCCTAGGGCACAATCCTAACATCATCTCTTATGGTGTTGAGGCCATGCACTTAACAAGACTTGATCCCTAGTGAGCTCATTCAAAACCAACTTAGCCAACACACCAAGGACTCATTGGCTTTTGAACCATGTTTTGTTATCTTACTAGTTGTTATAAGCCAACTAAAATGAAAATTATTTCAAGTTACACTTTACTATGTCATATTTATGTTCTAATCTTGATTTATTTATGTTGGAAAATGTATTCATCCACTCGACATAAAATATATATTTTTTAAAGTCATGGCTCACCTTTAAGTGGGATGTCATGCTTTGAATAGAGAAAAATTTTCCTAGGTAACTATTATATGTAACATTACAATTATATTTAATTTTGGAGGTTATATAAAATACATTTGATCTAAAGTAATTGAAGATAAGTCATTTTAAGAAGTTGAATTAGAGAGAGCATTTGGTTTTGCTGAGAGTTGTTATAACTATTGGATGTAAAGTCAAACTTGGTATCCACCTAAAAAAAGTTACTTGGGTTCATTGATTAGGAAAATTGGTGATTTTTATCTAGTAGGTTTACTTGTTACTTTCTTGCCTGTGTAGAAAGTGCTTAAGATTATATATGGGTGTAGTTGTTGAAAGACAATATTAGGTTGCAAATATTTCCAAAATTTGAGTTGAAGATCCCTTTGATAGCATAGGATTTTTTTTATTATATTATAATTTTTTTATTGTGAATACATAACAATGTTACTGTTTGATTTTCAGAGAGTTTGAATTTTGTGTTAAGTGTTTATTTTTATATTGAATTATTTGGACTATATTTTATTATGTGTGTATTATATGTTAAGATTATTATTATTTCCTACATTTGGTGTTAGAGTTGGTTTTAGTTTGATTATGCCATGACCCATCTTCAAACATTTTAATTATGCACTTTAATTTGTTAAGTCTAACATTTTTGGACTATTTATTAGATGTGTAAATTGTTGATCTTTGCTTATCATTTATGTTTTTTTGAAATTTAAATTGATTTTGTTTATTTGTGTCATCTTGTGGATAAAATGCAAATATCACAAAAGTATAGGATTGCATGTTAGGGGTGAATGCATCATTCAATAGTTAAAATATCATAGCATCATACCACATCATTGTTGTTTCCAATCTCTATAGTGGAAGCATAAAGCCCTATTTAACTTGTGGTTTATTTTGAAATAAAAAAGTGTTTTGTAAGAATAAAAAGTTGGAAAATATTCAAATTAATATATTCTTAATTACAAAGACCTTCAAACGAAAGTCCTAGACATACCAAGTGGCATTTACCTCCAGTAACCTTCAATCAAAAGTTCTTTTTAAAATAAAAACATTTTTATGGCTTACAACAAAGCCCATTTTAGGCATTTTTGGGATAGCAATAAAAGGAAATATCATCTTCACTTAAAGGAAAGCAAAAAACGTAGCAAGCAAATGTTGTTTCATAAGTATATAATCAATCAAAATATTTCTTATAGTCATACATTTGAACCTTGAATCGTTAAATTTGAATTTGTTAGTTTAGATCGATGTTTTTTTTATAGACAATGTTACATCATCCACACCTAACTGTTGGCATTTGGCATAACTGATGCAGATCAGGTGATGTAGTTGAAGCTGGATGACTGCACCGGTAAAGGATAGAAGTCTATTTGTGATGAAGAGATTGAGATTCTATGAATAGATGACATGATCAGTTATTTGTGTTGTCATTGCTAGCAACTGATGTTCCTGATGTTTTGTTTTGTCATCTAAGTGATTTGGTTTACCGGAAGATAGGGTTTACCAGCAAAGAGCTAAAGTCTGTGAAATAGTACTTTAACTAGTAAAGCAGAATTGTTTTGATTGGATCGGTCGATCGACAATGATTGGTGATTTGTGGTTTGGATGGTGAACTTGTATCATGGAAAGAAGTATTTGACTGGAACCATAACTTGTGATGATTACCAGAAGGCGTGTTTCAAATTTCTGATGAAGTTTTGCTAAGGTTTTAGTAAGGTTTAAGGATCGGTGAAGAAATCATCAAACCGATAATGATTTATTTTATGACGGTGATCAACAACGAGTCTACATGAATTTGGTAACATGGTACAACCCATGTGAAAGATTTAATAGTTGTTTTGGCACGATTCAAGGAAGATTTTCTTGGGAATCAATGAAACGCTTAGTAGAGTGTTTTGAGGATATAGATCGGATTTCCGTGATGGGTTAAGATTAACCAACGATTGATATTGCATTGTAATTTGTTGTAATGATCTGGATAGCGATCTATGATGATCTCTTGTGATCTAATTGTAAATTCATGATGTAATTAGGTTTTGTGGCCGACCTAGTTGAGATGGCTATTTAGGTTGATGCAGTTGATGTTTATTGTGTTGGTGGTCTTAGAGAATGTGTTAAGTCGTCCAAGTGAAGTGTGAGATCTGCTTGAGAGTTGCAAAATGTTGTGCATAACTGGATCTGGTCAAGAAAGTAAAGAAGTGCAAGTAAACAGATCATTTTCTTACTGTTGTTCCCTAACAGTTGCAGCAGGTTAAATCCCTTAATCGGGTAGGTTCTAATAGGCCTTAAACATTTAAGTCCCCTAACAAGGCAGCTCTCAAAAGAGTGTTAAATCCTCTCATGAGGTTGATCCTAACATATCATCAAGCTCCTAATCGGGTTGCAAGGCAAATCCCCTAACCAAGTGACTCCTAATACGGTTTGCTCTTAACCGGGTGTATTGTAAGCTCCTAATAGGGCTAAGCTCATAACAGGGCATACTTCAAAAGAGTACAAATATTTGTGGGTGCCAACTCCCACCGTGGTTTTTTTCCCTATTTGGGTTTCCATGTCAAAAACTTATGGTTTTCATGTGTGGAATGTTTTTCATGTGATGTTCTTGTTTATATTTCATTTCATGCATTATTTCTGAAACATCGGTTATGATGTTTTATCGTAAGTTTATCAAAGGTTACCGGTATTGATAAGAAGTTGTTTGAGAAATTATTGATCTTATTGATAAGGTTAATGAGTTGGTAATTGATCAAGTTTATATGATTACTTTGGAGGTGAAAGTATTGGTAAATGATTTGATTAATGTGTTAAGCAAATCTAATAAAGAGGTTATTAGATCTGATTCTAGAAGTTGAGATATTTGTTAAATGGTTTCAAATCTGAGATAAGTTTGATTTTGAGTTAAAGTTTGAATTGGTCTTAATACTTATTCACCCCCCCCTCTCAGTATTAACCGGATCCTCATAGGATTAACAATTGGTATCAGATCTTTGGTCCTTTATGTGCAGAAATCCTAACCGCTTGAGGAAAAGATTTTGAGGAATTCAAGATGATGAAGAAAGTGTTAGTCCCAACCAGTGCTGAGAGGGGAGGGGTGAATCACTTTACCAGTTTTACACAATTAAAACTTTTAACTCAAGTTTGCACTAACTTAATATTCATCAATACACATAATTACTGCACAATAATATGCATGCATGCAAAGATATACAATGACACCAAGATTTATCTCGTGGAAACCCAAATGGGAGAAAACCACAGTGTGAGTAGGAACTTACAAAATTTGTACTCTTCTGGAGTACGCCCGGTGAAGAGCCATCCCTGTTAGGAGATTACAAAGACACTGTTAGGTGCCACCCAGTTAAGGGATTTTGTTTAAGGCTTGTTAGTGCCTTTACCCTGTTAAAGGTAGTTTGGTTAAAGGACTTAGGAACATCAGTTAAGATGTCACCCAGTTAAGGCATTTTACTAAAGGGACCTGTTAAAGTCCACCTAGTTAAGGGATTTGTGTTGCAATGGTTAGAAAGCAACAAAAATATGATTTGTTTGAGTAGCTACTGATAGCTTGATCAGATCACAATGAAAATCATACTCTATCCACACCGGTTGTGTCTGCTTTGCACAACACCGATTTTCTGCTTATACCTTTGGCTTTACACTCTGTCGGTCTTCTGATACTCGGCTCTGCACTCTGCCAATCCTCTGACCCTCGGCTCTGCACTCTGTCGGTCTACCTCATACACTCTCTGCTCTGCTAAAGCTATTAGCACTTCCTCTCACTCTATTTTGCACTTTGGATCGCCTTCTACAGGATTTGCTCTTTGCAAATTTTATGATCTAGAATTTTTTAATAAACTCAAAAGTACTTTATACACTTTCTGTCGTCACCTTCAAGTGTTTCCTCAATCAAAGCAATCACAAATTTTGGAGGATTTCAAATTCAAAATCTCCCACTCTTTCTCTACACGCCCTGCAAAAATTCCACCAACTGCTCAACCAATTATGCCACCTCATCCCCCAAAAATAGTGATTTCTAGGTCGAGTTCAGTCTTTTAAATGCGAACCAGAAAATCCACAAGTAATCATGGCTAAACTGCATGATGATTGAAGTTGACTTCACCAACCTTTAGTTTTGCGTAGACACAAGCTCACCAACTCACCTTTTGCCACCACAACTAAATAACCGATCATTACTCCGAGATTTTAGGCAAACACCTATCTTCCTTCTGCTTCATCGGTCTACCCGTATACCACTATGCTCTTTATTGTCAGTTCATCCTTTGATGTTGGTTTGCAGTGCTTCTATCAAGTCTCTTCTCCTATTTGCCAATGAGGTTCCAGTTTGCATACAACCTCAGGCCTTCTTGCCTAAGTCACCTTTGATGACTTCATTATCATCATAATGACCAACCTGAAGATCTGACCTCAACACTGATCTTCTTGAGTGACAGACCGGTTAGCTTAGTGTGTCTTCCCTTGAGCTGATTGAACCTTCATCACTTGTATCTTATGTTGTTTCCATGTTGTTTACAAGTCATCACCTTTGATACTGAGATACACCACTTCACTGGTACCACTCCACCGGTCAGTGTTAAACATTAATGACAAATCTTAGCAAGTATATCGGTTCTCTGGATTAACCGATTTTGTCAATGTCAACAATCTCCCCCTTTGGCATTGATGGTAGCACTTCAGAATCTATCTTATTAGTTGCTCCTGCATATACTTTCTTCATTTATTTCTTTATTTCTGTACCGGTCATTACTTTTGCTCTGAGTAATGAATATCTCCCCCTAACACTGGCAATATTGTGTTTCAACAACTTTAGCTCAACACTATTTACCATCAGCAACCTCAGCTCAATCACTACTTACCAATGCTCAAACACTATAAACATATCTCCCCCTTTGACAACAATGCCAAAGATGTATTCCAATACACTTACAAGACCGCTCCCCCAAACCGGAGTAGTCCACACTTATCAATCTAGTCTTAGAGATTTTTTATAAATAAATCATACCAGATTGATATAGAGCCTTTTTTACTTACTTTACTGCAGGTAGGGGCATCACCCCTAGCTTACCTCTGAGGTATTCAAAGGTGTCCTTCTGTAGTGGCTTAGTGAAGATATCAACCACCTATTCTTTTGTTGGTATATACTCCAACCTCACTTCCTTGTCTTGAACCTATTCTCCGAGGTAGTGATATTTGATAGCTATATGCTTTGTCTTGGAAAGCATCACCAAATTCTTAGATATGTCTATAGCATTGGTGTTGTCACGGTGAATTACCACAGGTTCAGTCACCTTTTCTTGGATACCTTCCAATAATTGCTTGATCCACACAATTTGTGTGCAGTTAATTGCAGTAGCCACATACTCAACCTTAGTTGTGGATTGAGATAGGCAATTTTATTTCTTGCTTGTCCATGACACAATCCTATCTCCAAGAAAGAATGCACCTCCACTAGTGCTCTTTCTGTCATCAATGTTCCCTACCCAATCTGAATTGGTGAAGACACTTAAGCTGAAGTCTCCCTTATGTGGATACTAGAGACCATACTCATCAGTCCCCTTTAGGTATCTAAAAATTCTCTTGATTGCCACCATATGAGTCTCTTTCGGATTTGCAACAAATCTGCCAACTAAGCCAACAACTTGTGCTATGTTTGGTCTACCGTGTACTACATACTGCAACTTACCGATCATGGATCGGTAAAGTGTCTCATTCACTTCATGAGCCTCATCATTTTTTGAGAGATTGCAACCTCTAACCATGGAGTTCCAACAGGTATGCAATCTTCCATTCTAAAAGTCTTCAAAATTTCCCGTATGTACTTAGTCTGGTTGATGAATATGCCATTCTTTAGTTGTGAGACTTGCAGGCCGATGAAATTTTTTATCTCACCGATCATGGACATCTCAAATTCTTGCTTCATTTGTTCTGCAAAACCTCTGCTCATCTCATCATCTCCTCCAAAGATGATGTCATCTACAAATATTTTAGTAATTAAATGTTTTCTTTCTTCTCCGGTCTTCAGATACAGGTTACTATTATCACTGGTTCTCTTGAACCCTATGCTTAATAGATATGAGTGCAGCCTCTCATACCAAGCTCTTGGTGCTTGTTTTATCCCATATAGAGCCTTCTGCAACCTGCATACCATATTTCTTCCATCTTCTGATGCAAACCCTTATGGTTTCTCTATGTATACTTCTTCCTCTAAAACATCATTCAAGAATGCCGATTTGACATCCATTTGGTAAACTTTTAAATTCTTGTAAGCAACATAGGTTAGCAAAATTATGACACCTTCTAGCCTAGCCACCAGTGCAAAGGTTTCTCCATAATCCAAATCTTCTTCCTGAGCATAGCCTTTGTAGACTAATCTTGCTTTTTTTCTTACTACTTGACCGGTTTCATCCATTTTGTTTCTAAACACCCTTTTGGTACCTATCACATTTTTGTTTTCCAGTTTGGGCACGAGAGTCCAATTTTCATTTTTCTCAATCTACTCCAGTTCCTCCTCCATGGCTTTGATCCAGATATCATCTTTTAGAGCCTCCTTTGTTGTTTTGGGCTCAATTATGAAGAGCAGACAGGCATTCTCTCTTGCTCTTCTTCTAGTCAATACTCCTGCATCTTTGTCACCAATGATATTTCCAGCGGAGTGATTATTTCTGACATACTTTGCTAGTATTGGTTCATTTCTTGGAGCTTCTTCTATCAGTTGTGCAGGTTCTACTTCACAAACTTCTTCATTTGCCACTTCAACAAGATTCTCTTCAGCAGGTTCCACTGGTATAGTGTACTCAAACCCTTTATAATCCTCTGGTTCACTCTTGCTATCATGTTCATTTTTCTCAGAGAACTCATCTACTCTGACATTTGCACTCTCCACAATCTTACTGGTCCTTTTGTTCAAACACTGGTATGCTTTACTCTTTGTGGAGTAACCTAAGAAGGTTCCTTCATCACTCTTGGGATCAAACTTTCCAGAGTACTCATCCCTCTTGATATAGCACCTGCTTCCAAATACTTTGAAATAGCAGACATTGGGTGAGTATCCACACCATAATTCTTAGGGAGTTTTATATATCCCTTTCTTCACCTGTATCTGGTTCAAGGTGTACACAATAGTGCTTACTGCTTCTCTCCAAAAGATATGTGGAATATCCTTTTGTATCATTAGATTCCTCGCACAATCAATAAGAGTTATGTTCCTTCTTTCAGCAACCCCATTCTGTTGAGGTGTTCTAGGTGCAGACATTTGTCTCGTAATCCCCTGTTCTTCACAGTAATTCATAAACTCTTGAGAGGTGAACTCTCCTCCTCTATATGATCTCAGACATTTAAGATTATTGTCGATTCCTCTCTCTACTCGAGCCTTGAAGACTTTAAACATGTGAAAGGCTTCAGATTTTTCTTTCAAGAATACAACCCAAATCATTCTTGAGAAGTCATCTACAAACAACATTTGTGCCACAACCAACTATCTTCTACCTTTGCCAATAGACAACTACCTATGGTGGTGTCTAGATGAAACAAATTACCTCTAAATTGTTTACCGGTAGCAATCAGACTTCTTGATTTGTCATTTATTTTGCATATTCCTTCATTGAATTCTAACCGGTAACCCTTATTGTTAAGTTGTGAAACACTTAACAGACTATATTTTAGCCCTTCTACCCAATAAACATCTTCACAATTTGTTTTATCATTTAGGGCTATAGATCCCTTACCTTTTACTACACAAGGAGCATCATTGCCAAATCTCACCGTTCCTCCATTGCAATCCTCCATGCTGAGGAATTTGTTTCTGTCACCGGTCATGTAGTGAGTGCAACCACTGTCAATTACCTAATCTCCACACCAGTTTGAACTAGAAATCGATGCCATATCACCTTCCTTTGCGTTATCTTCCTTTACTACCACAAAAGCAATTTCATCTCCATCAGATCCTTCTGATTCTTCATCAGTAACTCCTTCTGCAAGATAGCATTCCTTCTTTCTCTTGTCCTTGTAGCTTCTAAAATTATCCTTCCTATCTCTATCATTGTCAGGACATCTAAATGTAATATGACCTATCTTATTACAAGAGAAGCACTTTAAGGGTAGTTTACCTTTATACTTTCATTTTCCTCTTGGCAATCTTCTTGCCAGTAGAGCTTCAATCTCATCTTGCTCCTGTTCTTCAGATAATAGGTTGTCACTTTCATGATAATGGTCGGTTCTTGTAGTAGAACTGCTTCCGGTTTCTTTTCTTCTCCTTGTTGGTGCATCCATCATGGAAGCTTTGAAAGCAACATCAATCTTCGGTACACTATTATCATAGTTGCTCAGTTCAAAGGCAGTCAACTTACCGATCAGTGAGTCGAGTGAAACACTGACTGTTCCCAAGGATCTGAGTTCTTGAATTGCAGAAAACCTTATGGCATATTGTGGTAGCAAGGTTCTCAGGATTTTGCTATCCACATCATCCTCTTCAAGCTTTCCTCCAACACTTTTAATGGAGTTTACTACATCATTTATTATTTTTCTCCTTCCTGAATCCTCATCTCATCAAATTTTCCTCTCAAGTTGTCTACTTTATCCTTTTGAACATGAGGATCTCCTCCATAAATAGTTTTCAACTTATTCCACATCTGAAAGGTTGTTTTCAAATCTTGAACCTCAGAATACTCATTGTCAGATAGAGTGCTAGCAATAAGATCCATTGTAGTAGTGTTGTATTGCCTTTCTTTGATCTGATCTGGAGTGAGAACCCCTGTAGGTTCATTGTACTCTATGAGTACATGGTTCCAGTATTGTTCTCCTAGGGTTCTTAGTTAGAGTTTCATTCTACCACGCCATAAGGTGTAATTCTCCTTAGACAATTTAGGACCCTCCTTTCACATCATCTTGGATCTTTCCTTAAGCTGTTAGGCTCTTCTAAATCTAAGGACCAAAGCTCTGATACCAATTATTAGTCCCAACCGATGCTGAGAGGGGAGGGGTGAATCAACACTTTACCAGTTTTACACAATTGAAACTTTTAACTCAAGTCTGCACTAACTTAATATTCATCAATACACATAATTACTGTAAAAGAATATGCATGCATGAAAAGATATACAGTGACACCAAGATTTATCTCATGGAAACCCAAATGGGAGAAAACCATGGCGTGAGTAGGAACTCACAAAATTTGTATTCTTCTAGAGTACGCCCGGTGAAGAGCCATCCCTATTAGGAGATTACAAAGACATTGTTAAGTGCCACCTGGTTAAGGGATTTTGTTTAAGGCATGTTAGTGCCTTTACCCTGTTAAAGGTAGCTTGGTTAAAGGACTTAGGAACATCAGTTAAATGTCACTCGGTTAAGGGATTTTACAAAAGGGACCTGTTAAAGTCCACCTGATTAAGGGATTTGTGTTGCAATGGTTAGAAAGCAACATAAAGATGATCTGCTAGAGTAGCTACTGATAGCTTGATTATATCACAATGAAAATCATACTCTATCCACATCGGTTGTGTCTGCTCTCCACAACAATGATTTTCTACTTATACCTTCGGCTCTACACTCTGTCGGTCCTTTGATCCTCAGCTCTGCACTCTGCTAGTCCTTTGACCCTCGACTCTACACTTTGTCGGTCTACCTCATACACTCTATGCTTTGCTAAATCTTTTAACACTTCCTCTCACTCTACTCTGCACTTTGGGTTGCCTTCTATAGGATCTGCTCTTTGCAAATTTTACGATCTAGAATTTTTGAATGAACTCAAAAATACTTTATACACTTTCTGTCATCACCTTCAGGTGTTTCCTCAATCAAAGCAATAACAAATTTCGGAGGATTTCAAATTCAAAATCTCCCACTCTTTCTCTACGGGCCCTGCAACAATTCCGCCAACTACTCAACCAATTCTGCCACCTCATCCCCAAAAAATAGTGATTTCTGGGTCGAGTTGAGTCTTGTAAATGCAAACCAGAAAATCCACAAGTAATCATGGCTTAACTGCATGATGACTGAAGTTGACTTCACCAACCTTTAGTTTGGTGTAGACACAAGCTCACCAACTCACCTTTTGCCACCGTAACTAAATAACTGATCATTACTCTGAGATTTTAGGCAAACACCTATATTCCTTCTGCTTCATCGGTCTACCGATATATCACTGCACTCTTCATTGTCGGTTCATCCTTTGATGTTGGTTTGTAGTGCTTCTATCAAGTCTCTTATCGTGTTTTCCAATGAGGTTCCAGTTTGCATACAACCTCAAGCCTTCTTTCCTAAGTCACCTTTGGTGACTTCATTATCATCATAATGACCAACCTGAAGATCTAACCTCAACACCGATCTTCTTGAGTGACAAACCGGTTAGCTTAGTCTGTCTTCCCTTGAGTTGATTGAACCTTCATCACTTGTATCTTATGTTGTTTCCATGTTGTTTACAAGTCATCACCTTTGCTACTGAGATACACCACTTCATCGGTACCACTCCATCGGTCAGTGTTAGACATCAATGACAAATCTCAGCAAGTATACCGGTTCTTTGGATTAACCGGTTTTGTCAATGCCAACAGAAAGAGCATCCCAAGTTCAACAAGGATAACTACAAGATCTGGAAAGACAGAATGCAGATCTACATCAAAGGTCTTGGTGCACAATATTGGAAGAAATTTGAAACAACATATGTTGCTCCTACCACTACTCCCTTGACACCGAATGAACACAGAGAAAGACAAGATAACATGCAAGCCCTAGAAGCTATTGTAAGTACTTTATCTGATTCAGAATATATTGACTTTCAAAGATTGGAAACTGCAGGTGAGGTTTGGGAAAAGTTAGAGACAATCTATGGAGGAGATGAGCATGTTCAAAGAGCCAAAGAGGAAATATTGAGAGGAAAGTTCGATGACATGAGAATGCTTGAAGGAGAGAATATTGGACAGTATGGTCAGAGAATCAAAGAAGTTGTTGGCGACATTAAGAGTGTTGGAGGCAAAATAGAAGATGATACAATAGTAAATAAAATGCTCAAACTCTTCAACCTTAGTATCCTATAAGAGTATCGGAAATCCAAGAACTTAGATCTATTTCAAAGGATAAGGTAACTATTTATTCATTGATTGGTAAGCTTACAACTTTTGAGTCAAATAGTTTTGACAATAGTTTGACAAAATCTACTGAATCTGGCTTTAAAGCTTTTGTTACTGGTTCATCTGCTAGAAAAAGAAAAGATATATGTCAAAATCATGAGTGTAGGACAAGTCATGGAAGCAACCGGGAAAATGAAGACAATGAAGATCAAGTGATTGAACTTGAGGCATTGTTAGCAAAGAGATTTCCAAGAGGCACTGATACGTATAAAGGAAAGCTACCTTTGAAGTGTTTCTCTTGTAATAAAATTGGTCATGTTGCAACTAATTTCCCTAACACCGATAAGAAATAAAAGTTTAGAAGATTCAAAGGAAAGGGCAAGAAACATTGTTATGTTGCAGTAGATGGAGGTGTGACCGATGAGGAGTCAGAAGAAGAAGATGACAATGAAGAAATTGTGTTTGTAGCTGTGAAGGAGGAACTGTTTGATAAAAAGGCACTAGTATATCATATGGAGAATAGTGATGAGTGGATTATAGACAGTGGCTACTCACACCACATGACTGGAGACAAAAGTAAGTTCATAACCCTTAATGAATTTAATGGAGGTGTTGTTAGATTTGGAAACAACTCTCCTTGCATGGTGAAAGGTAAAGGTTCAATCTCTCTAAATGGAAAGAGTAATGTTGATTATGTATTTTGGGTTGATAGTCTTAAGTATAATATTTTAAGTGTTGGTCAGCTTAATGATAAAGGTTATTTGCTTGATTTTAAGAGTGGAGTCTGTAGAATTCTTGGAGGTAATAGTGAACTGATTGCTACCGGGAAGCAAACTAGAGGTAACTTATTCCATTTGAATTAGTAATGTTAATAATTGTTTGGTTGCAAGAATGGAAGACAGTTGGTTATGACATAAAAGATGTTGTCATGTTAATTTTGATAATTTGATTAAAATAAGCAAGTCAAGTGTTGTAAGAGGATTACCCCAACTTGTCAATCTAGATAGTGTGATATGCAAAGATTGTCAAATCGGTAAGATGACCTCTATTTCTTCCAAGAGCAAGAATGGTATTTCTGAGAATGTTTTAGATTTGGTACATATTGATCTATGTGGCCCTATGAGAACAAAGAGTTATTATGGTGATAGGTATTTCATGATCTTCACGTATGACTATTCTAAAATGATGTGGGTAACATTTTTGAGAGAGAAATTAGAAGCATTTAATAAATTTAAATCATTTAAAGCTCTAGTTGAGAAGGAAACTAGTAAGAACTTGAAGTGTTTAAGATCAGACCGAGGAGGTGAATTCACATCTAATGAATTTGTTAAGTATTGTGATGAACAGGGTATAAAGAGACATATGTTTGCTCCGAGGACACCACAACAGAATGGCATAGCAGAAAGGATGAACATAACAATAGTTGAAACTGCAAGAACCATGTTATTATAGGGTAATTTATCCAAAATGTTTTGGAGAGAAGCGGTCAGTACTGTTGTATACACTTTAAACTGGGTACTGATAAAGAGAGGTAACAATAAGACACCGTTTGAGCTATGGTATGGAAAAACTACTTGTGTTAGTTATTTTAAAATCTTTGGAAGTCAATGTTTTATCAAGAGAGATAACTACATTGAGAAGTTTGATGCAAAATTTGATGAGGGATTTTTTCTTGGTTACTCTTCTAAGAGTAAAGTATATAAATGTTACAATAAGAGAACTAAGAAAATTGTTGAAAGTGCTAATGTAAAAGTTGATGATTTATCTGATAAGTCTGAAGGTACAAGCAGATCTGAACCTGAAAAAAAGGATGATAATGAGGAAAAGTTTGTGATCATTGAACTGGAAAAAAAGAATAATGAAGACCGATAAATGCAGAACTAGGTGCTCAACCAGTGAGCGATGACAATGAGGAAGAAGATGAAGAACCAAATGAAGAAGATGCAGAATCAACATAGGCAATACCTAGATATGTCAGATTGAATCATTCACAAGAACATATAATTGGTGATAAGAATGCAAGTGTGCAAACCAAGAGAAAGATTTGAGAGAACTCATGTTTGATATCTACAATTGAATCGAAGACAGTAAAGGAGGCACTAAAGGATGATGATTGGGTTAAGTCAATGAATGAACAATTAGATCAAATTAAGAAGAATCAGACATGGTCACTTGTTCCTAGACCGGAGAATAAGAATGTAATTGGAACAAAATGGGTCTTTAGGAAAAAGATTGGATGAATAAGGAAGGATTGTAAGAAACAAGGCAAGGTTAGTCTGCAAAGGGTATGCTCAAGAGGAAGGTGAGGATTATGGTGAAACATTTGCAACTGTTGCTAGATTAGAAGGTGTAAGGATGCTATTGACATTCGCTACATATAAGGGATTCAAATTCTACCAAATGGATGTCAAGTCAACCTTTCTAAATGGGATTGTAGAAGAATAAGTATACATTAAACAATCAGATGGATTTCCCTTGACCGATGATAAAGACATGGTGTGTAAATTACACAAAGCTTTGTATGGTCTTAAGCAGGCATCAAGAGCATGGTATGAAAGATTACATGCACATTTGATCAAGATTGGATTCCAACGTACTGATGAGGACAACAACATTTATTTGAAGATTGATGGAGACAAGATGCTGATAGCATAAGTGTTTGTTGATGACATAATTTTTGGTGGCAATGATGATATGTGTATGGACTTTGCTGATATAATGAAAAAGGAATTTGAAATGTCTCTAATCGATAAAATTATGTTCTTTATTGGCTTACAAGTTCAACAACTGGATGATGGTATCTTTATTTGTCAGACCAAGTATATCAAAGAGGTGTTGAAGACTTTCGGCATGGAAGACTACAAATCGGTAGGGACACCGATGGTGACTAGTTGCAAGTTGTCAAAGGAAGATGATTCCCCTGTTGTTGGGGAAAAAGAGTACAAATCTATGATTGGCAAGCTACACTATGTTATCCATAGCAGTCCTGACATTGCTCATGATGTTGGATTAGTGGCTAGATTTCAAAAAGAGCCTAAAGAAAGTCACATGGTGGCTGTGAAGAGAATTTTTTCAGTATCTCAAAGGTACAGTAGATTATGGTTTATGGTATCCCTATAAAGGTGATTTTACTTTAGATGTCTTTACTAATGCTGATTGGGTAGGTAATGTGGATGATCGAAAAAGCACAACCGGTGGAGCTTTTCTACTTGGAGGAAGATTAGTGGCATGGATGAGCAAGAAACAAACTTGTGTTTCTCAATCTACAGCTGAAGCTGAGTATGTAGTTGCATCTATGAATTGCACTTAGCCAATATGGATGAGACATGTGCTAGAAGGATTCAAGATAGATATGTCAAAAATGGTGACTATCTATTGTGATAATACAAGTGCAATCAACATTTCTAAGAATCCTGTACTTCATGCTAGAACCAATCCCATTGAATTGAAGTATCACTTCCTAAGGGAAAGAGTTCAATATAAGGAGGTGAAGATGGAATATGTGATGAGTAAAGATCAGTTAGCTGATATCTTTACTAAGCCCTTACCGAAGGCTACCTTTGAGTTTCTTAGAGGTAAACTAGGGGTTAGACCCCTACACTAGAAGAACTAAAATGATGGAGATCCATAAATCCTATGGATTTCATGTTTATTTTTCACTAAGGAATGATGAAGGTGCAGGCTACTCCTTTGGGGAGCGAGTCTGATGTAAAGTTCTTATTTGAAGCTCTGTTATAGTTTTTCTGATTTATGTAGTAGAGATGATGAAAGAGGCAACAACAAAATTAAAGACAAGTGATGCATTTACATCTTTGGCATTGTTGTCAAAGGGGAAGAAGAAAATAATAGAAATCAGATATGGCAGATGTGTGAGAAGTTGAACATCGGATTGAGTGAAGCATTGGTTAAGGGGGAGATGACAAAAGGAGAACCGAAAGAGATGTGATATCAGCAAGCAAGTTGCAGATGATGATGTTATTCTGATTGTATATCTGATTAGTGTTGTCATTAATGCCAAAGGGGGAGATTGTTGGCATTTGGCATAACTGATGCAAATCAGGTGATGCAGTTGAAGTTGGATGATTGCACGGGTAAAGGATAGAAGTCTCTTTTTGATGAAGAGATTGAGATTCTACAAATAGATGACATGATCAGTTATTTGTGTTGTCATTGCTGACAACTGATGTTCCTGATGTTCCTAATATTTTATTTTGTCATCCAAGTGATTTGGTTTACCGGAAGACAGGGTTTACCGACATAGAGCTAAAGTCTGTGAAATAGGACTTTAACTAGTAAAGCATAATTGTTTTGATTGGATCAGTCGATCAACGATGATTGGTGATTTGTGGTTTGGATGGTGAACTTGTATCATGGAAAGAAGTATATGACTAGAACCAGAACTTGTGATGATTATCGGAAGGCATGTTTCAAATTTCTGATGAAGTTTTGCTAAGGTTTTAGTAGGGTTTAAGGACTGTTGAAGAAATCATCAAACCGGTAATGATTTATGTTATGACGATGATCAACAATGATTCTACATGAAGTTGGTAACACGACACAACCTGCGTGAAATATTTAATAGTTGTTTTGGAGTGATTCAAGGAAGATTTTCTTGGGAATTAGCAAAACACTTAGTAGAGTGTTTTGAGGATACAGATCCGATTTTCATGATGGGTTAAGATTAACCAATGGCTGATATTGCATTGTAATTTGTTGTAATGATCTGGATAGCAATCTATGATGATCTCTTGTGATCTAATTGTAAATTCATGATGTAATTAGGTTACACCGATTATGATGTTTTATTAGAAGTTTATGAGAGGTTACTAGTACTGATAAGAAGTTGTTTGAGAAAGTATTTGATCTTATTGATAAGGTTAATGAGTTGGTAATTGATCAAGTTTATATGATTACTTTGGAGGTGAAAGTATTGATAAATGATTTAATTAACGTGTTAAGAAAATCTGATAAAGAGGTTATTAGATCTGATTATAGAAGTTGAGATATTTGTTAAATGGTTTCAGATCTGAGATAAGTTTGATTTTGAGTTAAAGTTTGAATTGGTCTTAATACTGATTCACCCCCCCTCTCAGTATTAACCAGATCCTCATAGGATTAACACTAACAAGGCAATATTAGTCTTAATTTGAAACCTCTTTGACTAAGAGTCAAGGACTAAGAGCATCGACTTTTCCAAATCAGCCCAAGGTGCAATCTTGATCTCATCTCTTATAGTGTCAAGGTCATGCACTAAATAAGACTTGATTCATAGTGAGCCCATTCAAAACCATTTAAATTAGCCAACAAACCAAGGGCTTATAAACTTTACCATGATTTGTTCTCTTACTAGTTATAAGCAAAAAGAATGTAAACTATTTCAAGTTCCACTTTTAAGATACCATATTTAAAATCTAACCCTAATTTATTCATGTTGGAAAAGGTATTTTTCCACCTTAACATAAAAGATTTTTTAAAAGTTTTGGTCCACCTTTAAGTGGGATGCCACACTTTGGATAAAGAATATTTTCCTAGGTTTATTGTTATATGTAACATTAGAAATGTATTAATTTTTTTATGTTATATAAAATAAATTTGATCTCAAGTATTTGAAGACAAGTCATTTTAAGAATTTGGATTGGAGAGAGGATTTGAGTTTTCTTTAAATTTGTTATAACTATTGGATGTAAATTCAAACATATGTACCAAAATTTAAAAATGTTATTGGGCTCATTGATTAGAAAAAATAGTAATTTTTATCTAAAGACATCCATTAAACTCCCTATATGGTTATTCAAAACCGTGATAAATTTCCCAATCCTATATTTCTCATCCGCTTGGAATTGAGGTACATACTTCTGCAAGCAAGTGTACTTTTCCCAATAGGTGTGTACTGAGAGTTCCCCCTGTTTTAAATCTTGGAAATCTGTCAACTTTTGTTCAAAGAATAGCTAAGGCAACCACATTTGTTTAAAAATTTCTACAAATCCATCTCATGTAATGTTGGTTGATCTTAAGACAAGTTCAACTTTCTTGTTTTCCCACCAACTGACATCCTCTCCGATCAGCTAGTAAGTCCCCCATACAACTTTCATGTTTTCAATGTAGTCTCAAATTTCGAAGTATTTATCCAAACTAATCAGCCATGCATCTGTGACATCTCCTCCCTTTGATCCATCATATTGAGGGGGCTTGAATTTCTTCATGTCATCAAACATTGCATCCACTACTTGTTTATCTCTCCTATTCAGGTTATGGGATTGAGTTCCCCGAAACTCACTCTAACAAGTGTGTTCATGTTTTGTTTGGCTATCTCTAGACTAAGATTCATGTTCTTCATTGTGGGTTTTTGTGTGACCTTCCTTCCTCTGCTCCAATACTCGGAGCCTACTCTTAATGTCTTCCACCATGTGGATAAGCCTATCTATCTTGGCGATTGGAGTCTCTGGGGCTCTAGATTCTCCTCCACCCTTTTGGTTTTGAAACATCCTAGTGTTTCTTGTTTAAATTTTTGCTTTCATTAATATTCAGTTTTAGGTTCCATCCAACTTTCATTATTTTGAAGAAAGAAACTAAAACAAAGCTTTTACACAACCAAAATTGATATTTTATTAATAGTGAGCACACGAAAATTATTTTTTAATTTTTTTTTACATTATGTACAATGCAAAGCTCTGTCTAAGAGATACTACCTGAGGCAGTCATGGGCTCTTCTTGCCCTTCAAATTTAGAGAAAGGTACTAATCAAAAACTCAGAGTGGGTACCTAAGTTTATTTTGGATCTATGGGCTCAGGTTTGATTACAATAGAGTTTGGTGTTTTGTTGTCAAGTGTTGGCTCTTTGTTGGCCAGGATTTTAGTTCTCACTACTGCCCCCCTAGAAGCAATCCAGGGTTTTCTGTCCCTTTTTAATCTCTTTATGAAATCTACTAGGGTTTCATCATATGTAACAACTCCTCCTCAATCACTCACTAAGGCATGGAAATTAAGAAAATTAAACTAGACATTATGTTGACTTGAAATAAGAAACAAAAACCTAACAATTTTTATTTTTTTCCAACATAGATGATAAATCTGCAAGCAGTAATATCAACATAAGTCCACTAAGATATTAGAACTAAAACTATTTATATCAGTTGTGCTCTTTCACAGAATTCAAGCTATAGTAGTAGAAATGACAAAAATATGCAATCAAGTAAGAGTCACCTGCTCATCTCAATTAGCAAGACACACGACAAACGATATATTATCATTTGCATTACAACCCTCAAATAGTTCCTTTTTCTAACCTAAAGGAGAGAGAGGGTATCATCAAGGTTTTATCCACCCTACCACAAAGCATAAAGCTTCCCCATGCTACTCCAGTGGAGGAGACTGACCCATCAAAAGATCCATCCATGTGTGGTCAATCTTGCATGATGAAATATTATTCATTGTGTGAATATATTAGAAGGTAGTAACCTATATGCTCATGCATCATGAATCTAACACAAAATTCAATTGAAAATGTATTATGGATAAGAATACAATGACTCCAATTATCTACTTATGAGTGTAAATAAGTGATAATTATGTTTATGACATATAATGTCTAGATCACCTCACTATGATCAAGATGGATAAAACTATATCCAAAAGACACACCCAAATTGTACATAGTTCCAATTATAATATCCAAGTCATGGAATTTAATCATAATGATAATATCCAACAAATCATATTATTTCGTCATACTTATCAAATTTAATCTACGGATTATAGTGAAACTGAGCAGCATTAAAACAATCATAACTTTTATGTTTTTAAGCCACACTTTAAAATTCAATATGTTTTGGAAATGGGAAGGAATGAAGAATAAAACCTATAAAACGGTTTTCCAAGAATCCCAACCATCTAAAGCAGTTTTTCTTGCAAAATAGCTCACTAGATTCCTATTACAGCAGCATGATAACAAAAATAGTCTTAATATTTCTTAATAAATCCTTCAAGTATCACTTGGAACTCTACAACATGGATAAGAAAATAACCTAGAATAAAGATCATGTTGGAATCAATTCAATAATATAATTCCAAGTAATAGCATTCACTTAATAACATTCCTAGAAAGCTACTCCATATCCCTATATAGTTTCTAAATCCTCTCAATACTAAATGATTTAGAAACTAATGATCTTACTTTTGTTAATTCCAATTTTTAGTAACCCTTCTAGAATTTGTGAAAGTTTGATAGATAGTTTTAACCATATCCATAATAGTTTATTTATGCATAACCATAGTAATCATTAAATTTATATACTTAAGCCTTATAAACCAATTTATAGCTTCTCGTCTGCAGATTGTGATGAACAAGACAACATATAAACACTCACAACTTCTTCATTATTTGGCCAAATTATAAACATCAATATGTTGTGGAGAGAGGGATTAAACAAGATCAAAACCCAGAAATCATTTTGAAATATTTTAAAATATGTGTGAGCAGTTTTGTCTGCAACCTAGCTCACTAGTTTTCTATCCAAAATCCGCATCTAGATTTAAAACATTTTTAGTTCTTCACCAGCCCAATTTGAATAAATATATAAAACCTTTGTCTATTATTAAGATATAAAATCTATATATAAAGGTGACCATAATTGACTACTTGATTTTAAGTTTGCTTCCAAAATCATTGGACCCCTCTAAACAATATTAGATAATTACCTTGATCGGTGTAGCTAAACACTACATGGTTGGTGTTGGCAACTGACACTCATCTGGTAAGTGTTAATGGCTTTTAGGGTTGTCAATGATGGAAACTCTTCTTCAGGTGATTGGATATTGTTTGGGTTATCTGACGTCAACCGACATTCATTTCACTTTATCAACATTCACTTTGCTTCACAACCGGCTAAGTCCTGATCCCGATAATGTGCATTTGGAACCCGATAATGGATAGGACCTGGCTAGGAGATCTTAAGGCCCTGATAATTTATTTCATGGATTTTATGGTAAGGTGTGAAGGCCAACATGATCATTGGGATTATGTCTGAGATTCATTATGATTCGGCAGTCGACAGGTTTATACTTTTCATTGAAGTCGGCATGGTGGAAGATAGAAGGATATTTAAGGAGATCCTTTCAGCGATAGATTGGAGAAGGTATGGAATGCAAATTTTTGGTTGTGAATTATTCAGTGATTATTGGTATGCATTTTGGTCAGTGATTAGAAGCGTTTGTGTGTAGTTTCACGTGCACAACATAACCGGTAGCAGAACAGGGCAGAACAAAGCATCAACAAACCAGTACACAGTGAGGGTTATCAGAGCATAAATTGGAACTTATCTAGCATGGTTAGATGCATCTTATAAGTTCACTCTACCTTGTGATTACTTTAGAATGTTTTGTAAGTCAGTGAGACTTCCCATTCTGTGTTTGAGAAGTGAGCTCTAGGCAATTGGCCTGATTGCATGTGCAATCCCCTACATGTAATATTTGTATACCTTGATCAAGTATATAGATATTGTGGGTATCAGCCCCACCGTGGTTTTTCCCTTTGCAAGGTTTTCCATGTATAAATATTGGTGTTATGGTGTTGCCTCTTTATGTGTTATTTGGTGTATACACTTTAATTTTATTTACTGTTAACCGGTTAATAATCAATAAGTTCAAAACTGTCATTATTGATAGAACACTGATTCACCCCCCTGCTCTCAGTGTTCTTGGATTCCAACAATTGGTATCAGAGATTGGTTCATCAGAAGAAGTCTAACCACTTGAGGAAGATCCAAAATTTGGAATCAATGGAAACCGATCTACAACAACAACTTCGACTTGCTCTTGAGGATCTTGATAACGAGTAGATGGAGAATAATAAACTGAAAAATGAACTAAAGCAAGCCAGAGAACACATCATTTCATTGCAAGGAAAGCTTTTAGTTGTTAAGGATAAGAGAAGGGAACTTTGTGATCAATTACAAAATTAAAACAATGATGAGGAAGATGCTATGAAGGATCAATGTCAGAAACTCATTGAGGAGAACACTATCTTAAAGAATGAGATGCAATCCCTAACCATGAGAATGTGCAAGGAGATTGAGGACAGAAATAAAAATGAAGAAAACCTAGCTCAAGCATTGAAGGATAGATTTGGTGAATACAACAGACTGACACATGAGAATGGTATGTTGAAACTTGAGTTGACCTAGTCCTGAAACAATGAATGGGAACTTGAGAGATAGATTATAATCATGAGAGATGACCTGGTTATTGCAAATGAGTACAAGGACAAGTTCAAGGATAGCTCTGCTAAACTTGATGAACTGTTGAAGAATCAAAGAGATGCTAATGACAAGAGAGGTTTTGGTTATGAAGAAGGAGAAAGCTTTGGCACTACTCAACAAAATAATCATTCGGATAGAAGCAGAATCATATTATCAACCAAAACCAGAAATCATCGGTAAGACAACCAAATGCTCACAAATTCAATGGTACATGCTTTGTTTGCAATAAATATGGTCATATGGCTAGTCAATGCAGAAATAAGAATAATCAGAACAATACATCATTCACCGATCTTGGAAATGTAAGATGTCATGCATGTAGCAAATTTGGACACATGGCTAACCAATGTAGATCAAATGGAAATAAAGGAAATCCAGTGTTTAACAAAGAAATTCAAAAGAATAATATTGTCTATTATGCATGCAACAAGGTCGTACATATTGCTAAATATTGCAGAAGTAAGAAACCACCGACAACTAATGCAAATTCAGATGAGAAGGGAAAGGAAAAAGTGGAAGACTTCAGACAACAACACGAGAAAAGATGGGTAAGAAGTTTGGATACAGAACCGACAGATCACCCGATAGAGTCATCGAGTCCTATACCGGTAGCAGATACAACCGGTAACTAAGGCACTTTGCCTTAGGGGAAGGCAAATCATTGAATATCATGTGAATACCCCAGATTGGATCTGTAGTCAGAGAATTCTGATTGCGGATAGGTACTCAGGAAATTTTAGGAGTTTACCGAAACCTACTTGCAGACTATGTGAACCGGTAATGCTTCCCGACAACATTTATGATAGTGAAAAGTAGGGTTAACGACGATAAAAGGGAAAAGTAAAGTTATTTTTGTCACACAATGATCGAGCATTTAGACAAGCGATTTCCAGAGCGATTGAGAGTTCAAGGCGATTTGTGCAAGCACTTTATTTTCAAAAGCAATTTTTTTCTCCCAACAATGTCTTGAGGTATTTTTCATTTGCAGAAACCCTAGTTTCCGTATCTGGTTATTATGGCTTCTTCATCATCCAGCATCGACACTCCTTTGGTGGTGGAAATCAAGAAACGACCCCATCCAGTTTTCAAGAAACATCCTTTCAAGTCTCTTTTGGATGAACCATTGGGTGCATTTTCGAGCGTTTGTCATGGTACTCTTCACACTGAGGATATTAGGGCATACATACATTGTAATATTGAGGAGCTTGGAGGATATGAGTTGTCCCGCATTTTCACAAAAAACTAATCACTGACAACCAGCTGAAACCGGAATTTGCACACTTGCAGAGGAAGGGTTTCACTTAGTTCATCGATTTTCCTAGTTTTGATGAGGTAGAATGGGTGCGATATGTTTTGAGCCACATTCACAGAGAGTTTATCTGGTTGGACTAGTCGTACAAGATTACAGAGGAAGTGATCAAGAATGTCACCTGTTTACAAAAAGTTGGAGGTGTACCCGGGCCTAGGTGCAAGCTTTTTAGCTCTGAACTCAACAAACTCATCGGCCCTACTTTTGATGGATGATCTATGAGAGTTGATGATGTAAGGGATATGGATGTGAAATTTGTCGCGATGATTATAGGTTACAAGGTTTATCAGTCTAACCGACTGAACTCTGTCTCCGGCAACAATGTTTTGGTTGCTCATCAAATGATTAAGGAGGATGCACACTATGATCTTTGCAGTGTAATGCTGAAAGAGCTCATGACAAACCTCTAGAAAATAAAGCAAGACAAAAATAATACTTTCCGCCAAGAATAATTTGGATCATGCTAATGGGATATGAGGTGGACGAGGCCACACTGGATTCCTATGCACAACACCTACTGCAGGCACCAGTAGATGAAAAGGAAGAAAAATTTAGCACAACTCAAGAAAAAGGACTTAAGGTTCAATAGGAATAGGTTGCACTAGCAATAAGAAATAAAATGAGTAAGGTTGCATCGGAATCTCTTATTGGTGAAGATCATGACATGACAAAAGTTAAACAAAAAGTTAAAATTCTTGAAGCCCGCAGGAAAGAAGAGATGAAGAAGAAGAGGAAAGAGGAAAGAGGAGTTTGGAAAGCAACTCAGGCCACTCCCAATGTGGTCCCGATACAAATAGAGACTTCCAAGAAACTGGAAGCACCATCCACAGAGCTTGTTACTTCTAAACCGACTAAGCAGAAGGCCACCCGATAATACATGACTAGTTCTTTCGAGGAAACATAATCAGATGAGGGTGTAAAGGAAATTCCAAAGAAGAAAGGTGTAGAGAGGGAGAAGAAGGAGGAGAAAATGAAAGAACATGTCAAGGAGACTCCCTAGAAGCCCAAGATAACAATTGTACATAAGAGAAAACCCAAATCAAATGAGCAGTCCCAACCAGAAGCAAAGAGGAGAATATGTAAGAAGAAGTTGGAAGCTCAAGATTTAATTGATCAGATTATTAATGATGGGAATTTAGATAATATTTCTTTATTCTTTGATGGATGTGAGGTGAAGGATAAGAAGCAAATTGAGGAAGTAATTCTTTTATATCTTGATTCTTTTAGTAGGGCATTGATTGAACTTGAGAAAATTTTGCCTAAAGAATTGTATGATAAGTTAGAGGCTAGAAAATTACATGTTCAGACTCTGGATTGGCAAATAAAAGAGATAGAATTGGTCAATCTCTATCCCACAATAACCCCTCTAGAGATGGCAGATTTAATTAATAAAACTGACTCATCCAAATTTAATCCCAAGCACAGAATAAATGGCCTAATGTTGGAAAGATTTGAGGAGATTCGGAAGGAAATTGTATATATTTGGGTGAGAATTCTTTTGAGTTTGGGTTATGAGCTTAGTCCTAGTTTTGCGCAATCTCAAAATATTCAGTTGCCAAAAGGTCAACAACCGACAGAACAACAAAGTGTACATACTGAGAAACTGGCTAGTACTTCATCGACTACCACTGTATCAGTTAACGAGTCACATTTTACATATGAGGATTTACCAGTAGATAATGTACAAACTACAGAGGACATAGAGGAACATATAGATAAGGATACATTTAATAAGGGTGAAGGGGATGTTCAAGATCTGAATAGGGCATCAAGTGGTGAAGCCACCGATGCACAATAGATAAAAGATTCTAAGGTTATCTCACTGATAGACAAGGGTAAGGAAGTTGTGACAGAACTCTCTTCCAGCTTAGAAATTGACACTACAACCTTAGCCAAAGGGAATTTGTCACAAATTTCTATCAGTTTTGACAAACCCTATTACAAAATGTCATCGGCAGAGAAAATTTTGGTGGTAGCAGCTCTTCAGGCTCAAGCTACCCAGGAATTGGCTCAGGAAGAGTCAAAAGACAAAAAATTAAGTGAATGCAGTTTTGAAGTTTTGAACCAGTTAGTACTAGAATTTCAAGCACAAGAAAGTGCAAGCTCATTTGGTAAACTGGAAGAAATTATTAATTTTATTCCTAAGCACTATGATTCCTTATTGAAAATTTCATTAATGGAGGCTAAAGAAAATTTTGTTGTGGCCCAGAAGTTAACATTTTTGCAAATGATTGAGATTGATAAAGGAAAAATCCAAACTTTTTTGCAATCCTATAGATTTTGGTAGACTCTCAACATCCATAGACAAACAACTATCAGATTGTATGAACAATTTAATTCAGATTTCCAATTCTTACAACTCGACAACAAATCTTTCAAGTTCTTTAGATGGTCCAATTTTGGCAGTCTTGGATCAAATTATGAAATTGGAGAAGGATAGGGACATTATTATAAAGAGAGCAAATGAGCTCCGAAATATTATTGGTCCCTAGTTAGATAATTTATTGTTTCATAAAACTGAATGTATTTCTAATATGTAGAGAGAGGATCCCTCTACATCAAAAGAAATTTTGTATCATTCCAGTCTCTTGAATGGATTCATCTCCATTCTCGATTCACTCAAGAAACGTTGGGATAACTACTTTTCATTTTTGAAGAATATGTATGCGGACATTATGAAACTTGTATAGAACTGGCTTACATTTATAACTATACAGAATTCTTTGAGGACACCCCGTTTTGTCATTGATGCCAAAGGGGGAGAGGAGTAAAGAGAAAAAATTATATAGTTCTCAGGGGGAGCATCTGACGCATATGTACAGGTCAGGTGGTCAAGTACATTCAGAGGAAGATTGGTGATATCATCATTTTTCACATGAGTGTTGCCATTAGTGCCAATGAGGAAGATTGTTGGAAATTGACACTCATCCGATAAGGGTTAATGGATTTTAGGGTTGTCATTGATGGAAAATATTCTTCAGGTGATTGGAGATTGTTTGGGTTAGCCGACATCAACCAACATTCATTTCACTTTACCAACATTCACTTTTCTTCACAACTGGCTAAGTTTTGATCCCGGTAACATGCATTTGGAACCCGGTAATGGATAAGACTCGGCTAGGAGATCTTAAGGTCCCGATCATTTATTTCATGTATTTTATGGTAATGTGTGAAGGCCAACATGATCATTGGGACTATGTTTGAGATTCATTATGATTCAGCAGCTGACAGGTTTATACTTTTCATTGAACCGGACATGGTGGAAGATAGAAGGATATTTAAGGATATCCTTTCAACGATAGATCAAAGAAGGTATGGAATGCAAATTATTTAGTGATTATCGGTATGCATTTTGGTCAGTGATTAGAAGCATCTGTGTGTAGTTTCACATGCACAACATAACTGGTAGCAGAACAGAGCATCAACAAACCGATACACATTGAGGGTTATCAGAGCATAAACCAAAACTTATCCAGCATGATCAAATGCATCTTATAAGTTAATTCTACCTTGTGATTACTTTGTAATGTTTTGTAAGTCAGTGAGACTTCCCATCATGTGTTTGACCAGTGAGCTCTAGGCAGTTGGCCTGATTGCATGTGTAATCCCCTACATGTAATATTTGTATACCTTGATCAAGTATATAGATATTGTGGGTATCAACCCCATCGTGGTTTTCCATTTCTAGGGTTTTCCACATATAAATATTGGTGTTATGGTGTTTCCTCTTTATGTGTTATTTGATGTATGCACTTTAATTTTATTTATTGTTAACGGGTGAATAATCAATAAGTTCAAAACTGTCATTACTGGTAGAACACTGATTCATCCCCCCTCTCAATGTTCTTGGATTCCAACAGTTGGATCCACTAGAACAAATAAATGCTATAATATTTTATAAATAAGTTTCTGGTAACATATATGCTTGTAGCTTTCTACAATGTGAAGATTGAGGATGATTTATGAACCAGATCATTATTATTATCAATGGCATTATTAATAGAACTTTCAAGCATACCATTGTTTCTACCACTTCAAAGTGCTTAACACTTTTTTGCTTATATTTTACTAATTCCAAGATGTTACTACTTCCTACCAAAATTGATGTCATGGAATAATTGATTATAGTTTTGAACTAAGGAATTTGTGAGAAGCTACAACACATATGGACGACTAAGTTGGGAGTTGATTTGGCCATTACATGTATCGTCAAATATTTATGGTTATGTTGCAACCAATCTGATCTTTTACTATTTCCTTCTTCTTGTTGAGTCATGCTATTTAGGAAATTATATGAAGGTTGTTGAGTGTGGTGGCCGATGCCAAATAATTATGGCTTTCTTCTCAATAATTGTGGTGTAATGAGAAGTATTGGTGTCATGAAGGTTGCCTTGTAATTAAGAAGATAACATTTGAAATCTATATGGATTGGTAGAATCAACATCAAGTAAACTAAATCAACTATACCAAAAATCCCACATTCTTTTCATGAGATTGTAATTAGATGCAAATTGATGCCAAGGAAACTGTGAATCATTACCTTAGCATATTATGTAGATGTTTTCCATTATGATTCATGTTAAGGAAGATTTTAGATAGAAAAAATAAGCCATCCCTTTAATTATTGTTATCCTCCAATAAAACTGGAAGCTTCAACCAGGTATAATTATTGATGCTCATAAATTCTTTCCTGATCATAATGGAAAAATAACAAAGTATAATACAGTTCACAAAATGATACGTAGTAAACATAAATCATTACCAAAATTGAAATAATTCACATATGATAGTGGTTCCACTCTTCCAAGTCTAGACAGAGACATTAGAATCCCAACCAAAATACCCAAAAGAGGCTATACTTCATCAGAGGGAAAGAGATTCATATCCAGGGAGACCATTTTAAGGTTCTTTAAAGTTGATGAAAATTTTTGAAACTGAATTTAGGTATTGCCAAAGTTTCTGTGTTTTTGAAATCTTGTTTCTATAATGTACAAATATTTCTAGCCTAGAGTCAATCTTACTATCATAGTGTAAAGTGGAAAGTTGGATCCTAGTGACTCCCCACCTATGAGAGAGAAAGGAAGCCACTAGGATGATTTTCACTTGAGAATAAATTTACATTCAAAAGAGGGGTTGAATCCACTATATCTAAATCTAAGGGAAACAAGGATGTGAATTCTGAGCGGATTGCAAGTGGTTGAAGTGTGATTTACCCTCTTTTGTAAATGAGAAAGTTGACTTGTTGACTATGTGGAAAAGAGAGGGAAGATGAATGAAATGAGGAGCTACCGGTTCGGGATCGCGCTGTAACTTCGGATTTGAGCTAATTAGACTGATGTGGATCTGCTCTGCAAATTTGGAGAAAAGTCGTCGGGACCGTGGCGGGAATGTACATGGTTCGCCATAAAATCCGCGAAACGAAAAGGGTTCTTCTGTCTTTGCAAATGAAGCCCAAACCTGCAATTATAGTCATGCACCTGCAACCTACACACACAAAAGAGAAGAAATGGGGGTTGTGGATAGGGGTTTGCCTCAATAAAACCCTAGTTGAGGAATCAACCTAGAAAGAAAGTAATTGCAAATGCTTGAATGTAAACAATGGAGATGTATACCTTGTAGATCTGCAGCTTGTTGATGATGATTGCTTTGCTTCTTGAATGTAATCACAAATGTTTTATGAAATGGGATGTAACATGACAAATTCTTTACACGCACACATGCTTGCAAATGATTGTTGTAATGTTGCTCCCATGGATGAATGAAGAAGACTTGGATGTTTGAATGCTTGTTGATGACCTTGAAATCTTATATCTTCTCCTTATGCTCTCTATCTATCGTTTTTCTTTTTTCTTTTTTCATCCATCCTTGAATGAGGGTATTGAATTCCCTTTTATACATGCCTCAAGGTTTAATTTTCAACCACCGAAGGCCAACAAAGAGGAATAACAAACCCCTAAGACAAGAGATGCATAGGAGATTAGGCAACCTGCACATAGGACCACCCTAAGAGGTGGGGATAGGGCCGCCACGCCCCTGTCCTGCCCTATTTTGGGGCCTGGACAGGGTCTAAGATAGACACAAGATATGAAGGAGGAAGAGAGAAGGGTTAGAAATGCAGAAATAGGTCCTAGTTAGGGAAGAAGATGACGTCGCTAAGGTGAGGACCCCAAATGTGATTAAAGTTGTAGGGGTCACAATTTTATGACACTACACATAGAAAAATACAGAGAAAGATCCATAATTGGGGATATTTCCAAAAGTTAAATTCTGAAAAAAAATAGTAAAATAGAGTTGAATCCAAACAAAAATGAAGATACTTACATCTGAGGCTATACCCGTACTTTATTGAGCCCACAAACTTATGGTTTGAGACATCAAAAAGAAGAGGGGAAGTCCCTGATGTAGAGATTGGTACCAACAAGGAAGATTATATCCAATTGAAAACCTATTCCTCCTTTTTTTCCTCCCTCCTCTCCCCAATGAATTCTTAAAAAAAAATCTTTTTTTAAAACCCCAATCCCCACTGCCAGGTAAAAAGATTTAAATTTTAACTTTTTGCCCCCCATCCTCCACATTAAGTCTTATGCAAGATGTGGATGCATCTTCTAGGCACGTGGAACCTTATAATATATATGCATTCTACAAAATAGATTTATTGCATGCTTTTAAAAATAATAATAATATATGTTTTTATTTATTTTATATAATCCTTTTAAATAATCTTTAAATGAAGTAAAATTGAATTTATAATGTCTCCATTAAATATATTATAATTTGTTGATGATATTAATTTTATTTCTTTACCATAGCTGTTTTAATATCAAACATACACATAAAATGTATAGAGCTTATCATAGGATGCATATTTCCAGCAATATGCTTCAAAGGTATTTGGGCCTCTTGTAGTAACAAACATGTATATGTACATATAAGTTTGTAATGCTAAATTTGTATCCATGTCAATTCCCATTTAATTTGGGTTTATTTTGAATAAATTCCTTAATAGAACTTCAAATCAACAAGTAGAACACTCTTATACTAAGTTTGGCTCATGAAGGAATATTGGCAAGAGCTTTCTAGGTTCCATTCATAAGCAACTATATACAAGTAAGGAACACATATATGCACTAATTGTATGCAGCTTAGTTGTATGAATCTAATGTGTGTTTGTGTGTATGATTCCATCATGGCAAGTACCACCATTGGCTACAACCTTCTCCTTGATGATACCCTATTTCCGACCTGAGAGGTTGACACAAGTTCTTGTTGCAGTAACATAAAAGTCATCACCATCATAATCATTCTTAATTATCCCTCAAGTAGTAAGTAACATAATTTAAATTATCTTTTCTAATTGATTGTTATTAAATATTTAATATAATATTTAATTTAATACTTAAGCTGGACTAGTTATATGGGTTGTGACATCATCAGATGGCGGTGAGCAGCATGAATAATCATGCTTGAGATTCGTTACTCTCCATAACTAAGAGAAAATCAAATCACGAGCTCATTTTTGTTTCGTAGTATGAATCGACATGATGGCAAAATTCTAAAATGTTTCATTTCAGTTATCTACCCTAAGTTGTAGCAACAAGCCCTAGGTTCAGTGTTGAACCTAGTGCTCTGATACCATATGTAACAAGCATTTTCTATGCAAAATGAAATAACAACTTTTTGAAATAGAAACTTGCAATAATTTTTTTCTTTTACAACAATGAACTGAAACAGTAATCCTAGTACATATAAAAATTAACATTATAATTTAAGAGAGAAGAGAGGTTCAGAGATTACATTTTTCTTGATGTACATTATGATCTTTACATAACTTTACCAAAATTATTTGGAGGGAAAGTATCATCGAGGCGCTTTTCTGCTCAACCACAAACTAACTAGTCCCTCATGTCGTTTCCAACTGGAAAGGCCCAACCCTTCGTAGGGAGGTAATGAGAAGTTGAACTCATGCCATCTGAGACTAATGTTTAATCCTACACAATCCCTAGACGGTCATAAACTATAGGCTACCCCTAACTAGTATAACCTCTGACTGGGCTGTATAACTAGATTAATGAACTGACTGACGCTCATAGATAAAGCATCACCTTGGCCAAAGTTTTTAAAATAGTTGCAATCACGCTAATGCGTGAAGTCACGTTACCTGGTTGCAACTTGGGTTTTCAGGACATTTGTTCTCTTCTGAGAATCTTAATTTACAGATGACCACTATGTTAATCACTTGGTAATATTTACAACACACGTATGCTACATGAATCAAAACAAACAATAGTTCTCTATTAAGTGGGCTTAGCTTGCTCATTTGGCCAGTATTCAACCTCATCCAGTGGTTTGAAGGCCTTACTCATAATTTGGATAAAAGTATGCAGCTTGTTGTTTGTTGTATATGCTTGATTATTTAGTTTACTTTTTAGTCCTTTGTTTAGCACACACATATTTTGTCACACATTTTATGTACACCTCAAGATTAGAATGATAAAATTAAAACAAAAATGAAATTGACAACACAATGCAAACCAAAACTCCCACTTTGATTTGATTATTCCTTGATTGGATGTGTGCTCACGACATAGCTTCTAACTCTCGATTATGCTCCATGATGGTAGATGCAAATAATAATGGATGATTGATGAAAAATGCAATGAATGATGATTTCGGCAGAGTAACGGTGAATTGGCATGAAGGGTGGATGATTTGGTTTAAAATTAGGGGGATTATATAGGAGGTGAGAGGAAGGAGAGGGGGTGTGAGGATGAGACACTTGTATTCAAGGAGGACAAGTGTCAAGCTATGTGGAAGAGATTCCACACTTGTCCTCTTGAGGACAAGTGGCTCAAGGAGGAATGACATGTGTCCTTGGGGGACACATGTCTATTTTGGGGAACAATCACCCCAAAATAAAAGGGATACTTTCCTAATTAGTTGGAATGTGCACACATGAGGGGAGGTTAGAAGGGATAGGATAGGGTTAGATTAGATGGTTAGGGTTGGTCATAACCCAAGGGTTAGGCTAGATGGTTAAGTTAGATGGGGGAGGGTTAAAGCTAGGAGCCATGTGCTCAAATAGGATACTAGGATTAAATTAATTAATGAAATTAATTAATTCATGGACTTAGAAAAGGGGAATTGATTAATTAAAATTAATTAATCAAAAAAGGGGTGGAAAGGGGATATTAATTAATTAGATTAATTAATTTGGAGGAAATGGGAAATGGGGGATTAATTAATTGGATGGATAGGATTTAAATTTGATTAAATTAATTAGTCAAATTTAGGTGTCTACACACACACACAAATATATATATATACATACATATACACACACACACATACACACACACACACACACACACATATATATATACACATAAAAATATCTATATATATACACATAAAGATATGTATATATATACATATACATGTGTATATACATATATACATACATATACATATGTATATATATACATATACATATACATATACATATACATATACATATACATATACATATACATATACATATACATATGTGTGTATATATATAAACACACACACACACACACACACACACACACATATATGTATGTATATATGTATATATGTATATATATATGTATGTATATGTATATATATGTATATATGTATATATATACATATACATATGCATACATATACATATGTGTATGTATATATACACATATACATCTATATGTTTATATATATACACACATATATGTATATGTATATGTACATATACATATATGTCATATACATATACATATACATATACATATACATATACATATACATATATATGCATGTGTGCAAATTGTGACTTAAATAATAATAAATAATTAACTTCAAGAAGTTCCATATTAATAAGAACATATAGAGTAAAGATAAGGATCTAAAAAATAGTTGGATCTCCAGAAAAGACTACCAACATCAAGGCTAGGATGATAAAACCCTATCGTCTACACTGACCAAAAATAGGATTACTTGGCACAACTGATTGACGGTAATAAGGCTAACATGAAACAACTCGACTCAACTTATGATTAGGGTTACAGATGGCATGAGTTCCTCTTTTGTTATCTCTCGACTTGATGATATTTCCCCTTCCTTCTCAAAGGACGATGATCCCTGCACACACTAGGTCAAATTCAAGTAGTTAGTCTCAAATCCTGATATATCTTTGCCATTTCACTTATTGGTAAAAAAGAAAACATATCATATTCCATCATGATTAAAACTAGATCATCAACATTTATGTTGCAAATCATAATTCCATTGTACTGAGCACAAGTATCAAAGCATAAAATAACATCAAAATATCTAGGGCACAAGTGGGATGTGACAAAAGGATTGAGTATGAGTCTCCAAGCTCAAAGAACCCACCACATAAAGATGATCAAACTCAACCAATAAATGTGAAAAATGAAGTGAAGGAGGAAAGTCATGAATTTAAATCTCCAAAGATAATGTAGAAGAATCAATAGTTGTGTTGAAACTATAATCAAAGAGGAGAGAAACCCCTCCAGTATGTCTCCCATATCTACAAGATGAGACTCCACAAATAAGTTCAAAATACTTGCCAAATATTCATCCTACAAAGCAATATTTGAAACACTATGATTAACTTGTTGAAGAGTAGAACTCAAAATAAAGAAGTAGGAGGTGGTGGAGGAGGAAGCTCAACACTATTCTCAAGAACACCAAGATTCAAGTGATAAAACTTCTCCTCACAAATATGATGCACCTTTGATGGAAGCTTGTGATTATCAGCCGAAGGAAAATCATCATCAATAGCAAAATGAGAGAAGGAATGCAATCGAGATGAATGGATAGCACCCCTGTAGCAATGATATCTCTAATCTCCATATCTCTAATGTATACATAATCAGGAGTGAACTCAACTATCTTGCCTTGTGCACCCCAAGAATTTTGTTAAACTCAAAGGAGATTCCTGGTCAAGGAGAGTACACAATGAACATCATTAAAAGATACCTCACCCATATCGATAGAACCTTTCCCACAAACCTTTGTGTATTTATTGTTACAAATCAAAATTATGTTAGGTGAACTACAAGGTTCAAAAGAAGAGAAAATGTCCATAGAAGATGGCATATGATGAGATGCACCTAAATCAAGAAGCCATCTCCCATTTTTTAGAAATAGTGGAGGCCAAGAGTTCTTCACCTTCCATCCCATTTACAAGTCCTATTTTCCCTAATTGTGTAGATGAAGATGTTATCAATTGAGAAGTTGAAGAAGAAAAAGAAGGTCTATAAGCTCATCAATCTTCTTATTATAACTGTGTATGGTGAAAATGGATAACAATAATAACAATATTGAAAGGCTAAATGAATTCAACCACCAAACCCTAGCCTAACAATGAACAAAGATCCACCATAACATATGAAGATAACCTAAGACAATGCAAAATAACTCAAAATCACAAAGATTATACCATCACATGTCCAATAGGGTTTTGATCTCCATTCTTCCTATCTCCATTGATCTTGCTTGATATATTTGCTCTCAGATTTTTATATGCACAAGAGCTCAACAAAGAACGGAATGTGGTTGCAAGTAGGATCGTAGTGTAGTCAATTGCATAAAAGATCATTAGCATGAGTGATTAGGGTTTGACAATGAAGAAAGCATCTCCTTAAATAGAAGACACAATAGGAAATGGAGGGTTAAGATTGAGAGGTGTAAAAAGAGAGGTCGGCTAGGATTAGAGGGTAGGTATAAGAAATACCAAAATAATGAAAGAGGTAGGTAGTGTATGAATTAAGAGATGAATGACATGTGTCATAGGTAGAAAAAGCTAATGAATTAATTAAATAAATAAAGATTTATTTAATTAATAGAAGAAGTAGGACAAATAAATAAATAAAATATTTATTTAATTTAGGAAAAGGATAATTTAAATAAATAAATGTATTTATTTAAATGAGAAATAAGGCTAGAAGAGGATAAATGAATTAATTAAATAAATAAAGATTTATTTAATTAATAGAAGAATTAGGCTTAGATAATTAAATAAATAAAATATTTATTTAATTAGACATGACAATTTTAGGTGTCTACATTTTGCCCCTCTTTGAGACAATGCGGCTTGTCGCGTTGTTTCAAAGAAGATAAGATGAACTGATACAGAGTTGCCCCAGAATGGGAATGATATGCCCCCTCGAGAGATTGGATGAAAATGTCTGAAAAGATTGCAGACAATCTCTCGATAAGAAAGACGGGATAGAATGGGTTGACCGAATAAAGTGACAAAGTCACAGGAAGAAGAATACTGACTCGGGAAATGAGGGTGAGGGCTAGGGTAGGCTATAAGATAGACCACGGGCAAAAGACATCCTCATTGTCATCCACACCCTTACAAGATCGCAGTGCAGAGCGAGAAAAGAGTAGCAACAGTTAGCAGCGATGGCTTTGGTTCATAGATTTGACCGCGTTTGCCGATTCCAGAGACCAGCAGATGCAGGAGAGCCGGTAAGTACCCGAAAACCTCCTCGTACTTTCACGCATTTCAAGTTTTGTCATTAATGCATGCTAAGTAGCAATAAATGCGCTAGGAATAGGGTAGTTGAAATATGAAAAAACGCGGAACCGCGTCTGTGTCAGTGCCAGGCGCGTCTGTGTCAGACAGGCGCGTCTGTGTCGGGTCCAGGCGCGTCTGTGCCTAGAACCGCGTTTGTGCTGAATACGGACGCGTTTGCGAAATGTAGAGGCGTCTGTGCCCTGTAAGGGCGTTTATGTCATGTAGGGACGTCTGTGTTCCCTGGCCGCGTTTGTGAATGGTATAGGCACGTTTGTGTTCAGAAAGCGCGTCTGTGTTGCAGAAGCGCGTTTGTGCAGTCTATAAGCACGTTTGTGTGTCAAAATGCATAGGTTGTGTCTTTTTAGGTCAAATCGGCAGTTCTGTGATGAACATACGCTGTCGATTGGATAAGCTGCTGAGAGGATACACTCAAGCAGGTCCTCTAGGAAGACTAGGATAGATCAAGGCACTTTGTGACGAATAGGGAGCACCAAGATAGGTAGCACTTTGTGATGAACAGGGAGTGCGAATGTGAGTAACACTTTGTGATGAACAGGGAATGTCACACACGTAGTACTTTGTGATGAACAGGGAGTACTACTAGGATAGATAGCAACACTTTGTGATGAACAGTGAGTGTCACTAGGATAGGTAAGCGTATGCATTTAGATAGCAAGTAGCATTTTGTGATAAACAGTGAATGCCACGATAACTGACATGATTGATTGGTTGACTGCAGGAGTATCTGCCTATGTTGGAGTCACGGGAGAGATTCCCATCGACTCAGAGGTTGCGACCAGAGTTGTCGATTCAGGACATAATTTCTATTGAGGAGATGGGTCTCATACATGTGCTATATGTGCCCGAGTTTCGGGCAAACATGGGTTTGCTGACTGCACTGGCGGAGAGATGGCACTCCGAGACTTGCACGTTTCACTTGCCTATGGGTGAGATGACAGTGACGCTTGAGGATGTCTACAGGATTTTGCATATTTTGATCGATGGAGAGTTGATTCCATATGATCGAGATGGTGACAGGGAGGCACTGAGATGGGTATTCCAGGATCCCGGGTTGGAGATGCGAGCAGGTCACGTGGCATGGGATACCATGACCGCTACAGGTTTAGCTTTACCAACTGTTATCGGAGGAGTCATCAGTGGGTACTTGTGTCCGGACAGAGCTACACGAGGATTGGCAGTTGGCTGGGGAGGGGCATTGGAGACACTGGTGACTGAGCACACCAGATATGCATGGGGGCCATGTGTCCTGGCCCATTTGTACTATGAGCTGCATCAGTTTGTTTACCACGGATCAGTGGGCTTGGGCTGCGGAGTGACTCTCCTATAGGTGTGGGCATATGAGCACCTGCCGATCACACGACCGATCCACTTCAGAGGCAGAGGGCAGGGACGGAGCTTTGTGCATTTGTACGATATGATTACATCACAGCCTTGGATTGGTCGATTGGAGCATTGGAGACGCGTCATAGATGACATTGATATGGTTATCTGGAGGCTGTACCTGGGGTGCGAGGAGTGGGATGACGACGCGGTGGAGCTACCCTATGCATTCAGGAGCAGGTATCTGATTGGGCGGACGCCCTATATTCTGGAGAGGTAGCTTGTTGACAGGGTATGCAGACAGTTTGGCAGGATTCAACGGATGCCACGAGGCTCGGGCATGTATGCCCGTACAGTCAGAGATCAGGTACAGTTCGGGCCGCTATTATCATATGATCAGGCCGTGACACAGCTGGCAGAGATGATGCTAGTACCAGGGGACATGTGGCCGGAGGTAGAGGATGCAGGGATGGATGCAGAGTACTCTGCGTATTGGGAAGAGCATCCATTTCCGAGGTTGATAGATCCGGGAGAGTTGCTGGAGGGAGAGGTGGGAGGGGATGATGATGATGATGGTGGAGGAGATGGAGGTAGGGGCCGACGGAGGCGGAGGGGAGTGGTGGGAGAGAGGCGAGTTGCACCTCGGAGGGAGGGAGGACAGGAGAGAGCAGCTCAGGTGGTGAGGGGTCAAGGTGGATTGCCCCTACATGTACCAGCAGCACAGGGTCCTAGAGCACAGGGACCGAGACAGGTGCAGGGACAGGGACAGGTGCAGAGACAGGTACCTATTCAGGCACCTAGACAGGTAGAGGGGGAGGCACAGGTGCAGGCACCTGCAGAGGAGGAGCCACAGGCAGAGGTTGAGGGTGGTGATCCTGAGGAGGATGAGCTGTTAGGGCTGAGAGAGATCTGCCAGGGCCAGGCAGACGAGATTGCGGATTTGGAGCGGGAGAGGGATCGCCTCAGGATCAGGCTCAGGGACACAGAGTGGGAGAGAGACCAGGCCATCCAGAGATATACTGAGGCTGAGACAGCTCTGAGGGCAGGGAGGCGGGCAGCAGAGGATGCAGGGGCAGGCTACGCATATGTGCTGCGAGCCGGAGAGGAGATCGCCTACTGGAGGGATCTGTACTATGGTGCCGTGCCAGCGGATCAGCGGGCGAGGAGCTTCCATAGATCGTCACGCACAACGACGGCTACGGGAGGGAGTCGTAGGAGGCAGGCATCCAGCGGTGGGGTCATGGGTCCTCCACCACCACCAGACAGGCAGGGGGATCCTGGAGCGGGACCATCTAGAGCTCAGACTCCGTCGAGGCCAGGCGGCTTCGAGGGAGGGAGTTCATCATAGCCATAGAGGGCTCCCCTTTGTATCAGTATATGTATCATTTTTGTATTGTAGACACCTGCGGGTGATTTTGTAGCCATATGATTCTTTTGACATCATTGTATCATGACACATTTTGATTATATATGAGATGATCCATTTTTTTGCGGCAGCTACATGCATGTGTACCTTATGTGATGAGATGTTCTTATGTGATGCTTATGATATGGACGCTTATATGATGCAATGCAATATATTTTTGTTCTTTTATGTTGTATATGTGATGCATGATGCAAATGTGAATGTATGTAATGCAAATGAATATGATAATGCAAATGATTATTTACATAATGAAAATGTGAGATGTACTAACATGTGTTGTATGCAGGATGTGATGCAATTGTGTATGAAATGCTTATATGTGGTGATGTAGGTGCAGCTACATGAAATGCAAATGTTTTTGGTGTGTCATTATACTCAGTCATGTGATAGCAGGCTACGCGGACTCGAGAAGGACAATGGAAGTCAATCAAGAAAGGGGGATGGAAGATAGAAGATATGAACGTGAAAGAGCTTCTTGTGCGGTATCATCATTGAGCTTATTATGGCAAAATAGGTTATGACAATCGAGGCATCTGTTCGACCCAGAAAGTCATTGTACCCGTTTTCATGGAGATAAGACAGTCACAAACAAGGAATGCCCCAGTTCATACTAGACTCACAGTGTCCTCATATCCTTGGATAAGTCATAGCATTACTAAAAGACAATCCACAGACAACAAATGCAAATAGGTGACGATACCCCATCCTCGCCTTTCTAGTCAAAGACATCCTGGAGATAGAATCTCTAGTCAAAGACATCCTGGAAAAGCTAAAAGACATGTCACCAAAAGATAAAATCAAAAGAAAACCAAGACTCGACACCAACATCCACTGTAGTCCTCAAGTTTAGTGTCTCTTGTCACTTGTATAAGTCTTATTTGATTATGGTCACAATGTTTACTTTCACAAAAAGGATAGATAGCACTGAACCATATGTTGTCTGAGTCTGTTGAAAGATTTGATTTGTTGAAGCCCATTGTTGCTGCTGTGTCTCATCTGAAACTGATACTTTATTGCAGAGAAGATGGAACTTTATTGTGGACCTGGCGATGCAGATGTTGCTTTATTGTGGATTGTGCGCGAATAGACTGAAGAAAGCTGGAAGAAACTGTACTCCTCAAAACATGTGATGTTCTTAGTTCCTCACCCATTACTAGACGTAGGATTGGCCGTAGTCACAGAGAGGATCCAATTTATTATGGATGGAAAGGGAGTGAAAAGGGAGGGTTATGGATGGCTAACCAATCTTAGGTAGATCAATAACAAGCCATGATGGGAATGGGTAAGTTTATTATGAACGAATTGGTCGTGAGTGTGTGCAAAGTGAAAGGATGAAAGAGAATCCTGAAGGAGAGAGGAGCAAAGTCTCTACGCATGGCGCTGGTGACCCAGTTTTCACCATGGTACTTGCCCAGGGCGCCACCAAAATGGTTTTCACCGTTGGACGAAATTATTTCTCTTTACTTTTTTGATTTTTCAATTTTTTTGTGTGACAAGGCGCCTGTTTGCCAGGTTTTCACCAAGTAACGATTTTTTTGTTTTATAATTTTTTTTGTATTTTTGAATTAGGATGTTCCGAAGAGCTTATGTGTAGAACCTGCGAAGGTGCATGCTGTTGATAGGATCCTCCAAGGGTTCACCTTCTGTAGTTGAGAGCTGATATGCACCAGATCCATATACCGTTGTGATGATGTAAGGACCAAGCCAGTTTGGTTCGAACTTGCCCTTTTTATCTCTGTCTTGCTGATTCTTGGGGTTCTCTCTGAGTACTAAGTCACCTACCTCAAATGTGCGAGGCTTAACTTTGTGATTGTAACTGCGACTCATTCGTTGTTGGTAAGCCTTGAGATGGTTAAAAGCAGTGTGCCTTCGTTCCTCCAGCAGTTCTAGTTCTTGTAAGCGAGAGACCCTGTAGTCTTCATCGTTGATTATGTTTCTCAAGGAGACCCGTAGAGAAGGTAACTCGACCTCAATAGGCAAGATGGCTTCAACGCCATAGACAAGTGAGTAGGGTGTAGCTCCTGTAGGTGTGCGGACACTTATGCGATAGGCCCAGAGTGCAGGATTGAGTTGGATATGCCAGTTACGGCCAGCGTCGTCGACTGTCTTTTTAAGGATTTTGAGAATTGTTTTATTAGACGCCTCAGCTTGGCCATTACCTTGGGGGTAATATGGTGTGGAGAAATGATGGGAGATATGGAAGCAGTCACAGAGTTCACGAACATCCTGATTTTTGAAAGGACGCCCGTTATCAGTAATAATGGAAGTAGGAATCCCGTATCGGCAAATGATGTAGTTCAAGATGAAGGTAGCGATTTGTTTCCCAATAACTTGTGTGAGAGGCATGGCTTCAATCCACTTTGTAAAATACTCTGTGGCTGTGATAATGAATTTATGTCCATTGGAAGAAGGAGGGTGAATCTTGCCTATGAGATCGAGTCCCCACTGACAAAAGGGCCAAGGAGATGCAAGTGGTTGTAGTTCTTGTGCTGGTGCATGTATGAGGTCTCCATGAATTTGACACTGCTTACACTTCTTGACAAATTGATATGCATCTTTTTCCATAGTAGGCCAGTAGTATCCAGTCCTGATGAGTTTCTTGGCCAAGGTAGGACCACTAGTATGCGGACCACATATCCCTTCATGCACTTCTCGTAACGCAATCTGAGCTTCGTCACTCTCTAAACATCTAAGAAGGGTGCCATCTAGACCTCGTCGGTATAGGATATCTGCTAAAATGACGTATCGAGAGGATTGGCGAATGAAAGTGCGGCGTTGATTGTTCGATAGATCGGGAGGTAAGATATTGTCGCGAAGGTATGTGAATATGGGACCATATAACTGGGATTCAGGACCAACAACACATATCATTTCCGTAGGAGTGATTTCATATGACGGAATCAGCAGGTTGTCTACCAGGAACTCATAGCAGGTCTCATTTTGCGGTAGATCAATGAGCGAAGCAATTGTAGCCATGGCATCTGCAGCGCGATTCTGTTCTCTTGGTATCTGATCAAACTCTATCTTTGCAAAGTGCTGTTTCAGATCATCTACCTGTTGTTTGTAAGGCATTAGCTTTTCATCTTTTGTTTGATAATCATCAGTTGCTTGACGGATGACAAGTTGAGAATCCCCAAAAACATGAAGTTCTTGGATCTTCCATTGAACTACAATTCTTAACCCAGTTGTTAATGCCTCGTATTCCGCTATATTGTTGGTGCAAGGAAATGACAAGCGGTATGACTTTGGTATAGAATCGCCTTGGGGAGTTATAAAGAGTATACCCGCTCCTGCCCCGTGCTGTGTATATGAGCCGTCAAAATATAATTGCCATGGCTTTGCAGGTGATATTGTTAGAATGGACTCATCTGGAAATTCTGACTGTAGAGGAGCATCATCTATCATGGGAGCATCTGCCAGTTGATCTGCAATTGCTTGTCCTTTTATAGCTTTTCTGTCCACGTATTCAATGTCGAATTCACTCAAAATCATTACCCACTTGGCCAGCCACCCAGTAAGTGTAGCTTTGTTGAGAAGATATTTTAGTGGATCAATTCTGGCAATCAACTTAGTCTTGTGAGTGAGCATATAATGTCATAATTTTTGTGAAGCAAAGACCACAGCGAGACATGCACGCTCGATTGGTGTGTAGTTTAGCTCATATCCCACCAATGTGCGACTGATATAATAGACTGCTTTTTCCTTGCCGTCAAGTATTTGTTGTGCTAGGAGTGCCCCCAGTGCTGTCGGAGTAGCCGATATGTAAAGTAGCAATGGTTGATCTGGAATTGGTGGCATCAAGACTGGCGGGTTCAAAAGATAGTCTTTGAGCACCTGAAAAGCCTGTTGACAGTTCTCATCCCATTTGAACTTGATGTTTTTGTGTAGCAGGTGCTGGAAAGGATTACACTTATCTACAAGTTGTGCTATGAATCTTCGTATGGACTGGAGTCTCCCTTGTAAAGACCGAAGTTGACTGATATTCTTGGGTGGCGGCATGTCCAAGATAGCCTTGACCTTCGCTGGATCAGCTTCAATTCCTCTTTTAGACACAATGAATCCTAGGAGCTTCCCGGAGGTTACTCCAAAGACGCATTTCTTTGGGTTTAATCTTACCTTGTATTTTTCCAGCCTATCAAAGACAACTGAAAGGATGTCCAAGTGTGTGTCTCTATCTATTGATTTTCCCAAAAGATCGTCAACATAATCTTCCACGGTTATGTGCATTAGATCATGAAAGATAGTAGTCATAGCTCTTTGATATGTGGCACCTGCATTTTTCAGCCCAAAGGGCATGACGTTCCAACAGAAGGTTCCCCATGGACAAGTGAATGATGTTTTATGTTGATCTTCAGGTGCAATCCTGATTTGATTATATCCAGAAAATCCGTCCATTAAAAATAGCATTTCATGACCTGCTGTGAGATCAACGATCAAGTCAATGTTTGGTAATGGGAAATCATCCTTTGGACAAGCCTTGTTGATATCTCTGAAATCTGTACATATTCGGATGCTACGATCCGGTTTACTGATGGGTACTAGATTGGAAATCCATTCGGGATAATCAATTGGGCATATGAATCCGACATCCAGTAATTTCTCCAGCTCTGCCTTGACTAGCAATGCCACTTGTGGATGCATTTTCCTTAATTTCTGCTTTACTGGTTTTGCCCCCAATTTGACTGTCAAATGATGCATAACCAAATCCGGATCCAGTCCAGGCATATCAGCGTATGACCATGCGAAGTTGATTTGTCGTTCCTTAAAGAAGCTCATGAATTTTGTCCTCTCGGCCTTTGTCAATGATTGAGCCAAAAATATGTTGTGTGGAACCTCTACTGTACCAATGTTTGTCTTTATAGTCTCCTCTACCAACATGGATGATTTTTCCTCGTATGATGCTGGGAGAATGTCGAGCCTTCCATCTTTGGGCGCCTCAGAGAGGTTTTCACCCTCAGATACGTCCTTTCTTTTTACTTTTTTGGAGTCAGATAGCGCCACAGTGTGGTTTTCGCCATAAGACCCTTGTTTTGTTTTTATTTTCACATTTTTGCGACTAGAAGGCCCGACACCCTCACCAAAGTATGCTATGTTGTTGAGCTCTATGGCGTATCCTGCTTTGTGGTCTCCAGGGGGAAGATCATCTCGAATGCCAAGGTAGTCGATAATAGCTTCGTCATTTTGAAATCTATCAAATTGTGCTGGTCCTTCATGATCCTAGTCAATGAGTTGGGGATGAACAAGGGGAAGGTCATTAGTGTTTTCAGAGTTTGCTGGACGAAGAGTGAAGATGTGGTTATATTCAGGTATGTCAAGGTAATCGTCGAGGTCATCGATGGCACTCTCCTCATCAGTTTCGATCGTGAGCGAATCCAAATTGTCATCACTAGTAGAGCCTTCTGGGACAGGTGTCCTCATCCTATGTGATTTTGACCTAGGACCTTGAAACGAAGCTTGTGCGGGATCCTTATGGGTTGGTTCTTGACCAACTCTGAACTTTTTGTAGAATTCCTCCTCCTCTGTGGGTTCGTCTGGCTCTCTGAATGTTTCAGTGAGCTCATAGTCACTGGAGGATTTGTCTGAACCCCACTCCCACTCATTAGAATCTGCGGAAGGATAATCCTCTTGTTGAACTTCGGCAACTTTGATTCGCCATACCTCTTTTGTTCTTTTATTATGTAGTCTGGGATTCAGAAAACCAAGCCCCTTGGAGCGTTCCCTTCTTGTAGTTAGCTCAGGTTGTAAGGGCTCCATGACACCTTCTTTGCGTAGTCCAAGAGGGCTTTTTCCATCATACCCGAATCTTTGCAAAATTTTGAAGCCTTTGCCATAGTTCTCACAGGGTATAATAATCTGATCATGTGTGTCCTCTTCAACGTCCTTATAGAGCATTTTATATAAATTTTCTTCTTCTAGTTCACCCCATTTTTGAAAGATGGTAGGATCCCATTTGAGTATCATGATGGAGATTTGCTTGTTAGGATGTGGCCTCCCATATTCTTTTGGAGAGCTCAGGACTTGTCGTAAAAACATTGTCTGATTTAGAGTGTATTCTCCCATGCCTTTGTCTTGAAACTTGGCTCTAAGTTCACCTTGTTTGGATGTCGAGGGCTTTAATGACTCAGGATCAATATATGCTAAAGAAGGAGTAGCCTCACGATTGCTGGGAATGATAGTTTCAGTATGTGATCTCAAGTTATTACAATATATGAATGGATTTGGATCACCATTGACGGTCACTTCAACTCCATTGTGAGGAAACTTAATGCACTGATGGTATGTTGATGGGACTGCCCTCATTTCATGAATCCACGGACGTCCTAGCAATATATTATATGTGAGATCTAGATCTAGGACTTGACAAACCACATCCTTTGTGACTGGCCATATTCTTAGCGGTAAGGTGACTGTGCCCTTGGACGAGCGCTCTTCATCATCATAAGCCTTGATGGTGATTTGGTTTGTAGCATTCACAGCCTTGTCAGAATATCCCAATTGTCTTATGGTACTCAAGGTACAAATATTAAGACCTGCTCCTCCATCTATCAGGACTCGCTTTATTCTATGTTTATGTATGAAGGCTTCAACATGTAGAGGTGCATTATGTGGTTGACTTATGGAGGCGTCATCGGCTTCTGTAAATGTGAGGGAGTGTGGAACGGATAGGTATCCCACCATGGCTTGAAATTGGTCCACGTTTAGATCAGTAGGAACAGCAGTATCTCTCAAGATTTTGTCAAGGATAGCTTTATGTGCAGGAGATATACGTAAGAGCTCAAGAATAGAGATAAGTGCAGGTGTCTTCCCTAGTTGTTCTACAAGGTCGTACTCAGGCTTGATTGATGAAAGATTGGTATTCTTAGTGGAGGCACCTGGCAACATGATCTTACCTTGATAGGTTGTAACATGACATTCAGAGGTAGATTCGGACGAAGATCCCACACCTTTTAGGACAATTTTGGGTCTCTGAGAAGGATTCTCAGGATTTTTGTTTTTGATAGTAATGGTAGAGATATGATTGTCCATTGAGATGTGATTGATAGTAGAATCATAATTGTAAGGTGCTCTAGTATAATTGGCTTGATCATCTGTGACTTTGCCTTTTCCTTTGTCATGTTTTGGGAATGGTTCCTTAAACATCTCATGCTCTTGATTAGATGAATGTCCCTCAATCTCTATATCTCCTCTGTCAATGAGATCTTGCACAATGTTTTTCAATCGATGGCAATTACCTGTCTTGTGACCCTTGCTCTTATGAAACTCACAATACTCATCATCATTCCACCAATTTGGTTTTACCTTTGGTTCATAAGGAGGAAAATCTGGAACTGTAATTACTTTGTTTGCTACAAGCTTTTTGAATACTGATTCAAGTGGTTCCCCCAATGGAGTGTACTTCCTTTGTGGTCTAGAAGTTGTTTGAGTGTTCACCTGATTGTTGGTAGAACTTGATCTAGAAAAGACGAACTTGGGTCTCACTGTGTTGGCATCAACAACACCATCATTAACTGTGTTCTTGTTCTTGTTCCAAAATTTTGGTTTGTCCTTTCCTTTGAAGTCCTCTTTGTTTTCTTTGAATAGTTTGATAACTCCTTGTTCAATTAAGACCTTTTCTGTTGCTAGGCCCTTTTCAATGACATCCTTGAATGTAGACAAAAAAGATTTCCTGAGATCATATCCAATAGCCTTGTTAACATTTTGTGTGAACATTTCTACCATTTGTTTCTGCGGGATTTCACAAGAGCATCTGCTAGCTAAGTTTCTCCATCTTTGTAAAAATGTTGTGAAAGATTCTCCTTCCTTTTGTTTAGTATTGCACAAGGTAGTAACTGAGACATCTGTTTCAATGTTGTAAGAGAAATGCTGAATGAATGCCTCTGCTAAGTCACCCCATGACTTAATACCGGGAGGTAATTGAGAAAACCATTCCATAGCTTGATCTCCTAAGCTCTGTGGGAACAACCTCATTAAGTATGTTTCTTCTGCCGCTACCTCAATGCAAGCTGTGAAGAATTGTCTTATGTGTGCCTTGGGGTTTCCTCTCCCTCTATATTTGTCAAATTTTGGCGTTACAAAGTGTGGAGGAAATGGAGGCATTGGAATGCTCTTATCGAAGGGATAAGGACATATATCTCTCATAGTGTATGTTGGTTTTGATGTACTCATGTCCTCCATTTTCTTTTGTAGATCTCTAATTTGTTGCTCCAAATTATTCTTGGGAGGAGATTGATTTCTTGCAGCATACCCCATGTTTGAAATGCCCATTTGAGGAGGAGCTTGTTGCATGTATGGATGATACTGATCGTAGACATGTCCATATGGAGGTCTATATTGTTGCGACATATATGGAGCATTTGGCATAACTTCATGTTGAGGGACTCCATATCTATTTTGTGCATATATACCATATTCAATAGGCCTTTCATTTTCCATTGTGTTGCCCCCAATTTTGACATGAGGTCTCCTTGTGTCAAAATTTTGAGGATGTCCTTGAGTATCCACTTGTTTTGATTGATTCATACCTTGAGCATGTGATTGAGCATAAGGCCTCCATGATGGTCCTTGAGTGTAAGTATCATATGTTTGAGCTTGTGTATGTGGGATTGCTGGCTTTTGAAGCAAAGCTGATGGTGACTCAGGCATCATATTATTCGGTCCTCTATTTCCTCCACTATTTGGTCTCCTTTGATCCATGTTGGGTTGAGTTTGTTGTGAGGGTCGACTTTCCATAAGTTGAGATAAGTCAAAATCATGCGGTATTTTAGCTCCACTTTGTGCCATCATGTTTAAAAAGTATTGACGATCTCTCCTCATTATCTCTTCAACCAATCTATTGAATTGAGGATCCATTATGGATTCTTGTATGTCTGCTGATAGTATTGAAGAATTGTCAACATTGTCATTGTGCGTAGCATTGTTGTTTATAGTGTTTGTGCTTTCCACATTTGGATTATGTCTATAAACATTCATGTCTGGTAATGTCGTGTGCTCAGGATTGTAGAATAGATCATTGTCATACTCATAAGAACTCATGTTTACGGATTCTTGAGCTTCTTTAGCTATTCTCCTAGATTTTTGAAGGCGGGTTTCAACCATGAACTAGGTGTTAGACCAAGATGTGAGAGACTAGATGAAAAGTGAAAAGAGTATGGAAGACCAAGAGTTGTATGGAGTGTAAATGAATCTTGAGGTGTACTTGCAATGTCCAAAGTGTAAGACCAAGTATGTAAGTAGTAGAGTAGGTGTGACTTCCAAAGAGAGGATAGTTTCTCTTGATGAGGTAAGTTGACCTTGACTCTAAGTAAGACCAAATGAGACCCAAAGGTAAGAAACCTTGATGAGGGACCACTTAGCAAAGTGTAGTTGTATATAGTGTGTTGACAAAGTATGATGAGGACAAGCAAGTGACCTTTTGACTCAAGTTTAGACAAGTATGAATGTAAAATGAGGTATGAAGCAATGATGGACTGTGTGAAACCTTAGAACAGGCTGAATGCTAGATGAAACATGAAGAGACAACCTAAGAAGCTCAGGTATGCCGAAACTGATTTTCTTTGTTTGCTTGACTATTAAAGTTTTCAAATCCTGACACAGACGCCTCTGTATACTTCACAGACGCGATTCCCAGACATAGACGCCTCTCTGTTTGACACAGACGCTGATAAAAACACAGACGCTATTCTGTACTTCACAGACACGCTTATCTGATGCAGACGTGGTTTGAATAGACACAGACGCATTTCTGTAACCTTAGTGCAATTTTTCCTATCTGTGAAGTTGTTTTGTTGTGACCAAATCCGATTTTTCGACTGTTTTTCGTGACAAGAGGACACAATGTTGATGACTCAATGTTTGCAAACTGTTTAAACTCCAAAAGTGTGTTGTTTGATGTAAATTTTTTTTGCATACACTTGAAGACACAAAAGACACAATGTTTTGCTGTTTTGTCTTGAATGTTTGAGTGTTTAGCATAAGACAAACACAAATCTTAGGGCTGGCCAAGACAATAGTTGTTGATCCCACATAAGGTTTTACCCCCGAGGCTACGCTATTCAGAGCGGATACTTAGATGCTTGACCTCACTGGCTCCACCCTCGGCACTCACTTCTCGGGTCAGCCAAGCATCAGTCCCCATGAAAACTCCCCATGGCGAACTTTGTATCTCTACTAAGAACCGTATGTGTGTGGGCCGCTACCAGAGGTCCGACCTCCTGCCTCAACAACTAGAAGGATTTGGGCTTCTAAAACAAAAAGGTGCTAGTAAGGGCATCCGCTCGTGTGGCCATACATGCGGCACTTTCAGCTTTGTAAATACAGAAGGCTCCCAGCCGGTAGGGGTTACGCCCTACAAATGATCAAATAAATTTGATCAAACGGGTTTATGGGGAGACATAGTGTCGGTACGAACTAATCAGCACACGTTATTCATAGTTTTCACCATGAATACATTTGATTATAGTGGTTTGGATGAGGTGGGTTTTCCTTGCTACCACTTGGGTCGTTCTCTTCTCACTAGTAGTCCTAATGACCACACGGGAAGACAGGCCCTCTAAAGATTAAACAAAAAGAGCCTATTGCTCAAGACACAAAAGACAATGATTCAATTTTAGTGCACCAAAGGAAGTGTTTGCTAAGCTATGAAAACAAGGTACACAACAAAATTACAAAACCCTAGCCAAGGCCTTGCAACAAAATTTATTAGTAGTTTGGGTTGTTTCAAATGATAACCCCTTCCTACAAGCATACAAGTTAGGTAAATTTTAGAAAATCCAAAAGACTTTGTGAAAAGGGGCCTTCAACAAAAATGTTTTTGCCTCCAAAGCAAGCTGCACAAACTAGGTTAGCTAGATCTGCAAGGGTTAGCCGAAAATAAACCAGATCTGAAACCCTAAGTACAAAATCCGAAAACCCGAATCTCAGAAAAATTGAAATTGCAAAACAAAAAGCACAGACGCCTCTATACCAGACACAGACGCGGTTCTGTTATTCACAGACGTGCTTGGACACCGCAGACGCTATTCCCGAACACAGACGCGATAAGATCAATCACAGACGCAGTTTTAATTCACAGACGCGGTTCCAGAAACCTGCAAAAATAAAATCTGGCAAAAAAACATAGACGCGATTCAAGATATTACAGACGCTCCTGAAAACCAAAAACGCGATCCGAACACTCGCAGACACGGAAAAAAAAACCTAAAATATCGTCGAAATTGTCCGATCTGCAACTTCAAAAATGCAAAATCTGCAACAAAATTGTTAAATGCAAAGAGACAAGAGTCCCACCGGGCGTGCCAAAATGTGTATGGTGAAAATGGATAACAATAATAACAATATTGAAAGGCTAAATGAATTCAACCACCAAACCCTAGCCTAACAATGAACAAAGATCCACCATAACATATGAAGATAACCTAAGACAATGCAAAATAACTCAAAATCACAAAGATTATACCATCACATGTCCAATAGGGTTTTGATCTCCATTCTTCCTATCTCCATTGATCTTGCTTGATATATTTGCTCTCAGATTTTTATATGCACAAGAGCTCAACAAAGAACGGAATGTGGTTGCAAGTAGGATCGTAGTGTAGTCAATTACATAAAAGATCATTAGCATGAGTGATTAGGGTTTGACAATGAAGAAAACATCTCCTTAAATAGAAGACACAATAGGAAATGGAGGGTTAAGATTGAGAGGTGTAAAAAGAGAGGTCGGCTAGGATTAGAGGGTAGGTATAAGACATACCAAAATAATGAAAGAGGTAGGTAGTGTATGAATTAAGAGATGAATGACATGTGTCATAGGTAGAAAAAGCTAATGAATTAATTAAATAAATAAAGATTTATTTAATTAATAGAAGAAGTAGGACAATTAAATAAATAAAATATTTATTTAATTTAGGAAAAGGATAATTTAAATAAATAAATGTATTTATTTAAATGAGAAATAAGGCTAGAAGAGGATAAATGAATTAATTAAATAAATAAGGATTTATTTAATTAATAGAAGAATTAGGCTTAGATAATTAAATAAATAAAATATTTATTTAATTAGACATGACAATTTTAGGTGTCTACAATAACACATATGCTCTTCATGTCCTGATCTCTTATATTAAGAATATTTCATATTATTCTTTTGGGACGATTCCTCTTTAGAAGAGGTCTTGGACTTAGAGGTATGTTGTGAAGGGGATTCCTTAACTTTCTTATCAAACTTAAAATCCTTATTTCGTTTCTTGCACTCGCCACTTGAAGCCTTTGGATTTGGATATTTTGCAAGAAGTGCTTGAGACCTTGAAGGTGTCAATGTGTCCATTTGTGTCAACTTTTATTGTTCCCTTATGAGATGAGCTACAAAACCATCAAGAGAAGTAATTTTGTGTGCACTACCTAGAGAATCCACAATAGCATAAAATGCAGTAACAAACATTTGAATAATTAAGACCCAGCTTAGAAGGAATAGATAGAATCAACTGTTCATCCTCTTTAGTAACCCTAGATTTTGTAAATTGCAATCTAAGATAATTAAGCTTTGTGAATAAGTCCTAGATATTATCAAAATCCCTAGGATTAGGACTCATTATTTCATTCTTTGATCAAAATTTCTTCATCTTTTATGGCTTTCCAAAGAAACACCCTAGGATAGCCCAAATATCATTGGCATGTGAGCCAAATATCACATGATATCGAAGATCATGAGAAATAGACATAATAAGAGTAGCAAGAGCTTCATATTTTCTATCAAACCGTTTTTTCTTTTCTACAACACTTATGGGTTCAGGATCTTAGCTTAATGTGATTTGCTTCAATTGAAATTTCAACAACAAAATTTCCATATTAGATTTATACTTATGATAATTGTATGGAGTGAGAATTTCTACTTTGGAAAAATCCACGATGAATAAGAGAATGCAACAAAATATCCCTCACAATACAAACAATCAACCCCTTTGTTCAAAATAAATTGAGCAAAACCAAGATCTGACTTCAGCAGGAAAATATTAACATTGAAAACAACTAAACCAATGAAAAATACCTATACCACTGCTAAGTTGACAGAGTCAAATTTTAGTCGATATCTAGTTTGCGAATGTCGACCTCCATTTGTAAAAGTTATGCAAAAATAAAGCAAAAGGTCTATACGAGGCATTTTTGAAGCATTAAGGAGCCTAATTGGAAGAAACCGGTCCCTCCATATGACCGCGTCCAGATACAAAGTCAAAAAATGATCCTTTTGGGATGAGAAGATCAGAATATATGAGATAGTGACAAGTAATCCACACCACCTAAAGTCTCTAGTATCTTCCTAAAACTCCAAGCCATAGTGAGCACTGACTCATACCACAAGAGGGGACCACCAGGTATAATGAGGGAAATCCAAGTTTGACAACCAATGTGGGACTAAACTGCAATGCTCTTGTCGAGATGGAAGCACCACAGGTCCACCAAGAAACACCTCCATGAAAATATTAAACCCTAAATGACAATATTTGAAGGAGACTTTAGCCAAAACATAGAGTCCAATCCAAATCAAAATAAACCAGCCAATGAAAAACTTGGACTAAAACACAAGTTGTTCAATGAAGAAATCTCGACCTAGTATAGTGAAGCTCATCTAGCTAATGAATTTAAACATGCACCAAATCTGCAACCTACAAATATAGATGGTATGCCTCGGGGGTCGATCATTAAACAAAGAGAACGCTCATCTCAAAAATCAAGTGCCGACCATGAACAATGCACATGGGTTACTACGTGAGTATGTGCCAATGAAATGGACCATCAAATAATCTTGAACTAGAATACCAATACTAAAGTGCTGCTTAGATCTCCCACCAGTCAGGAAAACTTTCCAAACAAAATAATAATCTTGCCCAAATTTAGGTTGATCACTACAATGAAAAGCCTTTAAAACAAAATACATAGGTTGATAAGGGTCAATGAAATAAAAGAAACTTAGAAAATACATTAAGGAGAGACACTACCAAAGATTTGAAAGGGGGTCAAAGAGGAAATCATGGGCCTTTTACCAACAATGAGCCAGAACACAAAAGAATGCATTGATAACAAAGCAAATGTTTTAGCCCACTAGATAAATCAAATTGCCCAAAAACAATAAGATGCCTAAAAAATTGGGCCTGGTAATTATTATACAAGGCAATATAAATGCCCTGTTTAACCACTGATAGGTGGATCTCTACACGTGGGCAATACAAATTGTCATGCACAAATAACCTCCAGCTGAAATACACCAAAGGGAGAAATTATGCTAGAGATTAGAATAATTGGCCAATAGTATGAGAGTCATTCTAAACAATGCAAGAATAACTCAAGTAATGGATCTAAAACTATTGAAAATAATTGCAGGAGATGCAAATGTGCTAAATGCAAAGGTGCATATATTGTCAATAGAGCCTTTTGGGACCTCAAGAACAAACTAACCAATGAAAAATCTCAACATGAAAGATGATGCAAATTGACTACTCTAATACCATGTTTGTGTAACCACACAGGAACAACAATTTGTAAACACAACCCCCTTCACAATGAATGAGAGAAGAAACAATTCTATTTCACTAATAAGAAAATAACTATATTGAGATGAAATAAAATGTACAAACACCCCATATAAATAACAAAAGTGTGATGAGGTAGAAATAACTGATATCTAACTACCACCTACAAATATCAAATGCACTATGCAAATATTAAATATTATGCAACTAATATATAATAAAGTGCTATGTTGGATACTTAAGTAAAACTTAAGCATATATAAATGGGATAAAACCACCTTTACTCCAAGAAACCCAAATGAGCACCAAAAGTCATCCTACATGCAAATTTGGAAAACAAGCAAATTGCATTGAAGTTTCATAACTCCTAGGCTCCTTAATGGCTCATGCAATTGTTGGCATTTTCATACCACCCTTAGCCTATCATAGATATCCAATCTAAGACAATTTAAATAGGCTAAAAACCTCTACAAAATAGGCTAGGTCTAAAGCCCTAAGGCTTAAACCCTAAACCCCCTATATCTTCACATCTTAGCCATTTTGAGGCCTGCATTCTAATTCTACATTGACTTTCCATTACTGGTTATACCACTTAAGTTTACCGATTGAAAGCCATTATCATTTTCCAACTGGCCGCATCCTACTCGCTACTGCTTGCTTAAACTTTGTCCATCCCACACTCCTGCATGGCTAATACGTTAACTCCTTGTTTCCCCATGGGGCCACAGGGCTAAGCTTTATGCCTTACCTCTTACACTTTGTGTCCTTGTGGGTGTGACAATGTCATCAAGTTATGGCCACGAGGAGGCGAGGTAGAATGTTATGGCCCCTGTGTCCCGACGGGCCATATGGTGGAAGCTTGTTGAACATCACGAGGATGCGGGGCAAACACTATTTGAAGAACAAACACAACATTTATTTGGTGATGGTAGGCTCAATTCCAAGGGGGCCTATGAAGGATCTTTCAAACATGATCCCAACCATCCATTTTCACGCCAATGTAGATTGACAATGGTGGTTTAATCGGCCATTGTGCAGGTCCCTTTGATGCATCTTGATCATCCAATCATGCGAGGAGGAGATCAAGGTATCAGTTTAAATTCCAACGATCATGATGGTAGCTACCAATAGGAGGTCAAATTTTAATTTCTAGGTGACCTCTGCTACTTTTTCTTCGACTGGACATTCCAAACGGGGCCATTACTTAGTTCTAATCTCTGCAGACATGCTCCAAGGCTTCCCATGCCCATTTATTGCTTGCTGAAGACTTTCTGTCTTGTCAGAGAATATTTAGACTCCATCAGAAATAGGACCGCCTTGAAATCCTGGAATTTCATGCTCACATTGACTATAAAGATATCTTCCTCGGTCCATCTTGGCTTCTAGAAGGTTAAATATACACGCAATATCAGATCTCTTATTTGATTCATCCAGCTACTCTCATCGCTGCAACTAAGCCTAACCTAGTTAGGGTTTTGAACTCAAGTTGTCAATCAAAGTTATGCCTGAACTATAAAGGCAATTTTGTAACATATCTTAAGGGTTCTTCCCCTTGTTCTCTTATAAAAATCTATGTTTTTTGTAACTATAATTTTTGGCTTTGCCTTATATCAATAAAATTATATGTTTTACCTCCTTCCAATGAAAATAGTTTGTGTAAAACATCTTACCTCTTTATTTGCATGCATTTTTCTTTATTTCCAGATTCCATTCTATGTTAATCTTGCTCATAAATGTTGCATTGTGAATATTCTTCTTTCCTTTTAGCATTTCATTGAGTTCTAACCTTCATACAAACTTTTAGAGACAAGTTAAGATAGGAAGTTGTGCATGTCCTTGTGAATTTTCATTGATGCATTGTGTAGTCACAGGCAGGGAGAATCACATCCTAAACTTAATGCATCACCTCCTTTTATTTTCTACATTCCTTCTTCCCTTTTCCTCTTCCAGTCATTAGAATAGGTTTAAAAGTAGGCTTTGAAGTGTTAGGTTGGTTTAGTACTGCACCCGGATTAGAGAGGAAGCTGAACTTCTCTGGGGACTCAACCTTACAATGCAAGGTCCCACACTTGGAGGTTGTTTCCATGTTTCACAAGGTTGTCTAAGTTTATAACTCAAATAAGGGTGTAAACTTTTGTGACAACAATAAATTATCAGGTGCTCGGTTTGACTTTCATCAAGGGTGGGACATTAAAAGACTCTCCCAAATAAATAATTAATTTTCCAACATTCTTTTTGGGTATTGAGTTTCAATTTTATTTTTTTTTACCATTTTTGGCTTTTCTAGCACATTAAATGTGCACCTTACAATTCACCAAATTATAAATTTTGGGTCTATAAATAAAATATTAGTTAGATTAATTTAGTCCCATTTTCACCCAACGATCATTAAAATAGTAAAATACTCCACCAATTCAATAAATAAATAAAATCATGCTCCAAGAGTGTCCAAACTAGTTGTCTAAAAACCACTTATAGTAAGAAATCATACAAAAAAGAAAAAGAAAATAATTATTTTTTGGGGGGTATGTAGGATTTCGTGGCACCCTTCACTAGGACAAAAACAACAATATATGACTAAAAAAATTACCAAAAATTGTAGACAAATGACTAAATTTGATCACGTGACCACTGGTAGTTTAATGCCAATCACAAATCAATTTGTTCACGTAACCACTAGTTGTTTTGATTGATCAATTTGGTCATCGATTTGGTCATTGATTTGGTCATTGATTTGGTCATTGATTTAGTCATATATTTAGTCACTAATTTAGTCATATTTAATCATTAATTAAGTCATTGATTGTTGTTATCTGGTCATTTATTTAGTCACGATAGTCACTAATTTAGTCATATATTTAGTCACTAATTTAGTCATATATTTAATCATTAATTTAGTCATTGATTGTTGTTCTCTGGTCATTTATTTAGTCATATTAGTGATTTATTTAGTCATTAATTTATTTATATATGAGTCATTAATTTAATCATTGATTGTTGTTAAATGGTCATTTATTTAGTCATCATGGTCATTGTTTTAGTCATATATGTAGTCCTTATTTTAGTCATATATTTACATCCATTGGTAGTATATTTAATCATTTTTATTTATTGGTAGTATATTTAATCATTTTTATTTATTGGTAGTATATTTAATCATTTTATAATGCAAAAATAATATAACATTAAACTCGAACTAGATCATAAAAGCAAATAAAAATATTACATATACAAACAAGGTACATGTTAGAATTAAAAGATTTATTGAACATCATGACAAACAAGCTAATCTGCAATAAAAAAATATAATGCAAATATGTATATATAAATCAAGTTATAAGATGTCAAATCTGTCTAAGTGTATATAGGTAAATACAATAAAAAATGTCAAATTTGTCTAAGAGTTTCCAACTCTTTTAAAATATTCAAAGTACTACATAAAACAATAAGAAACATGATAAACATATTCAACTATATCATTTTCTGCAAATATTTTAATGGCCACCTTGCGAAGGTTCCCTCTTTCTCTTCCAGACAGATGACTCCATCTATTTTGTCTTCATAAGGAAGATGTATGTTACTTGTGATCGTTAAAATGTTCATATTTGCATCACCTATTCCTTTTAAGTTTACTCCATGTAGAATAGATAGGGAGTGAATCCTGTTGGCATATGCATGATGATTGCATTGATGTACTATTGTGTTGTCATTGATGTCAATTGTAACAGGTAATGATGTTGTAATGCAACCGATAGTTGAGCAAGTGAAGGAAACTGGTATTACTCTAGAAGCAGTGAGATCAACCGGTAACCCTACCTATTGATATGCTAAACCCTAGCCGATGGAGCATGTTGAATCGGTTATGTTGATTTATGATCAAATGGTGATCGGTGATGATTATGCCACGTATGCATGATGCATTTGATGAGTTTCAAAGTTGTTTTGGTGCGTAGAGATAACAATTTTATCTTAGGAATGAGAAAGTACATTGCATGAAGTGGATACCGTGTGATGAGTTACAGGATTCGATGAAGCGATGGTCAAGGAGCAGTCGAGGTTGTCTTGTACAATGTGCAATGATTGCTATGTAATCGAACGGTCATGTTTGAACCAATTTATTTATAATCTCTATGAGATCTTAGGTTTTTGACGTGTTACCGACCTATTGTTTTTCTTATAAGGTCAATGAGTTGTTTTGTTGTAGTGTTGGCAATTTTGGTTGTGTTAGTGTGATTGATTGCCAAACCTGAAGGAGTATTTGCAGTATGTGTGAAGGAAGATAGGAGCATGAAAAGGATCTGATCAAGAAGAGTAATCTGATCAAGAAGAGTAGTGCTATTTACCATATTAGCAAAACCATGTTGCTCTCTAACAATTACAACAGTTAAATCCCTTAACCAGGTAATTTTTAATAGGCTTAGTGCTATCTAGATCCTCTAACGAGGTGATCCATTAGGTTTAATTTCCAATCCTCTATCGAGGTTACTCCTAACAAAGTATTGCTTCTAATAGGGCATTATAGTCAATCCCTTAAGCGGATGGTCCTTAACCGGATCCGTTCCTAACAGGACATTTTGTAAAGCTTTAACAGGCTTGGCTCCTAATAGGGTGAACTTTAGAAGAGTTTATAATACTTGTGGGTATTCATCCCCACTGTGGTTTTTCCCATTTGGGTTTCCACGTCAAAAATCATTGTGTCAAGTGTTGAATGGTTTTTGTGGTTATGTTTTTTATATGGTTAATTTGCTTAACTGATAAATCCACTTAGTTATGTTATGATGACTGACAGTAATCTGAAATGTGTTTATACTATTGTTAGTAAAGTGGTTTGATGTTTTGGTTAAATGGTTTGAGAATTTCAGAGCTGTTACACTGTTATTTTGTTATGCCAGTAAATCGGTTAACTTGACAGTGTAGATGTAGTTTATTACTCAGTGTTTGAATTAGTTAAGTTAAGTGATTGATTTGTGAGTTGGGTTTTGAGTTTAGTGAAAGTTTAGTTAGTTTTCCATCTACTGATTTACCCCCCTCTCAGTAGTTATCCAGATCCTTATTGATTCATCATATCATCAATTAGTATCAGAGCATTTCAAGTCCTCTAGTGTCTAAGCCTAACATCTTGAGGTAAAGATCTAGAAGAAAATGATGAAGAAAGAAGGTCTGAAGTTTAATAGGGAAAACTACAGAATATGGAGTGATAGGATGAAGATCTATATCAAGAGTCTAGGAAGTCAATACTGGGAACATGTTGTTACCAAATATACCTTGCCTTGTGGGATTCTGTCTAATGATCAAAAGGAGGAGCAACAAGAGAATAATCAAGCATTGGAGGCCATTATTAGTTCTTTGTCTAATTCATAGTATGTTGATGTCCATGGTTTGGAGACTGCTTATGATGTGTGGAAGAAACTTGAGGATATCTATAGCAGTGATGAGCATGTGAAGATTGCCAAAGAAGAGAGTTTGAGAGGTAAATTTGATGACATGTGGATGGCTGAAGGTGAGAATATTCAACAGTATGGTCAAAAGATCAAGGAGATAGTCAGTGAGATCAAAAGTGTTGGTGGTAAAGTAGAGGATACCACAATGGTTAGTAAGGTGTTGAGAACCCTTCTACCGGCCTACGCTATCCGAGTTGCAGCCATTCAGGAATTAAAGTCTATTGATAAAACTAAGGTAACTCTTGACTCCATCATTGGTAAACTTACTGCATTTGAATTAAATGGTTATGATGGTAGTACTCAGAAATCTGAATCTGCATTTAGAGCTTCAGTTTATAACCCACCTGTGAGGAAAAGCAGAGAAGCCAGTCACAGTTATGAGTCCAGATCCAGCAGAGAAGTTGATGATGAAGACAGTCTGATCGAGCTTGAAGCATTGTTGGCCAAGCGGTTACCCAGAGGTACCGGTAAGTACATAAGTAAATTACCTTTGAAGTGTTTTTCATGTAACAAGATTGGACATATTGTAGCTAACTGTCCTAATGGAGACAATGAGCATAAACGGGAGAAGTACAAGAAGTACAAAGGAAAAGGTAAAAGAGATCGCCTCATTGCAGTTGATGGTGGAATCACTGATGAAGAATCTAAGGGAGATGCAAATGAAGACATTGTCTTTGTTGCCATTAAAGAGGAGACATCTTATCAGAAGGCATTAGTTTCTCGCATGGATAGTTCTGATGATTGGATCATAGACAGTGGCTATTCACACCACATGACCAAAGTAAATTTATTACTTTGAAGGAATTTGATGGAGGCGTTGTGATATTTGGAAATGAATCACCCTGCATGGTAAAAGGAAAGGGAACCATTTCTCTTAATGGAAAAAGTAGTGCAGATGATATCTACTGGGTTGAAGGATTAAAGCACAATCTTTTGAGTGTAGCTCAACTCAATGATAGAGGTTATCCATTGGAATTCAAGAATGGAATGTGCAAAATCTATGGGAGCAAAGGTGAACTGATTGCAACTAGCAAGCAGACAAAAGGTAACTTGTTTCACCTAAATCCTAAAGTCAACAGTTGTTTAATTGCTAAAGTAGATGATAGTTGGCTTTGGCATCAGAGATTTTGTCATATAAATTTTGATAACATTGTCAAAGTCAGTAAGAGGTTTGCCTCAGTTGGACAAACTGGTGAATGCTCTATGTAAGGACTGCCATTTAGGGAAGATGACATCCTCAACTTTTAAGAGCAAATCTTTCTCAGCAGAACATTTATTAGATTTGGTTCATACAAACCTCTGTGGACCAATAAGGACTAGAAGTATTCAAGGCGATAGATATTTTACGATCTTAACTGATGATTGCTCAAGAATGATGTGGGTCACATTCTTGAAGGAAAAAATAGAAGCCTTTAGTAAGTTTAAGGCATTCAGTGCCTTAGCTAAAAAGGAAAGTGGTAAGAAGATAAAGTGTCTGAGAACTAATCAAGGAGGTGAATTTACTTTAGAGGAATTCACTAGATATTGTGAAGACAATGGAATTAAGAGGCAAAATTTTGCACCTAGGACAGCACAACCGAATGGTATTGCAGAGAGGAACAACCGGTTAGTTGTTGAAGCTGCTAGAAGGATGCTAATACAAGGAGGTGTAGCAAAGACTTTCTGGATAGAAGCTATCAGCACAACTGTCTATACTATGAACTGGATATTGGTTAAAAGAGGCAAGGATAAAATTCTTTATGAACATTGGAATGGTAGATCACCTAATGTCAGTTACTTTAAGGTTTTTGGTAGTAAATGTTTTATCAAGAGAGGTGACTATTGTAGACACCTAAAATTGTCATGTCTAATTAAATAAATATTTTATTTATTTAATTACTTTAGCTTAATTCTTCTATTAATTAAATAAATCTTTATTTATTTAATTAATTCATTTATCCTCTTCTAGCCTTATTTCTCATTTAAATAAATACAGTTATTTATTTAAATTATCCCTTTCCTAAATTAAATAAATATTTTATTTATTTAATTGCCCTACTTCTTCTATTAATTAAATAAATCTTTATTTATTTAATTAATTCATTAACCTTTTCTACACATGACACATGTCATTCATCTCTTATTTCCTACACTACCTACCCCTTTCATTATTTTGGTATTTCTTATACCTACCCTCTAATCCTAGCCGACCTCTCTTTTTACACCTCTCAATCTTAACCCTCCATTTTCTATTGTGTCTTCTATTTAAGGAGATGCTTTCTTCATTACCAGAACCCTAATGACTAATTTTGGAGGACTTGGCTACACTACGATCCTACTTGCAACCACATTCCGTTCTTTGTTGAGCTCTTGTGCATACAAAAATCTGAGAGCAAGCATATCAAACAAGATCAATGGAGATAGGAAGAATGGAGATCAAAAACCCTAGTGGACATGTGATGGTATAATCTTTGTGATTTTTTGAGTTATTTTGCATTGTCTTAGGTTATCTTCATATGTTATGGTGGATCTTTGTTCATTGTTAGGCTAGGGTTTGGTGGTTGAATCCATTTTAGTCTTTCAATATTGTTGTTTATTGCTATCCATTTTCACCATATACATTTTGGCACGCCCGGTGGGACTCTTGTCCCTTTGCATTTAACATTTTGTTGCAGATTTTGCATTTTTGAAGTTGCAGATCGGACGATTTCGACGACATTTTAGGTTTTTTTTCGCGTCTGCGAGTGTTCGGATCGCGTTTTTGTATTTCAGAGGCGTCTGTGACATCTTTTATCGCGTCTGTGTTTCTGTCATTTTCTATTTTTGCAGGTTTCCGAAAGTCGCGTCTGTGATCCTGAATCGCGTCTGTGAACCCTCTGATCGCGTCTGAAGAATAAAAAGGCGTCTGTGTTCTGAAATCACGTCTGCGAATCACAGAGCCGCGTCTGTGTCGGATAGACGCGTCTGTGTCTGGTATAACAGCGTCTGTGCATTCTGTTTTGCAAAATTTTTTTTTTTTTTTTTTTTTTCAAGTTTTTCGATTCGGGTTTTCGGATTTTGTACTTAGGGTTTCAGATCTGGTTTATTTTTGGCTAACCTTTGCAGATCTAGCTAACCTGGTTTGTGCAGCTTGCTTTGGAGGCAAATACGTTTTTGTTGAAGGCCCCTTTTCACAAAGTCTTTTTGGGTTTTCTTAAAATTTACCTAACTCGTGTGCTTGCAGGAAGGGGTTATCATTTGAAACAACCCAAACTACTAACAATTTTGTTGCAGGGCCTTAGCTAGGGTTTTGTAATTTTATTTGTGTGCCTTGTCTTCATAGCTTAGCAAACACTTCAATTGGTGCACTAAAATTGAACCATTGTCTTTTGTGTCTTGAGCAATAGGCTCTTTGTGTTTATTCTTTAGAGGGCCTGTCTTCCCGTGTGGTCATTAGGACTACTAGTGAGAAGAGAACGACCCAAGTGGTAACAAAAGAAAAGCCATCTTCTTCCAAGCCACTATAATCAAATGTATTCATGGTGAAAACTATGAATAACGTGTGCTGATTAGTTCATACCGACACTATGTCTCCCCATAAACCCGTTTGATCAAATTTATTTGATCATTTGTAGGGCGTAACCCCTACCGGCTGGGAGCCTTCTGTATTTACAGAGCTGAAAGTGCCGCATGTATGGCCACACGAGCGGATGCCCTTACTAGCACCTCATTGTTTTAGATGCCCAAATCCTTCTAGTTGTTGAGGCAGGAGGTCGGACCTCTGGTAGCGGCCCACACACATACGGTTCTTAGTAGAGATACAAAGTTCGCCATGGGGAGTTTTCATGGGGACTGATGCTTGGCTGACCCGAGAAGTGAGTGCCGAGGGTGGAGCCAGTGAGGTCAAGCATCTAAGTATCCGCTCTGAATAGCGTAGCCTCGGGGGTAAAACCCCATGTGGGATCAACAATTATTGTCTTGGCCAGCCATAAGAATTGTGCTTGACTTATGATAAACACTCAAACAATCAAGACAAAACAGCAAAACATTGTGTCTTTTGTGTCTTCAAGTGTATGCAAAAACTTTTTACATCAAACAACACACTTTTTGGAGTCTAAACAGTCTGCAAACATTGGGTCATCAACACTGTGTCCTCTTGTCACGAAAAACAGTCGAAAAATCAGATTTGGTCACAGCAAAACAAATTCACAGATAGGAAAGATTGCACTAAGGTTACAGAAACGCGTCTGTGTCTGTTAAAACCGCGTCTGTGTCTGATAAACGCGTCTGTGAAGTACAGAATAGCGTCTGTGTTTTTATCAGCGTCTGTGTCGAACAGAGACACGTCTGTGTCTGGAAATAGCGTCTGTGAAGTATACAGGCGCGTCTGTGTCCACAATTGCAAAAATCTGTCAGTCTTAGCAAACATCAACAGGAAATCTCAGAATCACGTTTGTGTCAAACAGAATAGCGTCTGTGTCTTAAAACCGCGTCTGTGAAGTATACAGAGGCGTCTGTGTCAGGATTTGAAAAAAGTCTAACAGTCAAGCAAACAAAGAAATCAGTTTCGGCACACTTGAGCTTCCTAGGTTATCTCTTCAGGTTCATCTAGCATTCAGCCTGTTCTAAGGTCTTACACAGTCCATCATTGCTTCATACCTCATACTTGAGTCAAAAAGTCACTTGCTTGTCCTCACTATACTTTGTCAACACACTACATACTACAACACTTTGCTAAGTGATCCCTCATCAAGGTTTCTTACCTTTGGGTCTCATTTGGTCTTACTTAGAGTCAAGGTCAGCTTACCTCATCAAGAGAAACTATCCTCTCTTTGGAAGTCATACCTACTCTACAACATACATACTTGGTTTTACACTTTGGACATTGCAAGTAAACTTCAGATTCATTTACACTCCATACAACTCTTGGTCTTACATACCCTTGTCATTTTCGTCTAAGTCTCTCACATATTGGTCTAACACCTAGTTCATGGTTGAAACCCGTCTTCAAAAATCTAGGAGAAAAGCTAAAGAAGCTCAAGGACCCGTAAACATGAGTTCTTATGAGTATGACAATGATGTCTTCTACAATCCTGAGCACACTACATTACCAGACATGAATGTTTATAGACACAATTCAAATATGGAAAGCGCAAACGCTATACACAACGCTACACACAATGATAATGTGGACAATTCTTCAATACTATCAGCAGACATACAAGAATCTATAATGGATCCTCAATTCAATAGATTGGTTGAAGAGATAATGAGGAGGGATCGTCAATACTTTCTAAACATGATGGCACAAAGTGGAGCTAAGATACCACATGATTTTGACTTATCTCAACTTATGGAAAGTAGACCTTCACAACAAACTCAACCAAATAGTGGAGGACCAAATAATATGATGCCGGAGTCACCATCAGTTTTGCTTCAGAAACCAGCAATCCCACATACACAAGCTCAAATGCACGATACTTACACTCAAAGACCATCATGGAGGCCTTATGTTCAAACACATGCTCAAGATATGGGTCAACCAAGACAAATGGATACTCAAGGACTTCCTCAAAATTTTGACACAAGAAGACCTCATGCCAAAATTGGGGGCAACACAATGGAAAATGAAAGGCCCATTGAATATGGTTTATATACACAAAACAGATATGGGGTTCCTCAACAAGAAATTATGCCAAGTGCTCCATACATGTCGCAACAATATAGACCTCCATATGGACATGTCTACGATCAGTATCATCCATACATGCAACAAGCTCCTCCTCAAATGGGTGTTTCAAACATGGGATATGCTACAAGAAATCCATCTCCTCCCAAAAATAATTTGGAGCAACAAATTAGAGATCTACAAAAGAAAGTGGAAGACATGGGCACATCAAAACCCACATATACTATGAGAGATATATGCCCTTATCCCTTTGATAAGAGCATTCCAATGCCTCCGTTTCCTCCGCACTTTGCAACACCGAAATTTGACAAATATAGAGGGAGAGGAGATCCCAAGGCACACATAAGACAATTCTTCACAGCTTGCATTGAGGTAGCGGCAGAAGAAACATACTTAATGAGGTTGTTCCCACAGAGCTTAGGAGATCAAGCGATGGAATGGTTTTCTCAATTACCTCCTGGTATTAAGTCATGGGGTGACTTGGCAGAGGCATTCATTCAACATTTCTCTTACAACATTGAAACAGATGTCTCAGTTACTACCTTGTGCAATACGAAACAAAAAGAAGGAGAATCTTTTGCGTCATTTTTGCAAAGATGGAGGAACTTAGCTAGCAGATGCTCTTGTGAAATCCCGCAAAAACAAATGGTGGAAATGTTCACACAAAATGTTAACAAGGCTATTGGTTATGATCTCAGAAAAGCTTGTTTGTCTACATTCAAGGATGTCATTGAAAAGGGCCTAGCAACAGAAAGAGTCTTAATTGAACAAGGAGTTATCAAACTATTCAAAGAAAACAAAGAGGACTTTAAGGGAAAAGACAAACCAAAGTTTTGGAACAAGAACAAGAACACAGTTAATGATGGTGTTGTTGATGCCAATACAGTGAGACCAAAGTTCATCTTTTCTGGATCAAATTCTACCAACAATCAAGTGAACAATCAAACAGCTTCCAAACCACGAAGGAAGTACACTCCATTGGGAGAACCACTTGAATCAGTATTCAAAAAGCTTGTAGCAAACAAAGTGATCACGGTCCCAGATTTTCCTCCATATGAACCAAAGGTAAAACCGAATTGGTGGAATGATGATGAATATTGTGAATTTCATAAGAGCAAGGGTCACAAGACAAGTAATTGCCATCGATTGAAAAACATTGTACAAGATCTCATTGACAGAGGAGATATTGAGATTGAGGGACATTCATCTAACCAAGAGCATGAGGTGTTTAAGGAACCATTCCCAAAACATGACAAGGGAAAAGGCAAAGTCACAGATGATCAAGCCAATTACACCAGAACATCTTACAATTATGATTCCACTATTAATCACATCTCAATGGACAATCATATTTCTACCATTACTATCAAAAATAAAAATCCTGAGAATCCTCCTCAGCGACCTAAAATTGTCCTAAAAGGTGTGGGATCTTCATCCGAAGCTACCTCTGAATGTCATGTTACAACCCGTCGAGGTAAGATCACATTGCCAGGAACCTCTTCTAAGAATACCAATCTTCCGTCAACTAAGCCTGAGTACGATCTTGTAGAGCAATTAGGGAAAACACCCGCACTCATCTCTATTCTTGAGCTCTTACGTATATCTCCTGCACATAAAGCTGTCCTTGACAAAACCTTGAGAGATACTGCTGTCCCTACGGATCTAAACGTGGATCAATTTCAAGCCATGGTGGGATACCTATCCGTTCCACACTCCCTCACATTTACAGAAGCCGATGACGCCTCCATAAGTCAGCCTCACAATGCACCTCTACATATTGAAGCCTTCATACATAAACACCGAATAAAACGAGTCCTGATAGATGGAGGAGCAGGTCTTAATATTTGTACATTGAGCACCATCAGACAATTGGGATATTCTGACAAAGCTGTGAATGCTACAAACCAAATCACTATTAAGGCTTATGATGATGAAGAGCGCTCGTCCAAGGGCACGGTCATCTTACCACTCAGAATAGGGCCAGTAACAAAGGACGTGATTTGTCAAGTCCTGGATCTAGACCTCACGTATAACATATTGCTAGGACGTCCATGGATTCATGAAATGAGAGCGGTCCCATCAACATACCATCAGTGCATAAAATTTCCTCATAATGGAGTCGAGGTAACGGTCAATGGTGATCCAAATCCATTCATATATTGCAATAACTTGAGATCACATACTGAGATTATCATTCCCAGCAATCGTGAGGCTACTCCTTCTTCAGCATATATTGATCCTGAGTCATTAAAGCCCTCGACATCCAAACAAGGTGAACTTAGAGCCAAGTTTCAAGACAAAGGCATGGGAGAATACACTCTGAATCAAACAATGTTCTTACGACAAGTCATGAACTCCCCCAAGGAATATGGGCGACCACATCCAAATAAGCAAATCTCCATCATGCTCCTCAAATGGGATCCTACCGTCTTTCAAAAATGGGGCGAACTAGAGGAAGAAAGTTTATATAAAATGCTATATAAGGACGCTGGAGATGATACACATGATCAAATTATAATACCCTGTGAAGACTATGGTAAAGGTTTCAAAATTCTGCAGAGATTCGGGTATGATGGAAAAAGTCCTCTCGGACTACGCAAAGAAGGTGTCATGGAGCCTCTACAACCTGAGCTAACTACAAGAAGGGAACGCTCTAAGGGGCTTGGTTTTCTAAACCCCAAGATTCAACACAAGAAAACAAAACAGATATGGCGAGTCAAAGTGGCTGAAGTTCAACAAGAGGATAATTATTCCACAGACTCCAATAAGTGGGAATGGGGTTCAGACAAATCCTCCAGCGATTATGAACTTAATGAGACATTTAGAGAGCCAGATGAACCTACAGAGGAGGAGGAGTTTTACAAGAAATTCAGAGTTGGTCAAGAACCGACCCATAAGGATCCCGCACAAGCTTCGTTTCAGGGCCCTAGGTCAGGATCACATAGGATGAGGACACCTGTCCCTGAGGGTGCTACTAGTGATGATAATTTGGACTCACTCACGATCGACACTGATGAGGAGAGTGCCATTGACGACCTCGATGACTACCTTGACATACCTGAATATAACCACATCTTCACTATTAGCCTTGCGGATTCTAAAAACACTAAAGACCTTCCCCTCGTTCACCCCCAACTCATTGACTGGGATCAGGATGGACCACCACAGATCGATACATTTCAAAATGACGAAGCTATCGTGGATTATCTTGGCATTCGCGATGATCTTCCTCTTGGAGACCATAAAGCAGGATACGCCATAGAGCTAAATAACATGGCATACTTTGGTGAGGGTGTCGGGCCTTCTAGTCGCAAAAATGTGAAAATAAAGACAAAACAAGGGTCTTACGGCGAAAACCACACTGTGGCGCTCTCTGACTCTAAAAAAGTAAAAAGAAAGGACGTATCTGAGGGTGAAAACCTCTCTGAGGCGCCCGAAGATGGAAGGCTTGACATTCTCCCAACATCATACGAGAAAAAATCATCCATGTTGGTAGAGGAGACTATAAAGACAAACATTGGTACAGCCAAGGTTCCACACAACATATTTTTGGCTCAATCATTGACAGAGGCCGAGAAAGCAAGGTTCATAAGCTTCTTTAAGGCACGACAAGTCAATTTCGCATGGTCTTATGCTGATATGCCTGGACTAGACCCCGACTTAGTAATGCATCATTTAACAGTCAAACCGGGGGCAAAACCAGTAAAACAGAAATTGAGAAAAATGCATCCACAGGTGGCATTATTAGTCAAGGCAGAGCTGGAGAAATTACTAGATGTCGGATTCATACGCCCAATTGATTATCCTGAATGGATTTCCAACTTAGTGCCTGTTAGCAAACCAGATCGCAGCATCCGAATATGTACAGACTTCAGGGATATCAACAAGGCTTGTCCGAAGGATGATTTCCCATTACCAAACATTGATTTAATTGTTGATCTCACAGCAGGCCATGAGATGTTATCTTTAATGGACGGATTCTCTGGATATAATCAGATCAGGATTGCACCTGAAGATCAACATAAAACATCATTCACTTGTCCATGGGGAACCTTCTGCTGGAATGTCATGCCCTTTGGGCTGAAAAATGCAGGTGCCACGTATCAACGAGCCATGACGACTATCTTCCATGATCTCATGCATGTAAAGGTGGAAGATTATGTCGACGACCTTTTGGTTAAATCAATAGACAGAAATACACACTTGGACATACTTTCAGTTGCTTTTGATAGGCTGGAAAAATACAAGGTAAGATTAAATCCAAAGAAATGTGTCTTTGGAGTAACCTCCGGGAAGCTCCTAGGATTCATTGTGTCTAAAAGAGGAATAGAAGCGGATCCAGCAAAAGTCAAGGCTATCTTGGACATGCCGCCACCCAAGAATATCAGTCAACTTCGGTCTTTACAAGGGAGACTCCAGTCCATACGAAGATTCATAGCACAACTTGCAGATAAGTGTAATCCTTTCCAGCACCTGCTACACAAAAACATTAAGTTCAAATGGGACGAGAACTGTCAACAGGCTTTTCAGGCACTTAAAGACTATCTTTTGAACCCGCCAGTTTTGATGCCACCAATTCCGAATCAACCATTGCTACTTTACATATCAGCTACTCCAACAGCACTGGGGGCACTACTAGCACAGCAAATACCTGACGGCAAGGAAAAAGCAGTCTACTATATCAGTCGCACATTGGTGGGATATGAGCTCAACTACACACCAATTGAGCGTGCATGTCTCGCTGTGGTCTTCGCTTCACAAAAATTACGACATTATATGCTCACTCACAAGACCAAGTTGATTGCCAGAATTGATCCACTAAAATATCTGCTCAACAAAGCTACACTTACTGGGCGACTGGCCAAGTGGGTAATGATTTTGAGTGAATTCGACATTGAATACGTGGACAGAAAAGCAATCAAAGGACAAGCCATTGCAGATCAACTGGCAGATGCTCCCATGATAGATGATGTTCCTCTACAGTCAGAATTTCCAGATGAGTCCATTCTAACAATATCACCTGCAAAGCCATGGCAACTATACTTTGATGGCTCATACACACAGCACGGGGCAGGAGCGGGTATACTCTTTATAACTCCCCAAGGCGATTCTATACCAAAGTCATACCGCTTATCATTTCCTTGCACCAACAATATAGCGGAATACGAGGCATTAACAACAGGGTTAAGAATTGCAGTTCAGTGGAAGATCCAGGAACTTCGTGTTTTTGGCGATTCTCAACTTGTCATCCGTCAAGCAACTGATGATTATCAAACAAAAGATGAAAAGCTAATGCCTTACAAACAACTGGTAGATGATCTGAAACAACACTTTGCAAAGATAGAGTTCGAGCAGATACCAAGAGAACAGAATCGCGCTGCTGATGCCATGGCTACAATTGCTTCACTCATTGACCTACCACAAAATGAGACCTGTTATGAGTTCCTGGTTGACAACCTGCTGATTCCGTCATATGAGATCACTCTCACGGAAATGATATGTGTTGTTGGTCCTGAATCCCAGTTATATGGTTCCATATTCACATACCTTCGCGACAACATTTTACCTCCCGATTTATCGAACAACCAACGTCGCACTTTCATCCGCCAATCCTCCCGATACGTTATCCTAGCTGATATCCTATACTGACGAGGTCTAGATGGCACCCTCCTTAGATGTTTAGAGAGTGACGAAGCTCAGATTGCGTTACGAGAAGTGCACGAAGGGATATGTGGTCCGCATACTAGTGGTCCTACCTTGGCCAAGAAACTCATCAGGACTGGATACTACTGGCCTACTATGGAAAAAGATGCATATCAGTTTGTCAAGAGGTGTAAGCAGTGTCAAATTCATGGAGACCTCATACACGCACCAGCACAAGAACTACAGCCACTTGCATCTCCTTGGCCCTTTTGTCAGTGGGGACTCGATCTCATAGGCAAGATTCACCCTCCTTCTTCCAACGGACATAAATTCATTATCACAGCCACAGAGTATTTCACAAAGTGGATTGAAGCTGTGCCTCTCACGCAAGTTACTGGGAAACAAATCGCTACTTTCATCCTGAACTACATCATTTGCCGATACGGGATTCCTACTTCCATTATTACCGACAACGGGCGTCCTTTCAAGAATCAGGATGTTCGTGAACTCTGTGAGCGATTCCATATCTCTCATCGTTTCTCCACACCATATTACCCCCAAGGTAATGGCCAAGCTGAGGCGTCTAACAAAACAATTCTCAAAATACTTAAAAAGACAGTCGACGACGCTGGCCGTAACTGGCATGTCCAACTCAATCCCGCACTTTGGGCCTATCGTACCAGTGTCCGCACACCTACAGGAGCTACACCTTACTCACTTGTCTATGGTGCTGAAGCCATCTTGCCTATTGAGGTCGAGTTACCTTCTTTACGGGTCTCCTTGAGAAACATAATCAACGATGAAGACTACAGGGTCTCTCGCTTACAAGAACTAGAACTGTTGGAGGAACGACGACACACTGCTTTTAATCATCTCAAGGCTTACCAACAACGAATGAGTCGCAGTTATAATCACAAGGTCAAGCCTCGCACATTTGAGGTAGGTGACTTAGTCCTCAGAGAGAACCCCAAGAATCAGCAAGATAGAGAAAAGAAGGGCAAATTTGAACCCAACTGGCTTGGTCCTTACATCATCACAGCAGCATATGGATCTGGGGCATATCAGCTCTCAACTACAGAAGGTGAATCTTTGGAGGATCCTATCAACAGCATGCACCTTCGCAGGTTCTACACATAAGCTCTTTTTGAGTATCCTAATGCAAAAATACAAAAAAAATCAAAAAAATTCAAAAATACAAAAAAAATTATAAAACAAAAAAATTGTTACTTGGTGAAAACCTGGCAAACAGGCGCCTTGTGACAACAAAAAAATTGCAAAATCCAAAAAAGTAAAGAGAAATAATTTCGTCCAACGGTGAAAACCACTTCGGTGGCGCCCTGGGCAAGTACCATGGTGAAAACTGGGTCACCAGCGCCATGCGTAGGGACTTTGCTCCTCCCTCTTTCAGGATTCCCTTTCATTCTTTCACTTCGCACACAATCACGACCAATTCACCCACAATAAACTTACCCATTCCCATCATGGCTTGTTATTGATCTACCCGAGATTGGTTAGCCATTCATAATAAACCCTCCCTTTTCACTCTCTTTCCATCCATAATAAATCAGATCCTATCTGTGACTACGGCCAATTCCTGCGTCTAGTAATGGGTGTGGAACTGAGAACATCACATGTTTCGAGGAATACAGTTTCTTTCAGCTCTCTTCAGTCTATCCGCGCACAATTCGCAATAAAGCAACATTTTGCATCGCAGATCCGCAATAAAGTTCCATCTTCTCCACAATAAGGTATCAGTTTCATGGATTCAGTCAGTTTCCAAGGAAACACAGCAGCAACAATGGGCTTCAACAAAATCAAATCTTTTAACAGACTCAGACAACATATGGTTCAGTGCTATCTATCCTTTTTGTGAAAGTGAACATTGTGACCACAATCAAAATTTGACTTAAACAAGTGACAAGAGACACAAACTTGAAGACTACAGTGGATGTGGGTGTCGAGTCTTGGTTTTCTTTTGGTTTCATCTTTTTGGTGACATGTCTTTTAGCTTTTCCGGGATGTCTTTGACTAGAGATTCTATCTCCAGGATGTCTTTGACTAGAAAGGCGAGGATGGGGTATCGTCACTTATTTGCATTTGCTGTCTGTGGATTGTCTTTTAGTAATACTATGACTTGTCCAAGGATATGAGGACACTGTGAGTCTAGTGTGAACTGGGGCATTCCTTGTTTATGACTGTCTTATCTCCATGCAAACAGGTACAATGACTTTCTGGGCCGAACATATGCCTCGATTGTCATAACCTATTCTGCCATAATAAAGCTCAATGATGATAACGCACAAGAAGCTCTTTCACGTTCATATCTTCTGTCTTCCATCCCCCTTTCTTGATTGACTTCCATTGTCCTTCTCGAGTCCGCGTAGCCCGCTATCACATGACTGAGTATAATGACACACCAAAAACATGTGCATTTCATATAGTTGCACCTGCATCACCACATATAAGCATTTCATACATATAGATATTATAATGGCATCACATCCTGCATACAACACATGTTAGCACATCTCACATTTTCATTATATAAATAATCATTTGCATCACATACATTTTCATTTGCATCATGCATCACATATACAACATAAAAGAACAAAAATATATGGCCTTGCATCATATAAGCATCCATATCATAAAACATACATCACATAAGAACATCTCATCACACAAGGTACACATGCATATAGCTGCCGCAAAAGATGAATCATCTCATATATATAATCAATCAAATGTGTCATAATACAATGATGTCAAAAGAATCATATGGCTACAAAAGAATCACCCGCAGGTGTCTACAATACAACAATGATACATCCACTGATAACTCCCCCAATAACTGCCGGCAATGCCAATCCTGTGGCAGTCATGGTGTCCCAGGCTACATGCCCTGCTCTCATCTCCAACTCAGGATCCTGAAAAACCCGTCTCAAGGCCTCCCTGTCACCGTCACGGTCGTAGGGGATCAACTCTCCATCAATAGGGACATGTAATATCCTGTATACATCCTCCAGTGTCACTGTCATCTCACCCATCGGCAGGTGAAACGTGCATGTCTCTGAGTGCCATCTCTCGGCCAATGCAGTCAGCAACCCCATGTTTGCCCGAAACTCAGGCACATAGAGCATATATGTGAGACCCATCTCCTCAATGGAAATCATGTCCTGGATGGACAACTCTGGACGCAGTCTCTGAGTCGATGGGAATCTCTCCCGTGACTCCAACATCGGCAAATACTCCTGCAGTCAAGCAAATCAATCTTGTCAGTTATCGTGGCATTCACTGTTTATCACAAAATGCTACTCGCTACCCAAATGCATATGGCTATCTACCCTAGTGACACTCACTGTTCATCACAAAGTGTTGCTATTTATCCTAGTAGTGCTCACTGTTCATCACAAAGTACTACGTGTGTGACATTCCCTGTTCATCACAAAGTGTCACTCACATTCGCACTCCCTGTTCATCACAAAGTGCTGCATATCCTGGTGCTCCCTGTTCATCACAAAGTGCCTTGATCTATCCTAATCTTCCTAGAGGACCTGCTTGAGTGTATCCTCTCAGCAGCTTATCCAATCGACAGCGTATGTTCATCACAGAACTGCCGATTTGACCTTAAGGACTAAAACTATGCATTTAAACACATAAACGCACTTTTTCAACACACACGCGCTTTTAACTCATAAACGCGCTTATAGACTGCATAAACGCGCCTCTGCAACACAGACGCGCTTTCTAAACACAAACGTGCCTATGCCAGACATAAACGCGACCAGGGAACACAGACGTCCCTGCATGACATAAACGCTATTCAAAAGCACAGACGCTACTACATTTCACAAACGCGTCCGCATTCAACACAAACGCGGTTCCAGGCACAGACGCGCCTGTTGGACACAGACGCGCCTGGCGCTGACACAGACGCGGTTGCGCGTTTTTGCACTTTTAAACTACCCTATTTCTAGCGCATTTATTGCTCCTAAACATGCATTAATGACAAAACTTGAAATGCGTGAAAGTACGAGGAGGTTTTCGGGTACTTACTGGCTCTCCTGCATCGGCTGGTCGCTGGAATCGGCGGACACGATCGAATCTATGAACGAATGCCATCGCTGCTGACTGCTGCTGCTCTTTTCTCGCTCTGCACTGTGATCTCGTAAGGGTGTGAATGCCAATGAGGATGTCTTTTGCCCGTGGTTTATCTTATAGCCTACCCTAGCCCTGCCCTTCATTTTCCCGAGTCAGTATTCTTCATCCTGTGATTTTGTCACATTATCCAATCAGCCCATTCTTTCCCATCTTTCTTATCGCGAGATTGTCTGCAATCTTTCCAGACTTTTTCATCCAATCTCTCGAGGGGGCATATCATTCCCATCCTGGGGCAACTCTGTATCAGTTCAGCTTATCTTCTTTGAAACAACGCGACAAGCCGCATTGTCTCAAAGAGGGGCAAAATGTAGACACCTAAAATTGTCATGTCTAATTAAATAAATATTTTATTTATTTAATTACTTTAGCTTAATTCTTCTATTAATTAAATAAATCTTTATTTATTTAATTAATTCATTTATCCTCTTCTAGCCTTATTTCTCATTTAAATAAATACAGTTATTTATTTAAATTATCCCTTTCCTAAATTAAATAAATATTTTATTTATTTAATTGCCCTACTTCTTCTATTAATTAAATAAATCTTTATTTATTTAATTAATTCATTAACCTTTTCTACACATGACACATGTCATTCATCTCTTATTTCCTACACTACCTACCCCTTTCATTATTTTGGTATTTCTTATACCTACCCTCTAATCCTAGCCGACCTCTCTTTTTACACCTCTCAATCTTAACCCTCCATTTTCTATTGTGTCTTCTATTTAAGGAGATGCTTTCTTCATTACCAGAACCCTAATGACTAATTTTGGAGGACTTGGCTACACTACGATCCTACTTGCAACCACATTCCGTTCTTTGTTGAGCTCTTGTGCATACAAAAATCTGAGAGCAAGCATATCAAACAAGATCAATGGAGATAGGAAGAATGGAGATCAAAAACCCTAGTGGACATGTGATGGTATAATCTTTGTGATTTTTTGAGTTATTTTGCATTGTCTTAGGTTATCTTCATATGTTATGGTGGATCTTTGTTCATTGTTAGGCTAGGGTTTGGTGGTTGAATCCATTTTAGTCTTTCAATATTGTTGTTTATTGCTATCCATTTTCACCATATACAACTATGTTGGTAAGTTTGATGCTAAGAGTGATGAAGGCATATTTATTGGTTACTCCACCAAGAGCAAAGCCTACAAATATTACAACAACTAGACAAAGAGAATCTTTGAAAGTGCTGATGTCCGAGTGGATGAGTGTCCTGAAGTTTTAGGAGAAACCAGTGAGGAGAAGAAGGAAGATGAACCTTACATTCTAATTTTGGAACTAGAACCGGTGAAGCCAGAAGTTGGTTAAGTGAATGTTGCAGTACCAACTCAATCAAAACATGTAGATTCTGTAGAAGATGAAGATAGTGAGGAAGAAGAACCTGAAGATAATGATCATGCTATTCCAAGGTATGTACCCTCAATCATAATCGTGACTAGATTATTGGAGATAAAGATGTTGGTGTGTTAACCAGAAGAAGAATTAGAGAGAATTCTTGTATGATCTCCACTATTGAGCCTAGAACAACGAAGGAAGCCTTTGGACATGATCATTGGATTAAAGATATGGAAGAGGAGCTCGACCAAATTGAGAAGAACAATACATGGACCCTAGTACCTAGACCAGTGAATAAAAATGTAATTTGTGCTAAATGGGTATTCAGGTTTAAACTGAATGAAGATGGAGTAGTAGTTAGAAACAAAGCTATATTGGTATGCAAAGGTTATGCACATGAAGAAGAAGAAGACTATGGCAAGACATTTGCACCAGTTGCTAGATTGGAAGGTGTTAAGACTCTACTTGCATTTGTAGCATATAGGGGATTCAAATTATATTAGATGGATGTGAAGTCAATATTTCTAAATGGAATACTAGAAGAGGAAGTATATATTGAACAACCAGATGGTTATGCTTTGACTGATGAAAAGGATATGGTGTGTAAACTACACAAGGCACTATATGGTTTGAAGCAAGCACCAAGAGCATGGTATGAAAGACTACATTCACACCTGATGAAGATAGGTTTATCAGAGAACTAGTGAAGACAACAATATATATCTCAAGACTCAAGGAGATAAGATACTGATTAGTGAAGTGTTTGTGGATGATATCATTTTTTGAGGCAATGATGACATGAGTGATGACTTTGCAAATGAGATGAAAAGTGAATTTGAGATGTCTCTGGTTGGAGAGATAAAATTCTTCATAGGTTTGCAAATTCAACGGATGAAGAGTGGTATTTTTATCACACAATCCAAATATGTGAAAGAGGTATTGAAGACATTTGGAATGGGAGACTATAAACCGGTTGGGACACCAATGGTTATAGGTTGTAAACTGTCTAAGGAGGATGATTCTGCATACATTGATGAAAAGGAGTACAAAAATATGATAGGTAAACTACATTATGCTATTCACAATAGACCGGATATTGCTCATGCAGTTGGATTAGTTGCCAGATTTCAGAAAAACCCAAAGGAGACGCACATGATTGCAACTAAAAAGATATTCAAATATTTGAGAGGTACTATTGATTATGGATTATGGTATCCATATGCAGGTAACTTTGATTTGAAAGTCTATATAGATGCAGACTAGGTAGGAAATGTTGATGATAGGAAGAGCACAACTGGAGGTGCATTCTTTCTTGGAGGAAGGCTTGTATCTTGGAGAAACAATAAGCAGAGCTATATATCACAATCTATTGCTGAAGCTGAATATGTTGCAACATATATAAATTGTACCTAGGCAATTTGGATGAAACACATTCTAGAAGGATTCAAGTTGAAGATCACAGAATCGATAAATATTTTTTGTGATAACACTAGTTCAATAATTATTTCAAAGAACCCAGTGTTGCATGCTAGAACCAAGCATATTGAGCTGAAATATCATTTCTTGAGGGAGAAAGTGTAGAGTAGAGATGTGTTATTAGAGCATGTATCTACTAAGTAGCAGCTAGCAGATATTTTTACTAAACCTCTGCCTAAGACTACTTTTGAGTATCTTAGAGGGCAGCTAGAGGTTGTGCCCCTACATGAGATTAATTTAAGGTTATGACATAGTTGATGCTCATTTTAAGGTTATGTTAAAGTATTCTGAAGACTTCTGGAAGATTCACATTGGTACCATCAAAGAATACACAGATCATATTAGGTTGTATGAATGGATCCAGGAGATCATGACTACTCACAACTCTATGACTCCAGAGGATAAGAATGAAGCAAATACTCTGTTGAAGGCACACAATGAATTCAGGGACAAGTTGAAAAATGCCATCCAATTCCTAGAGAATGATCAATAGATCCAATTGCCAGCCATGCTCCATGATGGAGAACTCATGTTGTTGGGAGACTGGCAAATTCAATTGATAGGTTTCATGAGCACAACCAGAGGACTAGTCGATGAGGATGGGGATCTAGCTCTATATGTGATCCAGATGATAGAGAGATCCTATACCATGGAGAGCACAATGAATAAATGGACCTTAGACTTCCAGTGTTACCAGGATGATGATTATATAAATCATATTGGCATGCTTAATTGTTTATGTCTAAGTTTAACAAACTATAGTTGTTTAGTTCAAAAGGGGTGCACCCCTTCATTTCAAAAGACTCGCGATTCTCATATATATGAGAAGGTTTTATAATACTAGTCATCATCAGATAGTTTTAGATCTCTGGAAGAATTTATCAAGACTTTGTTAATGCAATACAAGAGACTTGTTGGAATTCTGGTGCATTTTGGTATGATTGGTGAATGATATGGTTGTCATTGTTGGCAACATCATCTCCCAAGTTTTGATAGTCTGTCGATAGTAAGTTATCCAGTAAACTGAGGTTAACCAGTTAAGCAGTGTGTAGACAGAAGATCAACTAGCAAGTAGTCTGTAGACTGACACACAAGATATCAACTGACAAGCAGTGAGTAGACCATCACAAAAGAGGTCAACCGACTAAGCAGTAAACAAGTCTATATATAGAAGGTAATCGACTAGGTAGATTTTGATCAGTATACCGGTAGAGTCTGTAACTGACAGACTGGTAACATTCAGCTAACATCTAGTTAAACCGATAGTCTTCTCCATTCAACTGATGGATTTATCGGCATGAATGACTGTCTTGATAGAGATTTATGGAATGATTTATGGAGAGTGATTTATGACGCGGTAACAAAATTTTGAATAGGATGTTTTAGAGGGAAAGTTGGCGACAGATTGATAGGATAATAAATTCACATAATTCATTCTTGAGAAGGTTGTTGTTAATGTGAAAAGTGATGTGAAAATGTATGAACACAGGGGGAGCAGAGCATAGTGCAGAGCCGAAGGTCAGAGGACCGACATAGTGCAGAGCCGAAGGTCAGAGGACTGACAAAGTTTAGAGCCGAGGATTAGAAGATCGACAGAGTGTAGAGCTAAAGGTATATTCAGGAAACCAGTGTTGTGCAGAGAAGACACAACCGATGCAGAGATAACATGAGTTTCAGTGTGATATGATCAAGCTATCAGTAGCCACTTAAGCAGATCATCTTTATATTGCTTTCTAACCATTGCAATTAAAATACCTTAATAGGGTGGACTTTAACAGGTCCCATTGTAAAAATACCTTAACTTGGTGTCATCTTAATTGATGATCTTAAGACCTTTAACAAGGCTACCTTTAACAGGGTAAAGGTTCTAACATATCTGAATCAAAATCCCTTAACCGGGTGACACCTAATAGTGTCCTTGTAATCTCCTAACATGGATGTCCTCACCAGGCGTACTCCAGAAGAGTACAAATTTTGTGAGTTCCTATTCACACCATGGTTTTCTCCCATTTGGGTTTCCATGAGATAAATCTTGTTGTCACTGTGTATCTTTTCATGCATGCTTATTCTACTGCAGTAGTTATTTATATTGATGAATGTTAAGTTAGTAAAAACTTAAGTTAAAAGTTTTAATTGGATTAAATCGGTAAAGTGCTACTTCACCCCTCCCCTCTCAGCACCGGTTGGGATTAACAGACTTTGCTTTCTTTTATGCAAGTTGTAGAACATATTGTCGTGGGTATCAATTCCTTGTGATATTATCTCCAATAGATAATGTTGCTTGAATTTCTTGGTGTGGAATGCTGGTGAATGTAATGTCCCTTCTTATAAATTCTTAAGAATACAGAATTATTTAATCACATATGATTTCTTTTTTTAAGTAATTAACTCAAAAACTTCATGAGAACTGATATACAATAGTAGTTACCACTTACACTAAGAATGATTGTTATAATCTACTATATCGATATATTTATCCCTCTAATTGGTATAGTTGATATCTAAAGCGATATATGTGTTGTCACTGTTTTGAAAATTGGATATTCATGTTCCATAATTGGCTAAATCTGCAAGGTTGGGTTTAACATTTCATGCTGCCTCTGAGTTTTGTGCCAAAAGGGGTTTAGGGTTTTTGAATTTTGACCCTTCTTTTGTTCTGAAATCCCTTGCGTTCTATTTCTGCATGACCTTTTTTCACATAACCGAAAGGGTTGGTCTATCGTGAAAGGGTCCCCCCCTTTACAAATTACCTTAGGCGGGTCTTTATTAAGTCTTTTATTTAGCGCCCTTTTCCTAAGTTTTCTTCTCCTTGTCAGGCTTCGTAAAGATCATGTAAGTTTCTATGGATCCAATGGTGCACGCGGTCTCGCAAAGGAAATATGCGTGAGCTTTAAGCTTCGCGACGTAGCGAAAGCCTGGCGGGCCCCGAAAGTCAAGTGAATCTTTTGATTAAGGACCATTCATCTTCAGGGAGATCTGACAGCCCACGTTGTTTCACCGGGAAAAAGAGCGTGTATTTTAAAGTCTGCGAAGCAACGAAAAAGGGTGGTGGGCCCTTCAAAGTAAGCAGGTCCTGCAGTTAAAGACCGATCAACTTAAGATTGATCGGGCGGTCCACCCGAGTTCGCGAAGGAAAGATGTTCGAGACTTACCTTTCGCAAAGTAGCGAAAAGGTAGTGGGCCCAGTGAAAAGGGTGACATGGCAGGTAAAGAAGATGCATCTCCCAAAGGATCCAACGGTTCGCGTTGATTCATGAAGAAAAGTTGCCGGAGGTTTAAGGTCAGTGAAATAGCGAAAGGAGGGTGGGGCCCGTTGCCAATGTAGAATGGATGGTGAAGTAAAGGACATGCAAGTTTTTCTAGATCCAAAGGACAGCGTTGCTTCGCAATGAAAAGGTGTGCAATTTTTAACATTCGCGAAGCAGCGAAAGGCAAAATACTCAGAGACTGTTATGATCCGTTGGAGCCAATTTTCGAATTCAGCTGCGAATTCAATTCTGAGTTGATTTCCGAAGCATGTGGTTTTAAATGCTTTGATTCATTGCTCTGTCACCGTGTTAAGCTTCACATCAATTGAATATCAACACCATTTCGACGAGTTTGTTGCAGAAGAGCTGGTGCAGAGCGAATTTCTTCAGGCAAGTAACAAGTTTTTGCGTCTTGCTTGCTAGTTACGGTTTGAAAATCAATATTACTATGTGCTTGCCTTATTAGAGTTTTGTTTAAGTCTTAATTGATATAATTGCTGTGTGGGAGAAAAAGTGACACTAAGCAAACATGCCCTAATCTCACTTTCAACCACACACTTGTGGAATACGAAAGAGCCTAGAGGTATCACACAATTGGCTACTTCTTCTTGTGGAAGAGAGAGCCACGGGCTACCTATTAGGATTTCTATTCCTTTGTTGCAATTGAAAGATGAAATGATGCAAGTTCAATCCCTAACCCCAAAGTGCAAGTATGAACTAATAACAAGATTGCAGAATTGAACTTAAACAATGGAAAGCTGTAAACACAAGGACAAGACAAGAATGCAAATGAGTACCCGGAGTTAAAATTTGACTGAAAATGTTCGGGACGAGGGCGTGAGTGCCACTGTCCTGATTCTGCCCCTGAAACTGCTCCGGAAACTGCTGTTTTGCACTCTGGAAAAGCTGTCAAAAATGCTGAAAATGCTGTTTGTCAAGAGGACCAGGGCGCCCAGCACCCCTGTCCCAGGGACCAGGGCGCCCAGCGCCCCTGTCCTGGCAGGACCAGGGCGCCCCACGCCCCTGTCCTGGTCTTTTGCTCTGAGATTTGGTGGGAAGGTCGGTCTCAGTCTGCTTCTTCCGGATTTGCAACTTGCGGCGTCGTTCGAATTTTGAAACCTGCACTTATATCTGAAAAGGTGTTTGGGCGGCTATATAGGGTTTTGCCTTAGTCAAACCCCCGCTTCGGTGATTTCCACCTCCACGAATAGCCAAGTTGTATTGTAAAATGTATTGTGTGTGCAGACCTAGTGTGTGTGCAAGGTCCTAAGATGCGAGTAAGCAAACTAGAGCAACCTAGAAAGTAAACCCTAATTGCTCATAAATGATAATGTAAATGCTCTAAATCAAGATGCAAAGTGATCTAAAGCATCAATAAAGGATATGTTGAAGATTATGCAAAGACATGAAAACAACATGAAATCATACCCAACCCTCAAGGGAGGAGTACAAGCCAATCTTCAGTCGGTAATCTCCTATTGTTCTTCAATGTCTTCCAAGCCCTAAATGGATGAATGAAATTGATAAATGCTTGATAGAAGGATGTTGAATGTTGTTGAAGTCTTCAAAGATCTGCTCTTTTGCTACATATGAAGTTCCTGAAAACGAAAATCCGGATCCTTTCGAATGAAGAAAGAGAGCTCTTATATATGAAACCCTAGGTCTAAATTCCAACTTTTGGCCGACCTAGAGATTGAATCTCCCGCCAATTTCTTGGGGTTAAGCTTTATTTTATGATTGGATCGCGCTCCTAAAATTTCGGGAAAAATGTCCGGGACCATGTTGCACTCCGGGCGCCATGGTCTCGACAACTTTTCACCAAATTTTCAGGATTGTCGGATATGATGATTTTAGAGAGAATCCCGAAGTTACAGGTGATTTTGAGATGTTTTGACCCCCGAAATCAAGCCCCCAAGTTCAAAATAGGACCTAATTAGGGTTTTTGATTAAATGATGTATTGGAAGAATAAAATGAAAGGGACACACTTTAATGAAAGGGCCCAACTTTATGATGTGGGAGATGATGAAATAGAACCTTAGACCTAATTAATTTGACTAATTAAGTGCTAAAGGGGAAATGCAATGTAAAATGCAAAATGCGCCAAGGCGGGTGCTAAACTAGGTGTGAAATTGTACCACCCTAGCAAGTGCGTACAATTTACGATGCTACATTTAGTCCCCACTTTAGCGGTCATATGAACACTACGTGCATATGCAAGCTAAAGTACAGAAAAGTAAACATTATTTGAAAAAGGATATATCCATAAGTCTGTCGAACGAAGCCCCCAGCGGTATCTGCAGTACACAGTTAGGAACCACAACCTACAAAACCACATGTTAGATCACAAAATACCTAATGCTTACTAAGGAAGGTGATGAAAATTTGAGGGTAGCTATATGCCCCCCCTGTTTCTACTTGCTAATTTTAGTGAGTTGAAACAGGGTATCATGTTTACCACTTCGAATTGTTAAAGAATATTGATGACAAATGCTCACAAGAAGATTTGATATGAGATCAAAAACTAATGGAGAATAATTTGGTAAGAAAGAGGACTAAATCTCAATTCCAACACAACAAAGAGTGTGAGGTTTTGAGAGTTCTCTAACACAAGATGAAGGATGTAAATGGAAACAAAATGCAAAGAGAAGAAAAGAAAGGAAAAAAGCATGAATACACACATTGGTGATCCATGAGAAGAATAGTGAGAGAGAAAACATGGACTTCTCACCCCTAGATCTTGTCTAGGTGATCCATGGGAAAAGGACATGGAAAACTAGCCCCTAGAGTCTGTCTAGGTGATCCATGTAAGGGAGGAGAGTGAGAAAGTCTAGCCTTATGCCGCTAGTTCCACTCAACCTCGTGCATGTGTGTGTAAGGGAGGTTAGAAGCACCTCATAGGAGTCTATGCCCGAGTATGCTACAACCTGTATATGTATAGTACAAAAGCGTGACATCTCGCTCTAAGAGTCTGTGCTCTAGTTCCGAGAATGACCCATTGCTCAAAAAGTGTAAGTTTTATGTCATAAGAAAAGTAGAACAAGGATACCTACCTTCATCACACAAGAAGATACCCCAAAAATGCAACAATGTCATAGATCCAAGCAAGAGAGTTCTGCACTCCTTAAGCAAGGATAAGATAGTTGAAAAGGGATATCTTGTAGTATGTGTAAAGGAGATCCTTAGAGGAGAAGAGATCTTTGTACAAAAGACACCTATCCCTGAGAGAAATTGTCTTAGACAAATATAACATCTTCTAGAATAAGACAAAGAAGAGAATAAGAATGCAATACTTCCTTCTTTTGCGAGGTGAAAGTGATTCTTAATGAAGGATGACGCTCTTTTTAACCCAATTAGGAGAGTGAATTTGTTATGGATGTATTTTACCAAGTGCAAAAGAGGTTGTAGTCAAGGACTTACACCTCTTGTAAGAGAGAATCCTTGAACAAACAACAACAAATGCGTACAAGGCATAACATCAAGTAATAAAGTCCACACCATCCACAAAATAGGAAAAAGTGGATCCTTAGATAAAAATAAGGAAAGATCATTGCCTCCCAAGGATAAGGACAATGAGAAGGACTTACACAATCTTCTAGGGAGAGATTTGGACATAAGCAAAAGAAGAGATGTATGAAATCACTCTTGTCCCCATAGGAACAAGAAAATTAGGCTATTATGTTGCTTCAAAAAAATATGATTGCACTTGAAATTGTACCATCATGAATGACAATGAGCCCCCAGTAAATGAGCTACCAATGTCACATAATGATGAGCAACATAATAGCCATTAATGTTATTTAAAGACATGATAGACTAAATGAGGTATTTGAATATGACATGTTAAATGCTCAACTATAAGTGAGATCAAAAACATGTATAAAATGATAAAAATTGAAGAAGAAAAGTCACGTGAAATCTTAGAAGAGGGATGAGTGTAATTTATTAGAGCCTTATCCCTAGAGGAAAGGACTTTATGATGAATAGGAGATAAAGATTCATAAGTGGATTTAGAAATTTGAGGGGATTCATAAAGAGATTTGTTCATTGCCAAGATTTCCTTATGAGGGGAATGAGAGTTGATAGAAGTAGAAGATGATTTAGTTGAAGTGAGATCATCATCACTACTAAATATAGCATTCACATTGAGAGATGGTCTTTTAGATGCTTTGGTACATTTGCAGGGATTATAGCCGAGTCCAAAGGCATAATTGTGAAAATTAGTCTCTAGAGGAACTTTTATCCCTTGTTCATGAGCGCCACAACCATTTCCATGATACCCATGCTTAGCAAAAATACAAAAACCACGACCATAATGATCAGCCATTTCAGAAAGAGGAGGTGGTTTTTCATAAGACAAAGAATCAAACTCTTCATAATTAGAGGTGTGAGGAGAAGAAGTTTGAGAAGCGGCCACAAAATTATTGCTCATAGGTTGAGGTAAGATTGATTGATTTTTAGTTTCTTCCTTCTTTTTAACTTTAAACTCTCTAGGAGGAACCCTATACTCACCTACAAAGGTGGGATTAAAGTCAAGAGATCCCCAATCGTCATCTGCGAGAACCTTCTCAGGATCAAAAGCCTTTTTATGCGTATATTCAAGTCTAGAAGGATCTTCTTCAGGAGCTTCAGACTCATCCAAAGAATTTTGATTATCAGAGGGTAAGGATTCATCCATAGGTATCTTGTTCAAAGAGTAATTACTAGAAGAGGAAGGCTTAGATGTTTGCAAACAAGCTTGAAAATTAGTATCACCTATCAAGGTATATGTCTTATTGTTATAAATGAATTTAACTTGTCTATGCAATGTAGAGGGGACAGCTTGCATACCGTGAATCCAAGGTCTCCCTAATAACAAGTTGTATGTTAGATTTCCCGACATAACATGGATAGGAGTAGGCAAAGTAACAGGTCCCACTGTGATGGGTAAGGTGATAATACCTAATGAAGACTTAGCCACATTATCAAAGCCTCGAATGGGACAAGAGTCAGGCTCAATAAGGGATGTATCCACATTCATCTTATGCAATAGATTAATGCTACACACATTAAGGCCAGAACCATTATCTACCAGTGTTCATCTTATAGCAGTGTCATTTATGATAACCACAATCATCAAGGGATCATATTGATGTTGAATTTCACTAGTAGGCAACTCATCTTGAGTAAACACAATTTGAGTTTTAGGATTCATCACAGAGTTCACCAAAGACACTATATTACTAGATGTATTAGGTGGAGGAACATTCAAATCTTTCAAGGCATCTTGTAACATTCCATGATGAGTGGAAGAAGTTTGGATCAAATCCCAAAGGGATATCTTAGCAGGGGTAGCTTTAAGTTGTTCTATGAGATCATATTCCTTACCAAGAACTTGTGAAATCCGTGGAGCTTGGGGAAGAATAGGTTGGGAAGGAGGAAGTGAAGTTGGGATAACTGGAGGAGGATTAGGTTGCCTATTGTTTCTAGTATTATAAGTATGGGCAACCGCATGATAACTCTCTCTAGTCAATTGCTTAGCATACTCATAAGGGCTATTAGAGGAATAACCTCCTTGCACAGTAATAACCGGTTTCTTAGGAGTGCAAAAAGAATCATTAGCATAACCACCTTGAACCACTAAGATAGGCTTATTTAAAGGTTGAGAATTTTGAGAAGGACAAGCACCTTGGACAGTGAAGACAGGTTTGTTAGGTGTTTCATTCACATGTATCAAATTTATTGAGGATGGTTTAGAGGAATGAACAAAAGTGTTGGAAGAATTATTGATAGTCTTCTCTTGCACTAAAATCTTATCACAGATTAAATCAATTTTAGGAGAGAGACAAGGGGTAGGCATTGATGTTCTAGTAGGAAGAGTAATACTAGGAAAGGTCATATCATCCTCTATCATCAAAGGATCTATATGGGGAATAAACTCTCTAGGAGAAGGATCAACATTACTCTCTAAAGTCTCACTTTTGAGAGGGAGATCTTTGAAAGAGATGTTAACCATTTTGCTTTGAACTAGGATTTCCTTATGAGTAGAACCAAGTTGAGGAGAGGGAGATGCTTTATTTTTAGAGGGAGAATAATTGAGATTCAAGGAAGGGGAGAAACTATCAAGGGAGTTTCCAATCTTGACTTCATCCCCTTTGGCTAGGGTTCTCTCACAGGGTAGAGAATAATCAACACCTTCTTCTAATGGTTCATCCCAAATAGTGAAGTTGTTGAAAGGAATGTTTGAAGCATTGTCAATTTCGGGAGAGGAGATAACATTGTTTATTAATTCCTCATCCTTAGGAGGGAGAGCATCAATAGGGGAGAGAGAATTAAGGAAATTGCTTATTATTTCATCTTCTTTCTCTAAGGGATGCTTATGGGTAAGACCAACTTTAGGAGAAGGGTAAGCATTTACCATTAATTCATCATCTCTAGTGGTAATTTTGTTGGAAAAGGAAATGCCATCACTAGGAAATGTAGGGATAATGTCATCTTCTTGCACAAAAGGATCCTCATGAAGGGAGCATTTTTTAGGAGCCACAAGGTCATCAAGGGCATCATCCAACAAAGCATGATCATATCTATTAAAAGGTTCATCTTTTGATTCAAAAGGAGATATCTCTTCATAGAGGGGATCATTGAAAACAACCATGTTACTAGATTTAGTGGAAGAGCTGATAGGAATGTACCCTTGAGAGGAATCATTCGACTTATCTTTCTCATCACAACGAAATGACATAGTAACAATGTTTATGAGTTTTTGGTAAAATGAAGGTTTGGTATATTTAGGTTTCAAAAATTCATCTAAAGCTTCATCTAACTCATAATCATCACAAATATGAACATCTTGCAAATAAAAATCTGACATTTTGAAATTGCATAAATTTTAAACACACAATGCAAAGAAAAACACTTTTTTCTTTTTTCTTTTTAATGAAAATGAAATGAAAACACACTAAATCTAGATCTAGATCTAACAAATGCAATGCAAGAGGAAGCAATGATAGATTCACGTCAGGTCACCAAAATGTGTGGGAGAAAAAGTGACACTAAGCAAACATGCCCTAATCTCACTTTCAACCACACACTTGTGGAATACGAAAGAGCCTAGAGGTATCACACAATTGGCTACTTCTTCTTGTGGAAGAGAGAGCCACGGGCTACCTATTAGGATTTCTATTCCTTTGTTGCAATTGAAAGATGAAATGATGCAAGTTCAATCCCTAACCCCAAAGTGCAAGTATGAACTAATAACAAGATTGCAGAATTGAACTTAAACAATGGAAAGCTGTAAACACAAGGACAAGACAAGAATGCAAATGCGTACCCGGAGTTAAAATCTGACTGAAAATGTTCGGGACGAGGGCGCGATCGCCACTGTCCTGATTCTGCCCCTGAAACTGCTCCGGAAACTGCTGTTTTGCACTCTGGAAAAGCTGTCAAAAATGCTGAAAATGCTGTCTGTCAGGAGGACCAGGGCACCCAGCGCCCCTGTCCCAGGGACCAGGGCGCCCAGCGCCCCTGTCCCAGGGACCAGGGCGCCCAGCGCCCCTGTCCTGGCAGGACCAGGGCGCCCCACGCCCCTGTCCTGGTCTTTTGCTCTGAGATTTGGTGGGAAGGTCGGTCTCAGTCTGCTTCTTCTGGATCTGCAACTTGCGGCATCGTCCGAATTCCGAAACCTGCACTTATATCTGAAAAGGTGTTTGGGTGGCTATATAGTGTTTTGCCTTAGTCAAACCCCCGCTTCGGTGATTTCCACCTACATGAACAGCCAATTTGTATTGTAAAATGTATTGTGTGTGTAGACCTAGTGTGTGTGCAAGGTCCTAAGATGCGAGTAAGCAAACTAGAGCAACCTAGAAAGTAAACCCTAATTGCTCATAAATGATAATGTAAATGCTCTAAATCAAGATGCAAAGTGATCTAAAGCATCAATAAAGGATATGTTGAAGCTTATGCAAAGACATGAAAACAACATGAAATCATACCCAACCCTCAAGGGAGGAGTACAAGCCAATCTTCAGTCGGTAATCTCCTATTGTTCTTCAATGTCTTCCAAGCCCTAAATGGATGAATGAAATTGATAAATGCTTGATAGAAGGATGTTGAATGTTGTTGAAGTCTTCAAAGATCTGCTCTTTTGCTGCATATGAGGTTCCTGAAAACGAAAATCCGGATCCTTTCGAATGAAGAAAGAGAGCTCTTATATATGAAACCCTAGGTCTTAATTCCAACTTTTAGCCGACCTAGAGATTGAATCTCCCACCAATTTCTTGGGGTTAAGCTTTATTTTATGATTGGATCGCGCTCCTAAAATTTCGGGAAAAATGTCCGGGACCATGTTGCACTCCGGGCGCCATGGTCCCGACAACTTTTCACCAAATTTTCAGGACTGTCGGATATGATGATTTTAGAGAGAATCCCGAAGTTACAGGTGATTTCGAGATGTTTTGACCCCCGAAATCAAGCCCCCAAGTTCAAAATAGGACCTAATTAGGGTTTTTGATTAAATGATGTATTGGAAGAATAAAATGAAAGGGACACACTTTAATGAAAGGGCCCAACTTTATGATGTGGGAGATGATGAAATAGAACCTTAGACCTAATTAATTTGACTAATTAAGTGCTAAAGGGGAAATGCAATGTAAAATGCAAAATGCGCCAAGGCGGGTGCTAAACTAGGTGTGAAATTGTACCACCCTAGCAAGTGCGTACAATTTACGACGCTACAATTGCATTACCAAGATGGCAACAAAGAGGGATTTCACAGGGAAGGTGAATTATCAGGATAGAAACATATGTGATGATTTCTTGGAATAACTGACTATGTCCTTAAATGTCGCGGCTAAAATTAAAGAGTTGGTACCTAAAGCCCCTGTCTAAGAATTGGAAACGGTTTGTATGACAAGGGCAACTGGTTGAGAGATCCACATATAGGGATATCAGGTCTGGGTCTTTTCAAAGTAGGATTCGGTCAGAGACATGCCCTTGCCCCAATGAATAATATATGGGAATTGGACGTAGGAAAGCTCATAGTCCCTGGGGTTTTCATGGATGTTGATTTGTTAACCCAGATTGCACACAATTATGACCCATTTGACAAATGTATCAGGAATGTGAAGGGAGGAGCCCTGATTGAGATCAATGATGATGAGTTTAGAAAGGTGTTTAAGCTCAGTGAGGTGTCTAATTATTTAGAGCCCATAAATTTTTATACCCTGGCCCAGGTTTACAATGTACAAAGGGATCACCTCAGGAGTGGACCATTGAAAGAGTTTTTTGTTAAAATAGGAGGGCTAACTGTTGTAGGCCCCAGTACCATGGAACCTTTTTCTCTGAATTTGTTTGCTCTAAGAGCTAAAGGCATGTATTCATCACTGTGTCAAATCTTTGGGGAAGATGCCGAAACCACCATGCAAACCCATTATATGATGATGATAGCACAAATTCTAAACCCCTCTCTGGCAGTTACATTTGACTATGCACCTTATCTCACAGATGCAATCCATGCAGGACTAATGGGGATAAAAAGTGGTAAGGTAGACAAACCATTTGGATGGTACTCTCTTCTCATGCACATGTTTTTGTTCAAAGGTGCTGATTATTTTGCAAATGAAATGAATTTAGTTAAGGTGAAAGATAATGAAGAGATGCCTGTACAGCTATGGAGTACCATTTTGTTCTGGGACAGAGAGGATGCCAGCTACTTAAAGTTTGACAAATGCTTTGCATCCAAGATTAGGATTCTTTTATGTTCAGACAACCCTAGGATCCCCAAAGCTCTTTTAGAATTCCTTAGGCCTAAGGAATTCGCTGAAGGCATCAAGATTGTGCACAACTGGGGTGACATATACTTGTACCTTGTCTCTACAGTTTTTAGAGTTTACAGTTTCAGAGGCAATCCATATTTATTGCCCTATCAAGTCCCATTGAAGATAGGAATTGCTGAGGTCCTAAGGCAAATTGGATGTGTACAAGAGGCAGAGCTAA